>NW_026526991.1:89825158-90142658 GCF_024362965.1 Panthera pardus | reverse complement strand
ATGTATGTCAGTCTTTCTGTAGGCGCTAGTAATTTTCCTTGAAGTTACTTTAGTTTTTGTCAAAAGTTTGTGAGTACACTAAAAAAGAATTTTGTTAGCT
Organism: Panthera pardus; assembly: GCF_024362965.1. Classification (NCBI taxonomy): domain Eukaryota; kingdom Metazoa; phylum Chordata; class Mammalia; order Carnivora; family Felidae; genus Panthera; species Panthera pardus. Next base: position 90,142,558 of record NW_026526991.1, on the reverse strand, counting down.
CTTAGCTGTTTCCTAATCACTTTAAGTTGGTCAGTAGAACAATAGTGACTATGGTCTTCAAGAACTGTCTTCCTCTGTAATGTGGCCGCTCTATCAGGAAGCTTGAGTGAGCAGCACGGGGTTTACTACAGTGAGGGCACATTCTGCAAAAATAGGCATTTAAAAGGCTGAGCAATGCATCTGTGAGAAGGATATGTTACTCATATTTTCTCAACTCCTTTCATTATCCTTTAGAAATAAATAATCCAGGGGCACCTGGGTGGCTCAGTCGGTTGAGCATATGACTGTTGGTTTTGGGTCAGGTCACGATCTTGCAGTTTCCTGAGTTCAAGTCCCGTGTCAGGCTCTGTGCTGGCAGTGTAGAGCCTGCTTGGCATTCTCTGTCTTTATTTCTCTCTTCCCCTCCCCTGCTCATGCTGTCTCTGTCTCTCTCAAAATAAATAAATAAACTTTAAAAAGAGAGAAATAAATAATCCAAAATTAAATGTTCAGAATTCAAACTGAATCATACAATTAAATGGAATTGAATGAATAAAAAGTATGATTCCTCTGAAAGACTGTTATAAACAGACCTCAAAATATGTAAAGCTTCAAACAGAAGAAAAGTATATTTCCTGCTCACATAAAATACTAAATATGTGTTCCTGATCAGTGAAACATCTCTCCTCCAAGATCTTCAATGTCTGGCTTCCAAATATCGTGCCCCAGGGCACTGGAAAGGGAAAAAGAAAGACAAGTCATGTGTGGGAGGTTTGGGTGGGCTAGTCCGGAAGTGGTGCGCTTCTCTTCTGTTCACATAAACCTGAATCATAAATGAAACATCAGTTCTTTGGCTGTTCTTGTGTCTCAAACGTTCTAGCTTTTGGACTAGCAATCATGCCATCAGTTCTGGTTCTCAGGTCTTCAGACCTGGACTGTAACTACACCATTGATTCTCCTGAATCCCCAGCTCACTGACTATAGATCCTAGGACTCCTCAGTCTCCATAGTCATATAAGCCAGTTTCTTATAACATGTATATTATTTGTGTGTATATATATACACACATAATGTATATGTTTTATATATATATACACACATATATACATATATATGTGTGTGTGTATATATATATATATATATATATATATATATATATATCAGGTCCTATTGGTTCTATTTCTGTGAAAAACCCTAATATAATTTCCAAGATGAAATTTTATTTTCTCTAATAGTATATCTCAAAATGTAATTTGCTCAGGGTTACACAAAGAGTAAAGGCAAGCTGGCCTAAAGCCTACAGTCTTTCCACTATAACACCCCACAGATCTCTCCTTTCCCTGCTGATTGATTCTTATGTGAAATAAAACAGATTTTTCTCTCTCCAACATTTTTTGCAAGATTTTGATATCATTGCTTCAGCCTCAATGATGTTATTCCAATAGGGTTATGATACATGTTTATATTTGGCTTTTTTTTCTTACCTCATCTCCTTGGTTATTTTTTTGAAAAGTTGAGCCCATTAGAGCACCATCACTTTATATTCATAAGTATAAAACCATGGTTAATTTTTTAGATATCTATTTTCTTTCTCATTTGAAGTAAATGTAATTGATTTTTTTTTTCAGGCTTGCTTCACACCAACTATTTTCTTCTATGGTTTTTTTCTAACTTAAAATTCTGCAATGACTTTCTTACATTTCTGCCAATTCTCTATTACAAAGAAAGCTACGTCCCACATTAGTTTGTTATTGCTGCAAAACAATTTACCATGGACTTAATGACTTAAAACAACCACATATTTATTATCTTGGAACTTCAATAGATCAAAAGACCATGCAGCAGTGTTCACCTGGGTTTTCTGATTTGGGATCTCACCAGCCTGCAAGCTAGGTGTCAGCTGGGGCTGTGATCATCTCTGAAGCCTTATTGGTTAAAGTACTATTTCCAGTCTCCTTGTGGCTGTAGAACTCTGATTTTTCTCTTTGTTGTCGTAGTTGGTGGTGGTGGTTGTCGGCCAGGGACCTCTCTGAGTTCTTGGATACATACTGCTTACAGTTCTTGTCACTTGGGTTTGTCCATATGACCTTGCAGATAATAGATGGATAGATAGGTAGGTAGATGGATAGATAGATAGATAGATAGATAATATAAACATATAGACAGATATTGATCTTGTGTTTGTGTGAGCCTTATACATATTTATCTTAATGTAATTATAGGACTGATATTTCATCATTTCTGCCATACTGTACTAGTCAGAAGCAAATCCCAGGCCCCACCTGCACTCAAGGGGAGGGGATCACATGGGATGTGTCTCACTGGGGATCACCTTAGGGTACATCTGTAATGTCCCCTAACTCTTTATTTGATGTTTGTTCTAAACAAAGTATATCTTTATTTTGTTTTATTTATAGATGGCAAGTGTTAATGGTGATTAGATCACATTTCACATGAATAATTAAGCATGTGTGGACCTGTTTTTTAGTGTGTTCTATATAATTTTGAGTCAATGTGCTCCATATAATCCCATTAGCCAGTTATGTCTTGGAATTTCATCTTAAGAAAACAAATTAATAAGCCAGCATTTGAAAAGTGATGCATTTTTACTTGCATCATTTTGTTAGATATGGTCAGGAAGTAGGCCACACTGGTTGTGAGTGCTTTGGACAGTGAGATAAGCTTATACTATCTTTCTGGTTCTTTCTCACTCGGTAAGTCATCTACTTTGAAAATAAAAGAGCAGAGCTGCCTTCATTTCAAAAGATTAAGAAATACACAGTGAGTGCTTACTATGGGCCAGACATCATGCTAAGACATTGACAGTAAGAAAGGGAAATGAATAAAATCATTCATCCTCTGCCCTTGTAAAGTTTTCATTTTAGTGAGGAAGATTCAATATTTATATATCAAGTATAAATTGAGGTAAGTACAAGGTGCCTTGTACTTGCACAGATAGGAGAAACCTAGCTAAATTCTAAAGGGTAGGTGGAATAGGCTGAATAGTGGCCCTTTAAGATATCAGGCTCTAATTAATCTGGAACCTGTAAATGTTAGAATATGTAGAAAAAAAGGATTTGCAAATGTGATTAAGTTAAGAATCTTGAGATGGAGAGATTATTGAAGCGGGCTCTAATATAATCACACGCATCCTTATAAGAAGGAGGCAGAGAGGAATTTGACATGGAAGAGAAGACAATGGAACCACAGAGACAGAAATTGGAGTGATCCATCACAAGCCAACGAATGCTGAGCCACCAGAAACCTGAAGAAGCAAGGAATGGATTTTCCCTTAGTGATTCTGAGGGAGCAGAACCCTGCTGACACATCAATTCCAACCCAGTGAAACTGATTTTGAATTTTTGGTCCCCGGAACTAGAAGAGATACTTGTTTTGTGATTTTATGCCACAAACTTTGTGGTAATCTTTTACACAAGCCTTAAGAAACTAATAGAGAAGGTATTACAGACAGAAAGAACAGCTTGAACAGTCATAGAGTAGAAAGTAGATGGTAGATACTAGGCACTGGAGTACCTCCGCATTACTGGAAAGCAAAAACTGAGTAGAAATGGTGAGAATCAGGGCTCCTTGACAAAATGAATACAAATTATGGTGGCCTTACATGGCATGCTAAACACATTGTCTTATAGGACATAGAGAGTTATGAAGCATTTTTTTTTTAATTTTTTTTTAACATTTATTTATTTTTGAGACAGAGAGAGACAGAGCATGAACGGGGGAGGGGCAGAGAGAGAGGGAGACACAGAATTGGAAGCAGGCTCCAGGCTCTGGGCCATAAGCCCAGAGCCTGACGCGGGGCTCAAACTCACGGACCGCGAGATCGTGACCTGAGCTGAAGTCGGATGCTCAACCGACTGAGCCACCCAGGCGCCCCTGAAGGATTTTTAAGTAGAAGGGGCACCTGGCTGGCTCAGTCAGTGGAGCATGCAACTCTTGATCTTGAGGTTATAAGTTCGAGCCCCATGTTGGGTGTAGAGATTACATAAAAATAATTTTTTCAAAAAAAGAATTTTTAAGCATTAGAGTAATACATTATTATTAAATGCTCCATTCTGGGAAATAATATAAGATATGGCTTGAAGTAGGGAAATAGAGAAGGTAAGAGAAACTAAATAAGTAGAAGCAGTAACACCTGTTATGTTATTTTACACTCTCAAACGGTCTCATTTAGAGTGACAATGGGATCAAGGGAATATTGTTTTGAGAAATGCTTGGCCAATAAAAATTTAAAATTCAGCAGGATTCGGTGATTAGGGAGGTGGTATGAGAAAAGGAGAATAAACCTAAGATGAGTACCAAGGTCTGACTCAAAATTATGAAGTTGATAGTGGTGTTGTAACTGAGCACTTGCTTTGTTAAATTTCACTTATGAGAAGCAGTTTGAAGGAGCAAATGCTTCCCGTTTTGGGCATGTGAAGTTTGAGATATCCTTGGGGGTGTCCAGTAGTAAGCTGGCTGTACAAGTCTAATGTGAGAAAACAGGCAGAGCTGAAGGGAAAAGCAGTTCATCTTATCAATACACATTCAGCACAGAGTTAAGCTTGTTTTTATGACAGGGATTGCAAATTGATATGTGATTTTCTGGAAAAAAAAACCCACTTTGATCTCTATAGAAGAGAGAAAGCTATTTACAAAGAGTTTTCCACATTTGGCTTTTTTAGATGATTTCTTAAGCCAAAATGCCTTAGATATTTTGGAAATTCTAAAAAAAAACACTAAATAAAATATTTCTGCTTATTTTAACAACCCCATAAATAAGCATTATGGATCCTATTTGTCCCAGTTTGTAGGCATGCATTCTGAGGCTCAGAGGGGATTTTAAGTATGCAACCCGGAGAAATTCTCCTAGTAAGTAGAAGCTAGAATTTAAGCTACAGTTTCTGTGATGCATAATTTCAGTAATTTTTCTACTGTATCATGTTATCTCTTGCTTTTAATATACCTCTTCTCTAAGCTAGATGATTCTTATTGGTAGCATTTCTTGAAACTGTTTTTTTAAATCAGTTTGTAGTACCATATAACAAAACTGAAAATGTTACAGAAATTAATTTTCAAAACAAATTACAGTCCTATAATGTATAGCATAGCACTAAACATAGAGTGGGTGTCCCAAATGTCATATATTAATTGTTGGCTGACAATTTTGATTGTACCAATCAAGCCAAGATTCATCACCAAATTTTCATTTTAAAAGATGATGAGTTGTGTAAAGCCAAAGTATTATTTTAACTTCTGTTACACAGAAATCTTCTGTCTCTGATAGACTTTTTTTTAACTTATTTAAGCAAAGACTTGGTCTCTGTCACTCTAATAATTAAATTCTTTCCAAAGGAACTCTAGCTGAGAACAGAAACTTCCCTATTTAGAATCTGAAGTGAAATATCCTTTTGCAAATCTCTTTTAATTTTGTGATCCTTATTCTTACACTTGTTTTTCTTATTCAATGGTGACAATATTTAGCTATGTTCTTCTCTAGTTGCAAAGGGAACTGTATTTTGTTAGGAATCTTTGAAAATACATTCACAAAAAGTATATTTCATTAAGGAAAAATGTTGACAATTTTCTTCCTCAAGAACAAATTTTTTTTCATATTACCAATGCTTTGGTTGGTTTTCTGCCCTATATGGACACATATTTAAAAGCCATTTCCATCACTAGCCTGGTTCCTAAGAACTTGGATTTGTTCCCACTATTCCCTGTCTACCAGGTTTAAAGTTGTAATAGTGACCATTTGGAGAATTCTAGTTGAGCATCAGGCTTCTCTGAACTATAAGCCTGGACAGGCCAGCTGCTCCTCAGGAACTCGTCTCTAGGGTTGGGTTCCACATGCTCATATCTGTCGCAACCAAGCACATCCCTCTGTCTGGGGTATGCTCTATTCTTTAGTGATCATTGAAATCAAGTAGGCTTTAATACTTCAATCAAGTCATGCTGAATCAGAAAAGAATTAATATATATACAAGCATACCTCAGAAATATTGGAGGTTTGGTTCCATACCACCACAATAAAGCAAATACTGCAACAAAGTTAATAAGGGTGTTTTCGGAACATATAAAAGTACAGTGCATATAAAAGTTATGTTTACACTATACGGTAGTCTACCAAGTACACAATAGCATAATATCTAAAAAGCACTTGTATACTTTAATTAAAAAATACTTTCTTACTAAAAATGCTAACCATCATCTGAGTTTTCCATAATCACTGATCACAGGTCACCATAATAAATATAATAATAATAAAATTTGAAATATTGTGAGAAGTACCAAAATTTGATGCAGGCACAAAGTGAGCATATGCTGTTGGAAAAAAAAAAATGGCGCTGATGGACTTACTTCAGGCAGGGTTGCCACAAACCTTCAATTTGTAAAATCACAGTATATGTGAAGTACAATAAAATGAGGTATGTCAGTAGAAACAAAAAATGTTCAAAAATGTCCAAGATAACCATGCACAGTAATAACTTTGGAGATGATCAGTGGTAATGAAAATGAATGAGCAATTCTGAAAAACACTTAGGAAAATTTGTTTGCAAAGACAGATTCGGTTTAGAATGATGACAACTTATCAGGTCTATAATATTGGTATACTAACTGCCTTATTAACAGCAGTGGGGAAACTGATTAGAAAAGATAATTTTGGTTTCAAGATATATTACATTTGAGAGTAATCTGATTATTAAAATAACTATTAAATTTATTACGAAAGAACTGTATTACCTAGGGGCACTGGGTGGCTCAGTCGGTTAAGCATCTGACTCTTGATTTTGGCTGAGGTCATGATCTCACAGTTCATGGAATCAAGCCCTGTGAAGGGCTCTGTACTGACAGTGTGAAGATTGCTTGGGATTCTCTCTCTCTCTCTCTCTCTCTCTCTCTCTCTCTCTGCCCCACCCCTGCTCTCCTCACATGCACTTTCTCTTTCTCTCTCTCAAAACAAGTAAACATTAAAAAAAGAAAACTACAGTACACAAAATCTCCGTGATATTACTCAGTTTTAGAGAAGAGAAAATAAGAGTGTCTGAGTGTTAAATATGAACTAGTATCTCTTAGTCAGTCCATACAGAGAGATGACCTGTTTCATTTTTATGTTATGTTTATTTTAAAACTTTCTGACATAACAATCCCACTTATAGTGCCCATATAATACACATGGTAAAACAGATATAATACAAAAAGGGATTCTTAACATGGTAGCTAATTAACTAAGGAGTGAATTCCCACCCCATTTAAAGGTATTCAAATACAAAGTTAGTACAAAAACAAGCTAAAATTCTCTGGCTGGACTGGTGCCCCAAATTGCCAGTTTATATTTAATTAATTAATTAATTAATTAATTTTATTTATTTATTTTAGTTAATATCCCATGATGTTCTTTCCCAGCAGGTTACGTCCTGGTAAGATTGCTTTCTCCTGAGGGCAGGCTTTGTTAAGAAGAACAGAATGATCTGGCATGTTTAAAAATGGTTCATTTTCTTCTCTCCTTGCCAGAAGCATGAGGGCATTTTTCTCTGGTTTACACTCTAAATAGCTGGTAAAGCTCCTAGAGGTAAAACTCACAAAAATGTAGAGCTTCCCTGTAACTGGGTCCCCCTGGAGACTTTCTCACACTTGTCTGAAGTGAGCCTCCATCAATTCATCAACTACAGTTCAGGTTTTCCTATCCTGGCACTGGTTCCCACAGAGGGTTCTGCTCTGGTAAGTTGTGATTTTCCATATTTACCTCTCTGTCTCTCCACCTAACGCTCTGCCTTGTGACTTCACTTTTCTAATGAATTTACAAAGAGTTGTTGATTTTTTCAGTTTGTTCGGTTTGTTACTTGTTATTAGGAGTGAGTGACAACTTCTAAGCTCCTTACATAACAATAGCAATATTTCATTTTAGGGGGTGGGAAATTACAGAAATCTGGGAACAGAAATCTACACAGCATGCCAGTTGAAATAGGGTAATTATTATACTTATTTTACAGATGGTTAGCAGACTCAGAGGGATTACATAATTAGCTTATGATTTTACATCAACAATTGGCAAATACATGTTTTAAATAAGTCCTGGCATTAATATTACATGCTAGACTTTCTTAGAACAATGAAAGCAAGTTTATGGAATTTCCATTTTTTAAAGCTGGAATACACATATCTCAGATACTCGTCATCTTGTAAGTCACTAATCAAGAACTCAAACACATTTAAGTATTAGGCATGTAACATAACTGTATGAAATGGCAAGAAATGGATAGAGAGATACTTAACATGGTAGTTAAGTAAGGAGTGAATTCCCACCCCATTTAAAGACGTTCAAATACAAAGTTAGAACAAAAATAAACTAAAATTCTCTGGCTGCCCCAATTTGGTGCCCCAAATTGCCATTTTTTATTTCTTTCTTTCTTAAAGATTTTATTTTCTAAGTAATCTCTACCCCCAGCATAGGGCATGGACTTACAACCCTGAGATCAAGAGTCCCATGCTCTACTGACTGAGCCAGCCGGGTGGCCCCCTCTCCAAATCGCCAGTTTTTTTAAAAACCTTCTTATAAGCAATTAAATTTTAGGTTATTTTGTGAATTTTTCAATTTTTACCACTACATAAAACAATTTGATTATGATTTTCAATCATTTTGAATTCACCTAAACATAAGAAATCAGGATTTATGTCCTTAAACTATTGGTTCAAATCCAGGACTAAAATATCTCACACAGAAAACCAAAAAAGAAAACGAATACATACCAAAAATAAAGTTGAAAATAAATTATAAGACAAGCTAAAAATAAAACATATGGGAACAAAACAAATATACTTATCCTGAAAGTAATCTGATTGTAGAGTTCTAACTCTCCTGAAAGTAATCTGATTGCAGAGTTCTAACTCTCACTAAATATTGTGTTAGGTAAAAATACAAACTTTTGCAAACCCTACATCATTCAAACCTCACAATAATGATATCAATAACAATTCTTTTCCCTAAATCCTCAAAATTACACGTTATTATTGTTATTATTAGCAGTTTTTATGGTCCAAGTGACTTTTTAAAAGACTTATCCTCCTAATACAAATGTTCACCATTTCCTCTTGCATTTCAGGTCTTCCTTACAGAATAATTTCCTTCTACTGAAATGACATCCTTAAAAGTTCCTTTAGTGACCATCTCTTGGACATATGATTATTTTGTCTGAAACTGTCTTTATTTTTCTCTTGCTCTTGAGAGATAATGTCTTTGGATATTTATTGGTTGCTTTAGAGTGAGTGTGGCAAAATTTTCTTTTGCAAAAATATAGAAGCCTAGTACTCACCTGTTTCCTCTTCATTTTTATTCATTCCCACAGTTGTTACTATCATCATCATCATCATCATCATCATCATAACTGTGACTCTCTGTTTCTGAATTTAAATTTAAGAAAAACATTTCAATATTTTTTCATGTAAGATAATTTGACTAATGTCATAAAAATGTAAGATACTTAGTTTTATTCTTTCATTTAAATTCTAGTTTGTGGCAATTTATCAGTTTAGAAGTATAAACCTTAAGCTGTCTTGATGCAGCTTCAAAAAGGTTAAAATCTGGATTCATGAAATTAATTGCTCTTTCCTTCTTCCCTTGATCATTTTAACTCTGATCCAAATAAACAATTTAAATCTATTTGTGAAGAGATAATTATGCCAATTAAATTCAGTTGACTGCTCTCAAAAACTTAGAGCTTGGAAAATTAGTCTTTACAAGTTGTTGTAAATCTTTGTAATTCACAGCTAAGTTATTGGGGTACCTTGGTGGCTTAGTTGGTTAAGCATCCTACTTTGGCTCAGGTCATGATCTCGCAGTTTATGGGCTCGAGCCCCACGTCAGGCTCTGTGCTGACAGCTCAGAGCCTGGAGCTTGTTTCAGGTTCTGTGTCTCCCTCTCTCTCTGCCCCCGCCCCTCTTTCTCTCAAAAATAAGTAAACAAAAAAAAAATAACTTGGTTATTTTGAAAGTCTTGTGGATACTGAGAACATTATGGGCTTAGCATTAGATATGTATCCTATGTGTTTTGTAATTTTTACTATCTAATTTATATTGAGTAATCTTGAATAATCTAACTTTATTTCTGTAGAAATCATGGAATAAAAGTCCATGGTTGTTTATTTAAAAAGAAGAAGAAGAAGAAGAAGAAGAAGAAGAAGAAGAAGAAGAAGAAGAAGAAGAAAGAAAGCAAGCTTGTCTCTTTAATTCCCCACCCAAGCTTGGTGGGAAAGCCAAAGAACATGAGAAAATTTCAGAATCCATTGTTTCAAATATTCATTTTTTTAGGTTTGTTTATTTGTTTATTTGAGAGAGAGAGAGAGAGAGAGAGAGAGAGAGAGAGAGTTAGTGAGCATGAACCGGAGAGATACAGAGAGAGAGGGAGAGACAGAGAATCCCAAGCAATCTCTGCACTGTCAGAGCAGAGCCTGACATGCGGCTTGATCTCATGAATCATGAGATCATGACCTGAGCCAATAACAAAAGTCTGATGCTTACCCATCAGTGGGAAGGCCTTTCACTTCCTCTTTCCAGAATCCTGCTTACCTTGTTTTAAACACTTCTTCTGGCCTTGGCTCTGGTATATATAATTTCTGACCTAATTTTCACTTTCTTGCCCATAGTTCATCTGTCTTCAAAATTTGTCCATACTTGAACTAAATTATTAATCAATCCATCTATTAGCTTTCACCTTCGGCAAGTCTCCTAAGTTCTCCTTCATGTGGCTTTTGTGAGTATGGACAACTCTGGTAAGACCAAAACCTCTCTTGGCTTTCAATCTAATAGACTCAGTTTTTTGACATTTTTAAGGCCTCTATTTCATAGATCAATAAGACTTGGAAAACAAATTGAAAGCATTAATGTCATTTCAAATTGACAACTTGCCTGTTCAAAAGAAAGTATCTGATCTGTGGGTGGAAATGTGTTAAGGAGTTTACAGAGAATATGCTGATAAAGTTGACTTTTTCACAGCAGGGCAGTCTCAATGGTGTCCTGCATTTGATAAAATGACCCCTCAGATAATAGAAGACCCAACAAAAAATTGTAGTAGTTAAAAGTTTGAAGTGCAAATTCTCAGCATCCACCAATGATAACCAAATAAATTCAAAAAAGTTTCTTAACCTTTTTTGTGTTGTGACTTTTCCATCTATAAAATACACATAATAATAACGAATCAGGCAAGTAGCTGATGGAGGGATAAACAAATTCATGCACAGAGTAAACACTCAGTAAGTGCCACCTTGTTATGATTTCACTGTTCCTTTTGAAATCAGAAACATTTTGATTCTGCAAATCTCCAGCTCTTATAACAGTCTGAGAGATTGTTCCTGTCCTTCATTCTCTTAGCAAAGAATGTTGTATCAAAAGATATCAAAGAATATTGAATGTTGTATCCAAATCCTCAATTACAAACAAACATTCACTCAAGGTTCTGCAGTCTGAGCCTAACTATAGAATCTACTCATATATTAAAAATAGCAGATGACACATCTGTATTATCTGTCCCAGAGGATGCAAAGTATAGTTAAGTGCAACTCTAGCTGGCTTTGCTGTGGTAAAGGCTCTGTGCCATTGAGTTACAATCTTGAGCCAAGATTGTACCTGGAAAGATGATTTCCTCTGTGTTAGTGGTCTTAACACTGGAGTGCACCTAAACTCCTTAAAGTCTTGTTAAATGCAGCTTCCAGGACCACTCTAAAACCTACTAAATAAGAATTTCTGTGGAGCTATGCTTCAAGAAAATGCATTTTAACATGTACCCTAAGTAATTTTCAAGCAGATGGTAGTTGGTTACAACAGGATTGGAAAACCCCTCTTAAGTGCTATAACTAAAGGCCCAAGTGAGATGACTACAGAAGCCTAATGAACCTATTCACCCAGTCAACCCAATGTAATGTGAGATTAGTCCACCACTTGCACATGCATGCCAATTTCCAAAGTAGTATCTGTCCCAAGTATATTCTGTGGCCATTGCCATGGAAGATAACGCACATGGTGCGAGAAGTATGATGTTCCTCAGTTGTATTTCACAGAGGGAACATGAAGTTTAAGCCGTGCCCTATAGAATGGGGAGCCAATTTGCATATTTGACATGTTTGAGGAACTGAAAACTTATACTCCTTAATATTGTATATCAGGGAGGAGAATTTACACCAGATAATGTAAAAATAGACATGGAGCAGATCATAGAATGTTTTCTAGGTTAAAGTAATGATTTTGAATTGTATTTTGAGAGCTAGGGGAAGCATTTACAGATGACCACTTTTGCCACTGTGTAGAGAATGTGTTACAGGAGGCAAGAGTGGAAACAGAGGGATGAAACAGGTTAACACAGCAATTAGGCAGGAAAGAACAATGGCATGATTAAAACAAAGCAACAGAAATGAAAAGAAGAGTTTGTATTCAAGATGTATGAAGACAGAATAAGCAAGAATTTAGAAATAAGTTGAAAGTAATGAAAAAAGGTAAAGGAAGAAATCAAGATCCTTTAAGGATTTTGAATTGGGAGAAATAGGATTTATGGTACCATCAATGGTATTTTTAAAAATGTTGGTGAGATCTGGGAACAACTTAGACGAGATGAAGAATCAAGAACTTGATTTGGAATCTCTTAAAGTTTAGGATGTTAGATGTGAGTCAGCTTCTCAGAGGAGATGTCTGGATAAAGATGTATATTTTGAATCATCAGCATAAAAACGGAGGATCTATATAAAAGGAAATATTTCTGCCAATCCATAGAGATTTGAAAGGCTTGAGAAACAACTATTGCCATTCATCTGGTTTATGTATTGTTTCTTGTAAAATTTCATTTTCAGATGAAGAGAGTTTCCTTTCTAAGAATGCTTTTGCCATCACACCAGCAGCATCAGCATAACCTGGGAACGTGTTAGAAATATAGAATTGCAGGCCCCATGCCTGCCTTACTGAATTGCTATCTACATTTGAACAAAATTCCTAGGTTATTCATTTGCACAATGAAGTACAAGATACAAGACAGTACCACTCTATGGTATGGTGGGGAAGAGGAAAAAGAACTAAGGAAAAACAGTACTACTGCTATACATGGGAAGCTGCAGCCACTGACCTGGCCTCCAGGGTTTTAAAACAACTCTGATAGAACTTTAGGGGTGCCTGAGTGGCTCAGTTGGTTAAGCGTCCCACTCTTGACTTCAGCCCAGGTCATGATCTCACGGTTCATGAGACTGAACCCCACGTTGGGCTCTGTGCTGACAGTGAGAAGCCTGCTTGAGATTCTGTCTCCCTCTCTCTCTACCCCTCCCGCCTTGCTTTCTATCTCTCTCAAAATAAATAAAAATAAACTTTAAAAAATAATAAAATAAATAAAATAAAACAAATCTGATCAAACTTTAATATGCATTTGTGTATTGCTGTTGCTACACACAATTACGCAAAAGGATTCACCAACCAGTACGATAAGAAAGGCATATGCATCAAGGTCAAGAATAATATTTTCTTCATCTATACATCCTCAGTACCTATCTAGTATTTATATGTAATGTCAGTAGGTAGTATATAGAGGGGTAGTATATCGAGTTTTTCAACTACTCTTTTAAACTTCCATGATTCATGAAGTCAATACAAAGCCCATATGCTTCATGGCTGTTGTATCATTCTCTTTAAATTACTTTTATTATTATTCTTTAATATTATAATGTAATTTGACTTGTGTAATTTTTGTGTCATTTTAATTAAAAATGCTTCCTTTCTAACTAAAAGCTACTTTAAATTTTTTTTTTAATGTTTACTTATTTTTGAGAGAGAGAGAGCATGAGCAAGGGAGGAGCAAAGAGAGAGGAAGACAGAATTTGAAGCAGGCTCCAGGCTCTGAGCTGTCAGCACAGAGCCTGGCATGGGGCTTGAACTCACGAGCCACAAGATCATGACCTGAGCTGAAGTCATATGCTTAACATATTGAGCCACCCAGGCACCTGAAGCTACTTTTTATTTTAAAACTAAACGACCATTTTTTGTGTGTGTATATGTATGAATAGTTAATACAATAATACATCAAAATGAGTTATAGATTAATTAAATTAAGAATATCTACAGATTTATAAAAAGCTTTTATTCATAAATAAGTGTTGTAGTCCCCCCCACACCCCACCCAATAGGAACAGGATGTACAACCAACCAAAAATTTGGTTTTGATGTTAAAACTGATAGCACACAGCAAGGGTTTTTAAAAAGGTTTACATAATGAGGCTTTCTGAGAAGAGCAGTGAGGTTTCCAAGCAGATCCAAATGGCTTAGATGATCAGAAAAAGGAGACTACCTTGAAGTTTATTATGATTACAGGGTGGAGCTGGGGTAAGGGTTCCAGTGCACATAGAGATGGCTTGCAGTATTCAAACTTTTCTGCTGGCACTAAATGTGGAAGCACTTTTGTGGTTACAAACCCACAAAAAAGTGTTTCGGAACTCTTGAGGTTTTATTATAATTAAAAATGTTTCTAATATTGACTCTTATCTTCTGACCTAAAGAAGCCTTTACTACTGTATTAGCAGAAGTTTATCCTAAAACCTCAGCATTACCACCGTAATGAGAAAATAGAGGTTGAAAAGTTCTGAACCTACTCATGACTTTACTGTTTCTACTTTTAGAGCAGGGCTGACCTTTCTCAGGCGTTGGTTTTGAAAGGAACATTCACATGACTTTTGGAGACTTTAAAAAATTAGGAACTTTACCCTTGAGTTTGATATGATTGATGTCCATACATTTTTCACTTTATAGCCATGGTGGATGGCTATGATGAAAATTGATGTTATTTTGACAATTTGATGGTAAAAACTCTAAAGCATGTTCTTTTCTAAAAATAGCACAAAATGTCTATTCTGGAAATAGGAGCCTGGTAAATCAAATCCTGGTTACCTAAAATTATCATTTCTATTACATATTCATTTTGTGCGTGTGTGTCCGCTCTTCCTAAGATTCTGACATTTAAAAATGCATGTGAAAAAACAGTTCTTTATATATGTAAACTGACATGTGTTGAAAGAACATTGTGAAGATAGAATGTGCATTTCTTCTTTTAAAAAAAGAGCAAGAATATTTCTGCTGTTGAAATTTTTATACTCCTCAAACCCAGTTCAAATCTACTTTGTCCTTCATATTTACCCTGGTCTATCCAGATACATTCAATCTCTCCTTTGCTTAAAGATTTCAACGAGAGAAAACAACCAGGTTCGTAGATACAGAGAACAGACTAGTGGTTTTGCCAGAAGCAGAGAATGGGCAAGTGGGTGAAATGGGTTAACAGAGTCAAAAGGTACAAACTTCTAGTTATAAAATAACTAAGTCATGGAAATGTAATATACATCATGATGACTATAGTTAATAATGCTGTGGTACATTTTTGAAAGTCACTACAATAGTAGATCTTGAAAGACCTTATCACAAGAAAAAAATGTGTAAGTATGTATGGGGATAGATGTTAACTAGACTTATACGGTGATAATTTCATAATATACACAAATATCAAATAATTATGTTGTATACTTGAAACTAACATAATTTTATAGATCAGTTATATCTCAAAAAGAGGATTTCGCTGTGTAGCCTTCATTTATAGTATTTAAACATACTCTGCCTTGATTACTGCTTTGAATTTATTTAACTCTACTGAAGCTTCTACTACAAAACTTTAGTCTTGGCTTGAAGATATATATATATATGTATATATATATATATATATATATATGTATACACACACACGTACACATATATGTTTACATATATACATGTATGTATATACATATATGTAAATGAAATTACAATCTTTACAAGATTAAAAAGATATGAGAAAGCAATATAGGGAGAAAGTATATAAATAGCTCTTTGGAACTGAGCAAAATATTTGAGGATATTTGTGTCCTCTAATATACTGACCAAAAAGCACGCATGAAAAGGAGACTCTTGGGGTGCCTGGGTGGCTCAGTCAGTTAAGCGTCTGACTTCGGCTCAGGTCATGATCTCATGGTTTGTGAGTTCGAGCCCCGCGTGGGGCCCTGTGCTGACAGCTCAGAGCCTGCTTTGGATTCTGAGTCTCCCTCTCTCTATCCCTCCCTGGCTAGTGCTCTGTCTCTCTCTGTTAAAAATAAATAAATGTAAAAATAAATTTTAAAAATTATTTTAAAAAAAGAAAGAAAAGGAGACTCTTAATAATGAAGTAATTATTACTTAAGTAATTATTACTTAAGTAATTACTTAAGTAATAATTATTACTTATTAAGTAATTATTACTTAATAATGAAGTAATATGACCCATCTTGTGAAATTCTGTCAGGTACTCTCTATGTGCTTACAAAGAGTCCATGGCAGCTGGGAGAAAGGCTATGCATGGTTTCAAAATACAGAATATCCCTCACCCAGGCTGATCTTCCAACTATGACTATTAAGAATCCAACTAACAATTGCAAACTAATTTGGAGTCTGATCTGGCACACTTTCTGGCAGTACTAGCCATAACAACAGGTTGTTTTCACTATCTCTTTGCATCATGGAAGGAGTAATGATTTATCCTCAGAGGAACAGGTTCATATACCAGATCAGATTTGCTTTCCTAGCTGGAATGTTTTGATCAGAACCACTATTCTTGCTTTATCTATTATTTTGACATTCCATGTATCATAGGAAATTCATTTCATGGCAAACATATGGAGGGAGAACCTATTGGAGGTTCAATTATAACACCATTTGGGATACACAAACTACACATTTGGGAGGCTATCCTATAATATATGGTACATTCCTCAAAGCAGAGGCCCAGTAACAAAGGAACAGCTAAGAAATCCACTTTTCTATATCTGTAAACTTCATCAGTTGGTTAGGTTTCAGTTCCTAAAAGAGAACTAGAAAGTTTCTACTAGGGCACAGTCACGGTTCTATTAAATTGGAAACTGAAACAGCCCCTGACCATTTTGGGCTCTCAAGGCAGATTTAGGAAGGCAAACAAAGTAAGGGATCATTGTAGTGAATGATTCTAAGTCCTCAGATGAGCGACTATTACTCAATGAGGATAAGGAACATATATTTGAAAACCAGAAGTTACCACTGATGCGCTGCTTAGTAGTCCTTGTATGAGAATGCTAGTACATTGGAAATATTTAAATGCCAACTTGATAGACACATGACCACCAAGAATTCAATGTATGTAAATCTGCAGGTTTCTCCATCACCTCATCAGCAGAAGAATTTTGTCTAGCTGAGATACTGATGGAAGGTAATCCTCAATCACAAGCACTAAATGTAATTATTTTGGTTTTAGTCATTAAAACCTTGATTAGCAAAAAAAATAATTTATTGTCCATAATTTAAAACAATTTTGTAATGTTTATTTATTTTTGAGAGACAGAAGGAGACAGAGCCATGAGTGGGAGAGGAGCAGAGAGAGAGAAAGACACAGAATCCAAAGCAGGCTCCAGGCTCTGAGCTGTCAGCACAGAGCCCAACGTGGGGCTCAAACTCAAAAACCGTGAGATCATGACCTGAGCCGAAGTTGAACGCTTAACCAATTGAGCCACTCAGGTGGCTGTATCGTCTGTCTTTTTATCCACAATTTTTTTCATGTATTTTAGTGGTGATGAAATATTTTGCCACCAGAGGATTGGGTATATAATTATGTATATATAGCCATCTAATTATTTACGAGGTTTTTTTTTTTAACTTCCACTACTCTATTCATTTGGAATTTGATGCAGTTTGAAGTATTTACATCCCTCTTCAATAATTAATTAATAAGGGTGCCTGGGTGGCTCTGTCGGTTAAATGTCTGCCTCTTGATTTCAGCTCAGGTCATGATCTCACAGTTCGTGAGTTCGAGCCCCAGAGCCCCATGTTGGGCTCTGTGCTCTGTCAGCATGGAGCCTTATTGGAATTCTCTCTCCCTCTCTCTCTGCCCCTACCCCACTCATGCTCTCTCTGTCACTCTCTCTCAAAATAAATAAATAAACTTAAAAAATAATTAATTAATAATTCTACTGTTATTATTTGATTTTAAATTTATTTATTTTAATTATTACATATAAGGAATGATTTCTCAAATGGTTTGAAATATGTTTCATTATTTACCAACTTATTTTGTGTGAGGCAAAATAAACACATATTATTTCAACTGCTAGCAACAGAATTTCTTTTAGTATAGAACTCCTTTTTTAAATTTTTTATTTTAAGTAAACTGCGTGCCACATGTGGGGCTGGAACCACAACCCTGTGATCAAGAGTCACATGCTCTACCAACTGAACCAGCCAGGCACTCCTAGCACTTTCTTTAAGGAGGAACATTTTGACAATTGCTTAGGGATGGAACATGATTCTTTAAAATCATGGGGCAAGATGTATATGCTCCAAAGACATAAGCTCAAAAAGGGGGAGCAGAATTCCTAAAGAAGAGGATACTGAAAAAAAAAAAAAGGAAGAGGAGAATGTCAATACAGAGCAAGTCCTAGGTGAAACGTTAGGATAGGTGGCCAGGTGGCAGAAGGACTTTGAAGAGTGGAGATTTCCTCCCTGTTTTTATTCAACAAATATTTATTGAATTCTTCTGGCAAAGACATTTACTTGAGTCCCTTAGGTATTAGGTGACAACACCCTCATAAATTTTATATTTTGGTGGGAGAGAAAGACAAGAAATACAAAGTTAAGGGAATATAAAAATTTCTAACACCAATATTGAGAAAATAAAACACTTAAAGAACATAATGAGAATGTGCTTGATATGGAAATTGAGATAGGATGGCTAGTTAAGACAATCTAAAATATTTCTATTGCTGTTACATAAAAATTCTACTATCTGCAAACTTGTATATTCTGTTAAAAGTCTATTATTTCAAACAACAAAGATGACTTCCCTCAGTAGACTAATATGGAAAGGAACTCTGAGGCTGAAGCATGAGATATAAGCCACTGGAACTGAGAGGCCAGCAATGGACTCACAGCTAGACAGTAGCAAAAAGAGGGGCTTCTGGGTGGCTCAGTCCCTTGAGCATCCAACTTCTGATTTCAGCTCAGGTCATGATCTCGCCATCATGGAATTCAGCCCCATGTCAGGCTCTGCACTGAGCCCCCTCTCCCTATGCCCCTCTTCCCTCACTTGCGCGCACTCCCTCTCTCTCAAAATAAAAATAAATAAATAAATGAAACAAACAAAAAATAAAGATAGTAGCAAAAAGAGGGATGACCTCTGCTAGCATGTAACATACATTTATATACCTATACTTTGTATTCGATCTCATTTATTTTTCACCTATTATAGCAATATTGAACTCTATTCATTTAGGCAGCATTATAATTTATTGATAATAGGTGTCCAACATTTGAGTTCTTTTGAAACATTTTTTGTTTTTTTAATATTAAAATAATTTGTCAGATTTTAAAAAACTCTTATTTGACTGTGATGTGCATCTGTTTTTCACATAATGATGGGTGGACTGAAGTTGGTATAATATAAAATGGTATATAAGATATATAAAATGGTACAGAAGATAATATAAAATAATATAATATTATATTCAGAACCAGAAACTGAACTTCAATATTTTTTCCCATAACCTAGTCATATCATCAGAGATAGGAGGAAAAATAATATCAAAAATTAAAATAAGAAATGATAAATATAATTATCATCATAATGTATTGCAAAAAGGACAATGTGTAGAAGTAAGGAAAACTCAAATCCAGAAAATTTTTGTCATTTACCTTTCTCTCAGTGCCCCAAAGTCACAATAATGAACATGTCTATACTGTTTATCAAGTTTTACATTACATTTTACTCCAGAATTAAAATATTTTTAGAACCACTATAGGAAGCACATAGAATATTATCCTTAATATTTTACATTTTATATCACCTCTTCTTCATCTGTTTCACATGCACAGAGGAGTGAAACTATTCAGTGAAAATCTAAAAGAATGAATTGTTGTGTGGCAGTGTGTTTCCTAAGAGCAATTATATTTTAAGAAGAATAAAAACAATTATATTTATGTTTTCTGTATACTTCCTTTCTTTCTTCATGTACAGGTTATTCTGGACTAGTGTTATGACCCCTTTTAAGAAGTTCCATAATGGTAGCTGCTTGTTGTTTTTTTTTCTTTTTAATATTTTATTTATTTCTGAGGGCTGGAGGGGGGAGAGGGAGGGAGGAGAGGCAGAGAGAGAGGGAGATAAAATCTGAAGCAGGATCCAGGCTCTGAGCTGTCAGCACAGAACCCGACTCGGGGCTCAAACTCACAAACTATGAGATCATAACCTGAGTGGAAGTTGGACGCTTAACCAGCTGAGCAACCCAGGGTCCCTGGTAGCTACTTGTTCTGATAAGAATTATATTTCAAATATGGATAAGCCTAAATTAATACGATATGGTTGTAAGGCGAAATTATTAATTTTAGTCATCTGACCTATTTAATTACCCTTAGCTTCCTAGGCATTGAACTAATAATTATTCTTATTAACCCTTCTCATATTTGCATACATTTTGAAGGAATTCTGAAAACAATAAGTATGCTATATAATTCATAGGATCACAGGACATTAAAATGTGATGTTTTAAATGTTGCCATTAAAATTTAATTTGAATCTTAAAAGTTACTTGAATTAATAACAAAAATAACTTAAACATAATATGGTTAGTAAATGGCTTGGCATATAGTAAATGCTCAGTAAATGGTAGCAATTATAAATAATTTAGAAAGGGAAATAATGCTCTTGTCCCTGGATATGTGATTGTTCATAATCATATGTAGTTTGCAGCTGTGTTCTTAAACTGCAACAAAGTTTAGAACCATTTAAAATGTAAAATCTCATTAGTAAGACACAGACTCAGTAGATGTTAAAAGCTACATTAGAAAGTTAATAAGTAAAATAAGTAATATTCTTCTTAAGAATACTTAGAAAACTTTACGGTATTTTGGTTAGTCTTTTCATTGGCTTGAAATTTGTTTCTCCAACTCAAGAAAGATTATCCATCCATTCATTCATTTAATGTTTATTCAGTGACTCCAACATGACAGTGTTCAGTGTGGATGATATGAGTTGGTCTGCCTGAACTAGCCTTTTCTTAATCATGAATGTCCATCAAAATAACCCAATTCTCTCTTACTCTTTATCTATGCCTCCTTCTTCATTCCTTCCTTATTGCTTTCTCACCTCTTTTCCTGTAAACCTTCACTGGTAAAGAATAGATTTTGGAAACATCAAGTGTGCTTCCTTCAGAATATCATCTATAGTCTCTGAATTTTCCCAGAGTGACTGAACTACAAATTGGGATCACACATTTGATAAATTAATTAAATGGTGTGTAAGTTTTTCCGATTAAAAGCCAGAGTAGGTCAACAGTTTATCACAATCCAAGACATATCTTTCTCACTTTTTTTTTCCTTTCAAGTTGCACATGCCCTGTGCAAATTTGCCATTTCTCTTGTTCATTCTATTCCTCTTTTATGTTGCTCATTAAAATGTTACATTTTATACCCAATATTGTTCACACTCTACAAGGTTTTTATCACTTAGGTAAAAGCAATCTACTTGATGCACAGCTGGTTTCCAGTATGATCTAATTGCTTTTGTGATACATCTCAGACACCTAATGCCACACAGAACATTGCTGCGCTTTTTCACATAAGTAAATTAAATTACTTGCAGATGAACTTGTTTTATAACATGTACCTGGAAAAAGTTTCAGCTCATTTAGTGAAATGTCTAACATCAAATTTCATTGAAAATGTGCCCGCATTCAGTGTATCTTTTATCTCTGATTTATTTTGGTTTCTTACCACATATTTCTAAGCCATAAATTGTTTATAAATATTGATGCTATTTTTTCATTCCAAATTTTATGCCTTTATATTAATGATTTCTTTTTATTTTCAACTCCAATATACTAATCAAATTTATAATTAAAGAAGTTTAACTGAGCTGTATTTTGTTTGTTTTGCATGATTATTTAACTGTTACTAAAATAAACCATATCACTTAAAGACTATGACCCACATTTCTGAAAATCAGCTAGTTGGTTTTAATTTTACATGTCTGCACCATTTTTAAGAGATCAAATTTTGTCAACTTGCATTAGATTATGTTTATTTTAACTTTCAAATAAAAAGATTTCTAGCTCAATACCATATGTTCATTAAATGTTTGCATCATTTTATATGTAAGTGAACATTTTTCCAGTTTTATTTTATGAGGCAAAGGGTAAAAATACATAGGCAAAGAGTAGCAAAGAAAACAATATAAGTAATTGCTCGACTAAAAGTTTAACATTATTACCTTCATTTTTCATTTTAGAAATTGAGATTTTGGTAAAAATAATCATGTTTACTACACCTATTACTTTGTATTATCTTCGTCTAATGAAATATTGAGCAGAAGCATGGGTTGGATGGAACTGGTAGCAGAGAGACACTTTGTAGGCAAAATGAAATAAAATCACTAAAAAGCATTTATTCCTAATTATTTAAGATTTGAGAACTTTATATTTGTAGAAATTTTTAAATCATGATGTATAAATACTACTATCTTTCACCCAAGTATAAGTAGGCATGTATTTTATATGATTATTCAATTCTATCAATGCATGTATATGAAACGTTTGCTTGCAGTTTACAAAAAAGTGGTGACTATTTATGGGAACTGCATATGTTTTGTATTTGCAGCATAAAATCACTAAATAAGCTTTTAAAGTTCTAAGATGTGTAAAAATGCCTGAACTGTGTGTAACAATAGAATAAATTAGATACTAATGAGTATTGGAAGCAATCAAATAGTCTAGGGGACTAAAATGGAAATATAATGACAAAGATGGATTAAGAATATTGATGAGAGAGAAGCACAATTAGAAATTAGATAATAAAAGCAAACTGCCATAGGACTAATCAAGTAGATGTATCACTTGGAAAAAAGTTCAATAGGGTGTAATCACCATGAAATGGTATAAAATACATGTGGTACATTTGTGCACTCTGAATTTAAAGATATTTGGACAAAGTTTAGAAACACTAAATACATATGCAAAATGTAGTCATGATTGAAAGAATTCAATCAAACCACATTCTAAAACTATTTTAAGAATTGTTCTATTTCAAGAATTGCTTATGAGAGATACATGAGAAGCAAAAACTATAGAGAACATATATGAGAAAAACAACTTAGAAAAGAATCCATATCAATACATATCAAGATTAAACCATGTCCTGAAAATAACCCTTTTGTGTCAAATACAAAGACAGATTATTAACACAGTTTAAAATCAGCTAAAAATGGCATACACTTCCCAGTATATAACTAGTTATAATTTATGGAAACAGAAAATATGGGCTAACTAAAGTAAAGGTACATTCAGCATAAAGCAAACATTACTCCATATGGATAAACTCATCTCTTCTGAAGTTTCCTTTAAGACCGCAAAGGAATTAATGAGTGTCATCATCTACACTGCCTTGTACTGATTACGTTTCATTGTAAGTTATATTCATGGTTGGTAACTGTTTTACAAAATATTTTTTAATTTATTTTAATGTTTATTTATTTTGAGAGGGAGAGAGAGAGCGAGCGAGCAAGGAAGGGGCAGAGAGAGAGAGGAAGAGAATCCCAAATGGGCTCCATGCTCTCAGCGCAGAACCTGAGGTGGGGCTTGAACTCACAAACTGTGACATCATGACTGACCAAAACCAGGAGTTGGCCGCTTAACTAACTGAGCCACCCAGGTGCCCCTATATTTTATTATTTTAATGTTTATTTTTATTTATTTATTTTGAGCAAGAGAGTGTGTGAGCAGAGGAGGGGCACAGAGAGAGGGGGAGAGAATCCCAAGTAGGCTCCATGTTCAGCACAGAGCCTGATGAGGGGCTCGATTCTGCTACCAGGAGCTCATGACCTGAGCTGATACCGAGTGGGAGACTCAACTGACTGAGCCATCCAGGTGCCCCACACAAAATATTTTAAGTCAAGTAGCTGAATGTTTAATTGCCTTCTAGAGAAGTTTATTATGAATTTATGACAGTTGTGATATAGTATTTTTTTTCAATTTTTATTCAATAAAAATGATTTGGGGGCCTGGGTGGCTCAGTTAGTTAAGTGTATGACTTCTGCTCAGGTCATTATCTTGCAGTCTGTGAGTTGGAGCCCTGTGCTGGGCTGTGTGCTGACAGCTCAGAGCCTTGAGCCTGCTTCAGATTCTGTGTCTCCCTCACTCTCTGTCCCTCCCCCCTCATGCTTTGTCTCTCTCTGTCTCTCAAAAATGAAATAAAATAAAAAATGATTCAAGAGCTTAATATATAATGGTATAAGTTATTTATCATGCCAATATGAGCAAGTAAGTTTAAAAAAAGACAAAAACCTAAGAACTGAATTATGGCCAGACAAGAAAATTACGACTACGAAGCCAAATAATATTTTTGTTTCTGTGTAATGCAACTGTAATATGTAGCAAACTAGAAATAAAAATACCATCCTAAAATGTTAAGATATATGATATGTAGCTGGTGAAATAACATTTACACATAAAGAAAGACCAGAGGGACTCCTGGGTGGCTCAGTTGGTTAAGCGTCTGACTTCAGCTCAGGTCATGATTTCGCGGTTTGTGGGTTGGAACCCCGTGTCGGGATCTCCGCTGACAGCTTGAAGCCTGGAGCCTGCTTCACATTCTGTGTCTCCCTCTCTCTCTGCACCACCCTGGCTTGCACTTTGTCTCTCTCAAAAATAAATAAACATTACAAAAAAAATAACGGAAACTCCATGGCACAAGATCTATAACTGCAGTTAATACGGTGATAAACATAAATGCAAGCGTGTGTGTGTGTGTGTGTGTGTACGCGTGTGCATGTTGTGTTAAAGAGGTTTCAGGAAAGCCTTCCTGGAGTTGGTACTTGAAATGAGTGGCTTTATTTACCTGCAGGGGAGAGTAAAAGTTACAAAGTTCTGAAATTGAGGCAGTGAAGACAAGCCATTGGACTATGACGCAGTACAGTATGTCTGGGCACAATCAAATTTGTGTTGTTGAAAAGGAAGGAAAGAAAGGGAGTTGTTCAAAATGAGACTGGTGAGACTGGCAAGACTTGACTCATTTAAGGGCTGAACGAACGGAATCCCATTTGAGGAGCTTAGAATTTAGAAGGATTGGTGAGGTATTTATCATTTTTATAATGGGAGTAGTATGCTTGCTTATATTTACTTTTTAGATTCACATTTTTGTCATGAATGTGGAAAATAAATCTAACACTTCTGTTTTCAGTTATATGGCAGGATAGAATTACCCAAATAATTTTCTCTCTTGATACAACTACAATATCAGATAAAATACACTAAAAATAATTATCTTTAAATGCTGCTAACTGAGCGAAAGCAACAATTTTGAAAGGGAAACTAGGACAAAACCCAGAGATAAATGAGTGCTAACGACAGCTTAACCCTTGAATGGAATTGTCAAACAACTGGGGCACCGAGGTGCTGCCTAGGCTCAGAGCACAGGATACAAAGGTCTGGGCTCCACTTCTGTGTATAATGTTCAAGCCACTGCCTGAAACTAACCAAACCTCAGTTGAGTAACACTTGGAAAAGCAGAGGAAGAATAAACGATTTGATGGCACTGGAAAGCAAAAACAGACCCAGAAAATTGAGAGACTGTGATCCTCGATTCAAAAGAAATACTCAAGGTAGGCATTTACCTAACTTTGTCCGTGAGGCCTTTCCAGTTTGCTGCCTTACCATGGATTAGGGGCCCAACAGAAAGGAGTGGTCTTACTGGTCTGAGAAGACGACAGGTTGGAAATCACAGTTGCCAGCGGATTTAGAAATTGGAAGGCAAAATCCTGACGTAAAAGGAACAAAATCTTGGTATTTGGAAATGACATTAAGTAATTGTATTTGACACATCCCTGAAATCTACGGAACAAAGACTCTGCTGGACCCCACAAAGTGATTAGGAGTGAAACGGAAGCCAGCTGTGGGGTCCGCCTGCAGCCTGTCAGAGGGGTTAGCTTATGGTAGACCTTGCTCATATTTGGATCTTGTGGAAGGTTGTCAAGGGGTTATTTTTGAAGGGCTTTCCAATAGGGGACATATTCTCAGCATGAAGAACAGTATCTATCATTGGTAGACATCGAATGATAGAAGTAGGTTATTGTAAGTGCCTTCTGGAGGACCTGCATCATCCTTTAAAAGAAAGCTGCAAGAATGTTTCTGACACCAAAGTATTCCTAACAATCTGAAAACGTCCCCACAAAAAAAAAAAAAAACCCAACACTGGAAAGTACCAATATCTAATTGCAGGGAAGGTTATTGAGGGGATGTGACTGCCGGTGGACTCATGAGCTGAACTCAGTAATCGGAGGCTCCTCATCCCAACCTGTCCTTGGAATGTGGCTTCTGTGTGCCTTCCCCACTCCCAGAAGCTGACCCAAGGACAAAGCCTTGAGATAGTGATGTGGGGTTGAAAGCATGTTGTCAGTATATGAGACTGAAACAAAGTAAGGCCTCTATATAAACTTTTAAGATTTGGCAGGTGGGTGCAGAGATCTATTCATCTTGCTGCTGCCTAAAAGAAGCCTCATCTGGATGCTCCTTTGCTTATTAAACCTGCCACCTACAAATCTCAAGTGGCCTGCCTTTTTCTTCTGTCTCTCCCTCCCCTCCACGTGCAGAGACTGTTTCACATTTTATCCAGGAAGCTCCCAAGAGGGTTGTGAACCAACAAGGCAATTGAGTAAGGCTTTTTCTATTCTTTACTTTTCCAATCCCCAATCTCTTCTGACTTTGCTTGGACTTTGTCATGTAAAATCCCACTGCCATGTGACTTCCATGCTAGAGATGCCACATGTTAGCTCTCTAGGCAATAGCCAGGTGAGCTTTTAGCCAACAGCCAGCATCAGTGTCCAGCCCTGTAAGTTCTTGGTTATCTAGCCCTTTTATCCATCTTCAAGGACTGCAGCCTCAGCAACCATCTCACTATGTCCCCTGAGATACTTGAAACAAGAACAATATGGAAATGGGGTGCCTAGGTGGATCACTTGTTTAAGTGTCTGACTTCGGCTCAGGTCATGATGTCAGGGTTCATGGGTTCAAGCCCCACATCGGACTCTGTACTGACAGCTCAGAGCCTAGAACCTGCTTCAGATTCTGTGTCTCCCTCTCTCTCTGCCCCTCCCCACTCTCTCTCAAACATAAACAAACATTCAAAAAATAAAAAAAAAAAAAACAGTACAGATAGGTCATGCCCAAATTCCTGGCAAACAAAATCATGAGCAAAATAAAAATTGTTTTTTAATCACTTATTGTGAGGTAATTTTTTATATGTCAGTAGTAATTAAAACAAGAAAGTTATGATCGTTTAAATTACCCAGCAAATATTCACTTTCATGGATGTTGGATTTAGACTTATGATTTGCTTTGGCCAAAGGAAAATTCCTGAAATGGGCTTGTACACTGGACTTGCCTTCTTGTAGTTTTGATATTGTGATGAGAAGAAACTTGTGACCTTTGATATCTGGGTGCAGAATGAACACGTGAAGAGCAGAACTGAGCCTGGGGTTAACAGCAAGAATCCAAGCCCAGGCAGGCATATAGCCTGAAACACAGTTATCCATCTGAGCCAAGACCAGCAGAACTACCTCAACTGAGCTGCAGGTATTAAACATTTACTATGCAGATATTATGGTACTGAGAACAATATATATGTGTATCATTTGTGGTAGAAGTCAAAATCAGAGGTGGGGAGACTATGATTCAGCTCAGATAACCAATAACTGAATTTGCATAGCACAACAGTGGTGATTAAGAGCATGGGATTTGGGGAGGGACCTGAAATAGCTGTAGTTACATCTAGAGAAATTGTAATATCTTTTTTGAAACAGAGGAGAAAAAAAGCAGTGGTTCCAGAGTGTGAGACAGCTATATAAGGAGGTTAGTTTTCTAGGGTAAGATTGTATAGAGTGCATAGGATCACAAGAAAGTATTACCATACATTTTAAACTTCTCAGGTACAGACTTTAAAATTTATAGAAAGCAAAATAAGCTGAAGACTATCCCAGGTTGACTACAGCTGCATATGTCACAAGGAGCTTCTATCTCATCTTCCCACTGGAAAAATGTACTGTGGTTGTAACACAGAAACATGGAGCAAGGTCCCATTCATACTGACTTCCCTTCCCTTCCCTTCCCCTCCCATCACATCTTATAATTACCCAGCACTGCAGCTTTTAAATTTACCTTTAAACAATCACAACGGTATTAAGTCTTCACTCTCATTAAGAGATTGTAATTTTGTCCTTTGAAAGGGTGATTTGGCCTTAAGAACAATTTGAATTTTTCTTCTTATACAGGTCTCGAGAGAGAACAATTTGAATTTTTCTTCTTAAACAGGTCTCGAGATTTTCCTATGCTAGGAAATATCACACCTTCTATTAAATATTAATTATGATCTGGATGACCCACTTATAAATGTTAGTGTTCAGCTTTCATTTGCAAGAGCTCAGAGAAAGCTGCCCTCTGACTAATCAAAACTCACTTATACCACTAAATACGCTGATTGTTTTACCTTGATTTTGCATTTCAGTTTTCATAGTAATGCCACATGAATATTATGTATAAATTTTAGGGCCTCTTACATTAATAGGAAATACAAGATAATTGGTTTGGTTTTGTTGAAATAAGTAGATTTTGCCTAACATGGTCTATTCCAGCCCCAAATTTCCTACTACCCAACTTCCTTTTAACTTAATATTTGGGTGTAATTATCATAAAAATACACATGGAAGAAATTTAGTGAAAATTTAGTCCTATCATCAAGCTGCCTTAAATTATATTCAGATAAGTATGGAAGAGTCACAGAAAAGAGAGAGAGAGAGAGAGAGAGAGAGAGAGAGAGAGAGAGAGATGGGTCTATGATGACAGTAAAGACGGTTTCAGAATGTGTTAATATTTATTATTGTGAAAGCTTGTGATCATTTAATTAAGTTGCCTTATCTATTGCCTTAAATTCTTAAAAAGACAACCATATTAATCCAGCCTAATAATCACTTCAGAATTTTAAGTCTATTGATTCTTTTTCCTTCTAAAATCTCTTCAATAAGATCTGTCCCTAGAGAATTCTATAAAAGGGCAAATGATGTCTTTGCAGCCTTGGCTCTCTCGGACACTTGGCAGTTTAATGAGTCATTGTACTTATAAATGTTCCTGATTAAGCTCTTTTATTTTTATTCTGTAATTTAATTTATATCATTACATTTCACACAGAATTTTCTCATTCCAGCTACCTGATTCACACATCATTAAATGTCTACTTACGCCATTGATAGTCTCTTATAAACATCAAGTATGTTTTCTCTACTTGGCCTTTGATGATCTTTTGTAATAGATCTCTTCTTTCAAATGGACAGAGGTGATTTTTCATGTGTAAGACACCTGTAACATAGTGTGTGAAATCACTTAACTTAAAATCAAACTTCAATTGCATATATGCTGATACTGAAAAATAACTATGACTAAATGATAATGCTAAAAATTAATTACCTCCCCTGGATTTAATTTTCCCTAGATCTTGGACATATCAATTTTGAAGCAGTTCTTTGCTTACCAGGCTATGACTTTCCTACAACATAGTGTGAAATTTTAGATCAGACATACAACTGAGTATATAAATATGTATATAATTTTACACTGAAGCCTAAGCTGTAATATATATGAAATTCTAATGTAAATTGTCAATTCAAAATATAATCTTCCAAAATATAATTATCAGAACTGTTTCTAGATTTCTTGATTCCCCTCACCAACTTCGAGAATATAAAATAACTAAGTGGAAGAATCACAAGGAAATTTTCTTTGATGGGGGCTTTTGCTTCCTTCTGAGCCTTCTCCCTTGTCAAGTGGAGACATGAGGCCTCTCTCCCTTTAAGCCATAGGAGGCTTCCCTGGTATGTCTTAGTTAGAAATAAGTTCCCTGAGATTTGCAGACATGGGAGACTGAGACCTGGCTAATGTCTGATAAAGTCAAAGTCACCTTTGAACTGGGATATGATTCCTATATGGAAAATCTAGAGACCAAGGAAAAAGCTGATAAGACTGTTTTTGGGCAGATCTAAGTATCTGCCTTGAGATAGGTTTGCAGTCAGAGTTTTGTTTTTGGTTTTTTTCTTAATTTTTAACCTCTTTATTTTAGAAAAAGAGAAAGCATGTGAGCAGGGGAGAGGGGCAGATGAGAGAGAAAGAGAGAGACGCAGAGAGAGCGAGAATCTTAAGCAAGCTCCAGGCTCAGCACAGAGCCCAGTATGGGGCTTGATCCCACGACCCCAGGATTATGACCTGAGCTAAAATCAAGAGTTGGGTGCACTCAGAGTTTTCAGACATTACTTGCACAAATGTTTTCTAGAGATGAGAGTTGCATATAACTGGGGACCACAAAGAATCTGGAGGTATAATTGCTGACATTCTGGGAGTCATAAACGGTTATCCATCAGGGAACATCAGCAGGAAAAGACGGCAAAAATCTGCCAAAGACTCCCGGACACAGTCAGTTTTAACCAGCTGCCAGGGGTGGTAAGCTGGAAAGGATCCACAAATAGAGATTATCCAATTACCTTAAGTCTTCTCCCTCCCTCTTACCTGGAATATAAAAGAAGGCAAAATTTAAGCCAGCTGTGGAAAGTCTGGGATAACTCTGAGGCAAGAAGGGCAAATCTCAAGTCAAGTTTGATGTTTTTATTTTTGTAAAGAGCTTGAAATTCCAAATACTAAATTAAGACAGTATTTGAAGATTAAAATGTCTTGGGAATGCAAACTGGTGCAGCCACTCTGGAGAACAGTATGGAGGTTCCTCAAGAAACTAAAAATAGAACTACTCTATGATCAAGCAGTTGCATGATGGTATTTACCCAAACGATACAAAAATACAGATTCAAAGGGGTACGTACACCCCAATGTTTATAGCAACATTATCAGCAATAACCAAACTATGAGAGAACCCAAAAGTCCATCGATTGATGAATGTATAAAGAAGAAGTGGTATATATGCAGAATGGAATATTACTCAGCCATCAAAAAGAATGAAATCTTGCCATTTGCAATGATGTGGGTGGAGCTAGAATGTATTATGCTAAGCAATAATAGCCAATCAGAGAAAGACAAGTACCATATGATTTCATTCATATGTGGAATTTAATAAAGAAAAGAGATGAACATATGGGGTAGGGAGAGAAGAGGAGGGAAACAAACCCCAAAAGACTCTTAATGATATAGAACAAGCTATGGGTTGAGGGAGGGAGAGGGTAGGAGATGGGCTCGATGGGTGGTAGGTACTAAGGAGGACACCTGTGAAGAGCACTGGGTGTTGTAAGTGATGAATCACTGAATTCTATGCCTGAAACCAATATTGTACTGTATGTCAACTAAAATTTAAATTAAAAAAAAAGAGTAAGAAATAAAGAAAATTAAAATGTCTTGAAAGACTTACCTATAAGCAAGCAGAAAAAACAGGAGACCAACCAAAGCATTTATACAGGGCCAGGGAATTTTTACCCCAACTTGGTGCATTTACAAAGAATGATGGCTGACAAAAAAAAAAAAAATACGGACGTTATTACGTTATGAATTTTGCTTATTTGGAGTGAAGATGACATAATTTTTGTAAAGAAATGTACTTTGACTGAAATAAATTGTACTTTATTAAAAATAATAACATTTTGTTTCTAAAATATGATCCTAAAATTAACTAATTGCTTATATAACAAGGTTCCCAAAATTGTATTAGTTGAAACTTATTTAAATATATGTCAGGGCTTGAATTTAACTGGAATTTCAACCCAGAGTAAATAATATTAATTAGCTGTTTCTAAATTTTTTTCCAGCTAGTATTAAGAAAACATCTCTGTGTGTATACTTCCCTCAGTTAAGCCTAGCATGATACCTGACAAAATATATCACTCATAAATGGTGACTGATTCACCTGGAGGAGGCAATCTGTTAGTTTTGAATAATCAAACATTCAAATTAATACAAAGTCACATTTCTAGTTTACCTATATACTACAAAAAAGGTTATCATTACCTCCAACATCAGTAGACAAAAATCAAAACTCAGAGTTTAGTTTCCCCAAATCACACTGCCAGCAAAGCCAGGAGTGGAAGTTGTTCTGCTTGACTCCAAAGGCTGCGCTCTTTCCACTACATTTTATCCCTCATAATGAGCGGAAATAATTCAGTAACATACATGTATATCTTTCTAATGTAATTATTTAAAATCAAGTCGAGTTATCAATATATAACTGAACTAAGTCATTTTGCAAAGCTTTGATAAAACAAAGCAAAACAAAAACACTAAAATCTCTCAGTACTAAAATCTCTGTACTGATCTGGTTCTTTGAAACAAAAACAAGTCTTGATTTGCATGGTCTGTTAGAAAACTAGGAAAATTCTGAAGCTAATTTGTCTTAAAATGTTTACAATAGAAAGCATCCATTCATTGATATTTGCATTCAATGATTCATCAGGCATTTGTTGGGCCAACCTTGTCCAGTACTGCTTTGCAGGCCTGGGAGACTGATCCATGAACAAGACTATTCTTTTATGTAACTTACATTTTAGGTGGTTATTAAATTTACTAAAAGGCTTCCATGTAATAGGCATTTTTCTAAACGGAAAATAATTTTTAAATCTGTTTTGAAGCAGATATTTATATTAAGATTGAAACAAGGGGTGCCTGGATGGCTCAGTCGCTTAAGTATCTGATCGGCTCAGGTCTGATCTTACCGTTCGTGAGTTCAAGCCCTGCGTCCAGCTCTGTGCTGACAGCTCAGAGCCTGGACCCCGCTTCAGATTCTGTGTCTCCCTCTCTCTCTGACCCTCTCCTGCTCACACTCTGTGTCTCTCTCAAAAATAAACATTTATTTACTAAACATTTTAAACATCTTTTTTTTTAAAGATTGAGACAAAACTGCTTATTCATTGGCTAAATACATGTCTTACTGACTGAGAGACAAGTACTAAAAAAGTAGTATTATTATATTATTAATAGATATAAAAATAACCTTTAATACCTTTAGCAGCAATATCTTAAAACACCACAAGATGGTGACATTACTCTATAAGAACAAGACTGGTTCAATAGTATGAATATTTTTCAGTTTTCTAAAGCAAAAATTGAAGTTTTTTTTTTTTTACTGTTTTAAAAGCAAAGATGAGATTTCAAGAATACATAACTGTTGAAATCACATTAAAGAGTGATTTTCCAAATTAATATTTTAAAAATCTCTTAGACATTTTAAATAGTAGTATGAATAATGCATCAACCAGAGCTTTGGCAAACATTGAAGTTTCGCTTTTATAATTCTTGACCTAAAGTTATTGTGGCTCATCTGTTATGTTTACACACAACATTTTTTTTTCTCGTGGAGTTTCACTACTTGAATTTCCCTTGGCTGACCTTGATAACAAATTGTGGAATGGTTATATATCAAAACAACTTAAAATACCTTGATATTAAAAGAGATTGCACTGATGGTTTCTAATTATGCTAAACAGATGACTTATTTCAAGCTGATATTGATAAGTGTCAAAAGCTAAGAATTTGCACTAGCAACACACCCTAATCATACATGTCTTCCGTCTACATCAGATTTTAGGTTTTGCTCATTTATCAGATTGTTGCCAACCGTACATCCTTTTCACCCCTTACATTCTCCTCTAAATCATAGGAGAATCCCTTTCCAGTGTGGTCTTAGGTTAAGATCTAACAATGAGAGGCTCTCATTTGAGATCTCAAAGACAAAAGAAAAAGAGAAGCCCTTATTTTCCAATGGCACTTGCCAACAGGGACACAGGCAGGCAGCACATAGGAGGTTTGCAACGACTTTCTAAATGAATTCCTATAAATCCTCCACCTCCATGCTACAGGCACCTGGGAGGAGCAGCTTTTCCTGATATCATTCAAGTTGATAACATCTAAGTGAGCTTCTGCAAATTACCCATTTGAGGATTGTAGGCAGCTGAGGTCATCGACTGCAATGTAATTTTTGTAACCTCTAGCAGGATTTTCCTGACCTTTACTCCCCAGACCATTTCAACAGATGTGTAAACCTCCAACTTCCTGTATTAAAACCAATATTTCTTGGAAATACACAGAGTGGTATCTGCTTTCCTGACTTGGCCCACACTGATAACACTCGTATAAATTCCAACGAAAAAAATGTGAGAACAGATCATGTGAAAGTGTGTAGCTACGTTTTAGTTACCAGACTTAAGTACATAAGGTGACGTAACAACCTCAGAAGTACAGTTATAATAATCACAACAAACCCTCCCATTCAGAAAGAAGAAAGGGAGGCACATAGCAGTCACTGATTCATAGCAACTGTGAGTTCCTGCTGGCAAATTTTGCCAAGAGGGCTTATCTGGATGATAAAGAATGTTCCTTAGAATTTTATTATGCTTGCTTACCAGGAAGTGCCCCCCAATCCTTGTTCTTTTGACTTCACCCTCTGCATATTCCTTTCTTTTTCTTTTTTCTCCTCAGCCACTTCTTGCCAATAGAAATTTAGGAAATTTCAGGTCATTACACACCTTGAAGAGCCTCACTCTTTTTTTTTTTTTTTAATTTTTTTAACGTTTATTTATTTTTGAGACAGAGAGAGACAGAGCATGAATGGGGGAGGGTCAGAGAGAGGGAGACACAGAATCTGAAACAGGCTCCAGGCTCTGAGCTGTCAGCACTGAGCCCGACATGGGGCTTGAACTCACGGACCGCGAGATCATGACCTGAGCTGAAGTCGGCCGCTTAACGACTGAGCCACCCAGGCGCCCCGAGCCTCACTCTTAATTCAGGTTGGTTGCACTTTGACAGTATGTTGCTCTGGAACAATTTATTGGTCTTTTGTCAATTTTATTCTAATTAACTAAATGTTGCAAATGTGCCAATAGCAACACCTACAAGTATTTTCAAGAGAAGGCTCAGTCTAAAGTTATCTAGCTTTCTTGGGGGAGCCAAAGTTTTAGTCTTTTTGTTCTGAGCCACCTTCTGCAATGAAAACATTTGCTAGGACCACCTTGATCCATTCAGAGATTTTACGATAAAGGGCTTTTTCAACAAACATTGAATTGAATTTTGCTTGTAGGTTGAGTTGGAATCATTCTTTGCTTCTCAGAGCATTTCTAATGCATCTTTTACTATTTGGATAACAGAAGGAGTTGCATTTTTCAGCACTGCAACGTTATCTCTAATAACTTGGATTTTCTAACTATCTGATGCTTGCTGGAATATGAAACCATATAGTTGAAGTTTTATATTGCTTGGTATCAAAAACTTTGTTATGCTTCTTATCAATTATAAGAGTCATCTTTACAGTCTATACACCAAGGCACATATTATTTCCAAATATTGACAATATTATTTTTGTCCAATCTTATAATTATTTTTCAATCCTTTTTTTGTTTGTTTTTGCTTTGTTTCTTTTTGCTTCATCTCCTGCCAGGCCACTCAGTACAATGTTCAATGGAAATGATGTATCCTTCATCCATCCATGTTAGAGAGAAATCTACCAATGTGTCATCACTAAATGTGAGGTTGGCAGTAAGTTATCATGCAGACACTTTATATTAAGGAAGTTTCTCTCTGATCCTACTTTACTAAGAAGTTTTATCACTAATATATATTGAATTTCTTCAAATGCTTTCTCTGCATTTACTGAGCTAATTAAATGAGTTTCTTCTTTATTCTACTAATGCAGTGAATTACATTATTTGGCCAAAGAATGTAAAAAGAAAATCCTCGAATTCTCAACACAATTCTCATGACACATTATGCTTTTTTATACATGGCTTGATTGGCTTTTTAGTATTTTTTTTCTAGGATATTTGCATTTATATTCTTAAGTAAAATTGGCATGTAATGATCCTTTCTTGAAAAGTCCTTGTCAGGTTTTTGTATCAAACTTTGCTTGATACAAAATGCCACCTTCACTAATGACTTAAAATATTTCTTTCTTAAAAAACAAACAAAGAAACAAACAAACAAAAAATAAAACAAAACAAATAAACAAAACAAGAAAAAACTTTCCCTCTTTTTCTATTCTATGGGAAGTTTTCCTCCCTTAAATTTTCAGTGAAATTCACTGGGAAAGACTGGAGTTTATTGTATTTGAAGACCTTAAATTATGGTTTCATTTTATTAATAGTTTTTAAATGATTGAAATTTTCTCATCTCTTCTTGTGTTTTGTAAGTTCTTTATATAAAGAAATGTGTCCATTCATCTAAATTTTCAAATATTTTAGATTAAACTTGTTTATAAAGTTCTCTTAATACCTTTTGATATATGAACTATCTATGGTGATATCTCCTTTCACCCTTTTGGTATTAAATTTTTTTCTCTCTTTTTTGATCACTTTAACTAGAGGTTTATTCTTTCAAAGCTTTTCTTTGAACCAACCTTTGTCTTATTTGACACACACTAGTATATGTTAATTAGCTATTTCCTTAATTTTATTCAGGACTAATTTAATTTACTCCCCTAGTTTTACTAGTTTATCCTCTCATTTTTATCATTTCCCTCCAGTTTTCTTTAATTATATGCTGGTGTGTATTTTGCAACTTCAGGAGTTGGATTCTTAGATCACTGAGCTTAACTCTTTCATTTATTTCAAATATATCTGTTTTAGCTTTATATGTCTAGACGAAAGAAGTAGGAGAAAATAATAGCTGTAAAAGATAAAGACCAGTGGACTAATGCTGAGGAGGCCAAGCAAAATGTAAAACCTGTGTATTATATCTGATATTGCAAGTCAGATTGCTATGCATTCAGATACAATTTAACTAACTTAACTCCACCATGGCATCTTTATCCTTAAATTGATTCCTCTGATAGCAATATGGGTTCAGCTATTAAATGGAAAATTCTCTAGAGTTATCCGTGATATTCTAGGAAGATCCTTTGTTTTGTTAATGCTTACTAACACCAGGTTTTTACTTGTTTGCTATAAAATCTGTAATACAGCAGGGAAAATAACAATTTTCTAGGCAAGTTGAAAATACACTTAATAAAATATTTATTTCTAAATATGTTCAGACTCTTTCAATTCTATGAATCAACAAAATAATCAAATTATCTGTAACATTTTATGGGTAAAAGTGTGTATTTTGACTCTATATCAACAAAAATTTCTAAACATGTTAGAGCTAAGATTGTGATAGTATTTGTATTAACAATGTAAACCTAGAAGAATATTTAATGACATGTAAAAATTTCATGATAATTTATTAAACGAAATAGCAGGTTGAAGAATCACAGTAGTCAAAGCCTGATAATGATAGCCTAAAATGTCAGCAGTTGGAAGCTGTATTCACTCCAGATGAAATATAAACACCTTAAGTTTTTGAAAAGATTATTTTTAATGTCTGGAGTCTTTAGAAAGCTAAATAAAGGAATTGCATCACTAGGTAATCTTCTCCAAAGTTGAAAAGGCATAAATGATACAAAAAAGAGGTATGAAAAAGTAAGCTGAAAATCTGACAAGACAAAAATGCCATCTCTAAAAGAAAAATCTCTAATGGAGGAGAGCTGAACATAGTCAAAGTAATGAAGTGCAAGTAATGAAGTTCCGTGCAATCCAATATTGAGAGACAATTAGACATAATAAGTACAAAAAGAGTATTAGGAGACTTGAAGAACAAACTGAGAGGCTTCACCACCTCCAACAGGAATCCAAAAAACACGGGCGAATCATAGAAAACCACTTAAGAAAAGAAAGGCTTGAGTCCTGAGAAACAATTTGCATTCTGAGTAACAGGTAACATAAATAAAATAAGTTCTTACCGAGTTATATTACATTGAAACTACAAATTAACAAGAATTAAAGGTAAACAATTATAAATGCAAATGGAGAGGAAAGTCAGATCACAAACAAAAAATCAGACAGTTAGACTCACAATATACTTACTATCAACAATAATAAATGCCAAATGACATCGGTATGATGTGCTGAAGGAAAATAACATTCAACCGAAATTTCTATTTCCAGCTGCATTATTGTTTAACAGTACCAGTGGGGCACCTGGCTGGCTCAGTTGGTAGGGCATGCAACTCTTGATCTCAGGATCACAAGTTCAAGCCCCACACTAGGTGTAGAGCTTACTTAAAAAATATTTAAAGTAAAAATACCAGTATAATTTAGATAATTTCAGATAAAAAGAATGAGAGTTCACACAGATACACACTAAAAGGGTTATTAAAATAGATACTTAAATAGGAAGAAAATTGAGCCCAGATATGAGGAGTGGTTGTATAAAACATATGATGAAAAATGGTGGATTGAATTAGCTATTGATTTGTGAGCCATATGGTAGCTAATTGGTGAGTGAAAAACATGACAAAGATTATAAATCAATAGTAGCAAGAGAGATTGTTCAGAGAGTGGTTAAGACAATGAACTTTTTGTCTTTTGAAGAGATAATATTGTTGCATAATTTTACATTTGTTAGAAAAAAATAGTTAAGGATATATATTACATATTTAAGAACAGTTATATACTCTATTGCTTCTAAAGCAACAGAAGCATGAGGAAGAGATAAAGATTACATTATCTGTCCATGCAGGTGCATAAAACAAAAGGGAGTAAGGTATTAAAAATAAAAGATAACAAAAAACTGGTAAATAAAAAACACAAAATAAATCCCACAGTATACAGAATCATGATAAATATAAGCTAGTTATACCCATCCATTTAAATAAGGAAATTAAAACATAACATGCTTCATCTGCTCTCAAGATGTATGGTAAAGCTATATATCTTATAAAAAATTTGAAAAATAACAAGATGAGAAAATATTAAGCAAAAAGTTTTCAGAAAAATACTTTCCAAAATACAGCCAACGTAATAACATTAAAACAGATTTATTTGGAAAACTGATACATTAAATATAAAAGGAAATAAACTTGAATTTAAGGTAAAAGGCAGAGAAGCAGATGGACAGAGTACATAACAACAAAAGGCATAATTTAATAAAAATTGTGTTAGGCTTACTAGTACTCACAAATATCTTGTTACCTTGTCCTTCTAGACACATGGAAACTTGCACTTTTCATTTCCTTTGCAGTGAGGTGGTCCTATGTGAGTAATTCTAGGTAATGAAATGAGAGCAGAAAAGACGTGTGTCCCTTAGGAGTTGAGAGAGTGGAGAGCACATGCATGATTCTCCAATCTGGCTCTTCTACTGCCAAAAAGACTGAGGCTATCTGTTCTTGATCAGAGTATTCCAACAGAAATATATGTGACTCACATAGGTAGTTATAAATTTTCCTTAAGCTAATTAAAAAAAAATTAAACCAATAAAACTAATTTTAATAACATTTTATTTAACCCAAATATATCCGGCATAATGCCATTTCAGCATGTAATCAATATAAAAATTAGTAATAAAATGTTTTACATTTTTTCATTGAAATTCAGAGTATTTTATACTTATAGCATATCTCTGTTGAGAGCCACATATCAAATGTTCAGTAATTAATATGAGTCCTACCATATTGGATACCACATTTTTGCAAAGTGGACTTTCCATGCGGAGCCCACATCACCTGGGGTTGCTGAGTTATCTTACAGATGACAATTTCCCCAAGGAATCCACTAGGTCCATAATGGATTTTTGTATGGGAAAGAAATAAATCTTTGCTGCCATTGAAAATTTATTCTTTATGCTGCCTCATATTTTACATATCACAAAAATACAAAGATAATAGCAATGATAACTTTCTAAGCATACACAAACATAGCTTTGAAATATACAAAGCAAAAACTGATATAATTCCAAGAATAATTCATAAAACTTGATCATTCAAGGAAGTTTTCATGCATGTCTATGAAAAAGTTATAAACAGTAGCTCATTAAGTAAGGTTACAGAAGCTTTGAATTAACAGTTACTCTATTGAACATATACAAATGGAACCTATATCTAACAATAGGTACTATTTGCTTTTTTAAGCATAGATGCAACATTTTCTTTATAATTTTCATGGGCCACTCTTGAAAGAATTATCAATAAAACCAAAAAAAATCACATCATATAGACTATTTACTCTCACCATAATGTGATTATGTAGTGGTACAGAACTGAAAAGAGATCCAAGTCTTGTGTGTTTGAAAACTCAAATGCATGTATATTCCACAATCATTCTCACAAAGAGAAATGATAATAGGTTCCAAAATCATAAGAATTGTAGACAACATAAATAGCCCTGTCAGTGAATATAGAATGCAGCTAAATAGTTTTTAGTGGAAATTTTACAACCTCAAATGCATTAATTTAATAAGAAACTTTGAAGAAATTGTTAAGCAGTCAATTCAAGAAGCTTGGAAGAGAACAGAGACCTTGTCTTAAGAAAGTAGAAGAAAGAATATCAAAAACAAATAGTATAAATAAACTTTGAAAAGCATGAGAAAATATTTTTTAAAAAATTAAAAAAACACAATTATGTGAAACCTCTAGTAATATAGATAAAGAAAAAAAGTGATGGTACAAATAAAATATATTACAAATAGAGAAGGGAAAAATAAGTACATAGAGTGGTTTTTCTTTATAATAAGGAAAAAATTTAAGAAAGGTTTTTGTTTTGTTTTGTTTTTTAAGTTTATTTGGGGACGCCTGGGTGACTCAGTTGGTCAAGCTTCCGACTTTGGCTCAGGTCATGATTTTGCAGTTTGTGGGTTTGAGCCCCACAACAGGCTCTGTGATGACAGCTCAGAGCCTGGAGCCTGCTTCGGATTCTGTGTCTTCCTTTCTCTCTGCCCCTCCCCTGCTCATGTTCTCTCTCTCTCTCTCTCTCAAAAATAAACATTATAAAAAATAAAGTTATAAAAAATAAAGCGTATTTGGTTTTGAGAGAGAGAGAGAGAGAGAGAGAGAGAGAGAGAGAAACAGAGTGTGCCCAAGTGCACGTGAGTTGGAGAGGGGCAGAGAGAGAAGGAGAGAGAGATTCCTAAGCAGGCTCTATGCTGTCAGCACATAGCCCACTCTAGGGCTCAATTTCATGAACCTGAACCGTGAGATCATGACCTGAGCCAAAATCAAGAGCCAGCTGCTTAACCAACTGAGTCATCCAGGCACCCAAGAAAGTTTTAATAGGAGAATTTTAAGGGCTCTCTACTTACTACTTGCCTGGTAGACTTGCTTAGCACTAAATAGTAGAAAGTAATGAGAGATAAAGGAAAATTATATTGGTTGCCCTGTGTGAAGTAATTATTGCTGCAAATGATATATCCCTTCTTGTCTAATGTATATAAGTATATTCCCTCATACTAAAGTGTGTAAAACTGTCTTGTGTTTCTTATGTGTGATGATTTCTCTATTAATTATGCATCTATATATTTAAGTGATGTTTTAATTTTGTAACATAAAGTAAATTCAAGTGGTATTATACATAGAATTTTCATTCAAAATATTTTTATACCACCTCCTACATTTAAAGCCAATCAGATGCAAAATAAGGGAAAGGTTATTTCTTTTAGTTCTAAGATGAATCATAATTATATTGAAGATTGAAAAGGGAGGTGGAAAATCCCTTTTGTCAAAAAAATTATTACCTTAATAGCGATTTGTTTGTAAGCAAGTAGAAGGAAAAGTAGTCTAAATTTGAAACCTGTACTTTTCAGAAGCTAAATTGGCCCTGAACTCAAAATAGCTTCATATGACCAAAATATCATAGATATTTTGCTACTGATGGAAAAATAGATCATTCTGTTAAAATTGGGGCAATATATATAGTTGTTGCTCTGTAATGTTCTATACACGATCTGGTATACAATAAACATAAGGAATTAGCATCTCTACTGTAAATGAGTATCATGCAACCCCTATTGTGTATCATGAAGTAAATTCACAACACGGAGTTTAAGTTATTTTGATGGATGGACTAGATATTGAAGGCACAACACGATGAAATTACAAGTTTCTTGCTTTAGTTATCAGTTCTTAACAAGACTGATAACAGGTTGATTTATTAATTTCAACCAGGCAGAAAGATCGAGTGGGAGGATATTGGAAAAAAGAAATGTCAGGATTTCGAGTTATCAGATGCAGATACTTATGAATAAACCAAGATATCCTCAAGTACATAACGTAGAAAAAAAAGGATAGCTATCTAAAATGTGAGAGAGGACTTGCTGTTTATCATGAAGACGAAGATACATAATGTCTTTTATTCAATATGTAAAGTGTTACAGATATAAATGTCATAGTTATTTTCAATTCAATTCAACAAACATTTATTAAGAAACTATTCCCTGCCAGGCATTGTGAAAGGTCCTGGGATACAGAGTTAGACTAGGGTTGCAAAAAGCTCCTCAGGGCGCCTGGGTGGCGCAGTCGGTTAAAGCGTCCGACTTCAGCCAGGTCACGATCTCGCGGTCTGTGAGTTCGAGCCCCGCGTCAGGCTCTGGGCTGATGGCTCGGAGCCTGGAGCCTGTTTCCGATTCTGTGTCTCCCTCTCTCTCTGCCCCTCCCCCGTTCATGCTCTGTCTCTCTCTGTCCCAAAAATAAATAAAAAACGTTGAAAAAAAAAAATTAAAAAAAAAAAAAAAAAGCTCCTGCCCAAGTAAAGAAGGCAAGGAAAGTAATAAAGTCTGAAGATTGAAAGGGATATAATAATTGAACAATTTGTAGAATTACTAGAGAATAAAAAGAAATTTATCTTAACTAAGATTCGGGAAGCCTTCCTGGGTGAGGTAACATCAGATCTGAGTTCTGAAGACAGAGGAAAGAGCCTGTGTCTTTGCAGGGACAGAGTGCTACTAGGTTAGTGCCTGCAGGTCCCACCTGATGGGTCACGCTTGTTCAGTAATCTGTGCTAACATGATGACCATAATCCTGGGTAAGACAGCAACCTATCTCAGCTTTGGTCACCTTATCTGTAAAGAAAGGATTTCAATACTTACTTTTAAAATAGTCATGAGGTTTAGAAATATGTATATATAAGCACAATAAAAATTAATAGCAATAATAATAAATTAATAATCATAATTCATGGAGTGCTTAATATAGTAAAAACTAAAATGAACACTTTTCTTTTTTTTCCCCCGTGCTTATTTTATTTTTATGTTTTTTTTCAATATATGAAGTTTAATGTCAAATTGGTTTTCATTCAAAACCCAGTGCTCATCCCAAAAGGTGCCCTCCTTATACCCATCACCCACCCTCCCCTCCCTCCCACCCCCCATCAACCCTCAGTTTGTTCTCGGTTTTTAAGAGTCTCTTATGCTTTGGCTCTCTTCCACCCTAACCTCTTTTTTTTTTTCCTTCCCCTCCCCCATGGGTTTCTGTTAAGTCTCTCAGGATCCACATAAGAGTGAACACATATGGTATCTGTCTTTCTCTGTATGGCTTATTTCACTTAGCATCACACTCTCCAGTTCCATCCATGTTGCTACAAAGGGCCATATTTCATTCTTTCTCATTGCCACGTAGTATTCCATTGTATATATAAACCACAATTTCTTTATCCATTCATCAGTTGATGGACATTTAGGCTCTTTCCATAATTTGGCTATTGTTGAGAGTGCTGCTATAAACATTGGGGTACAAGTGCCCCTATGCATCAGCACTCCTGTATCCCTTGGGTAAATTCCTAGCAGTGCTATTGCTGGGTCATAGGGTAGGTCTATTTTTAATTTTTTGAGGAACCTCCACACTGTTTTCCAGAGTGGCTGCACCAATTTGCATTCCCACCAACAGTGCAAGAGGGTTCCCGTTTCTCCACATCCTCACCAGCATCTATAGTTTCCTGATTTGTTCATTTTGGCCACTCTGACTGGCGTGAGGTGATATCTGAGTGTGGTTTTGATTTGTATTTCCCTGATGAGGAGCGACATTGAGCATCTTTTCATG
The DNA here is from genome assembly GCF_024362965.1 of Panthera pardus. NCBI lineage: Eukaryota > Metazoa > Chordata > Mammalia > Carnivora > Felidae > Panthera > Panthera pardus. The sequence continues at coordinate 90,098,692 of NW_026526991.1, read as the reverse complement.
TGCCTGTTGGCCATCCGGATGTCTTCTTTAGAGAAGTGTCTATTCATGTTTTCTGCCCATTTCTTCACTGGGTTATAAAATGAACACTTTTCATACATAATCATATTTAATGTCAAGCACAACCCTGTTATCCATATTATTATCCCCATTAAAGAGGTATAAACTGAGGTTTAGAAAATTAGGCAATCTCTAAAATATTATTTAATATTAAATTTCAGCATCACCAGCTGAAATTCCGTTAGGAATGGAAGGCTCACAGGCCACTGTGACAGCAGCATTTAGCACAGTTCTTTGTTCATAGTAAGGGTTCAAGAAACATTTGTTAAATAAATGGATAAATGTTTTGGAAAGACCCAGGCATGTCTGATCCCAAAAGCCACACTCTAAAATTAGAAAGTAAATATTTTGGAAAAATAGCTATTCACATCCACTGCCCATTTTTAAATCAGGTTGTTCTTTTTTTGTGATTGAGTTGTACGAGTTTTTTTTTATCTATTTCAGATATCAACCCCTTATTAGATGTACCATTTGCAAGTATCTTCTCCGATTCAGTAGGTTGCCTCTTAATTTGTTGATGGTTTTCTTTGCTGTAGAAAACGTTTTTAGTTTGGTGTAGTCCCATTTGTTTATTTTAGCTTTTGTTGCCCTTGTCTGAGGAGACATAGCCAAAACAAATATTGCTAAGACCAATGTCAAAGAGCCTATTGCCTATGTTTTCTTCTAGGAGTTTTATGGTTTTAGGATTCACATCAAGTCTTTAATTCATTTTGAGTTTATTTTTGTATATGGCATAAGATAATGATCCATTTTCATTATTTTTGCATGTAGTTGTCAAGTTTTCTGAACACTATTTATTGAAGAAATAGTCTTTTCCCCATTGTATGTTCTTGTTTCCTTTGTTGTAGATTACTTGAGCAAGGAAGCATGGGTTTATTTCTGGGATCTCTACTAAGTTCCATCAATATAAGAAGACAGGCAGATGGCCAACAGGCACATGAAAAGGTGTTCAACATCACTCATCATCAGGGAAATGCAAATCAAAACCACAATGAGCAGCCACCTCATGCTTGTCAGAATGACCATAATCAAAAGACAAAAAATAACAAGTGTTGATGAGGACAAGAAGAAAAGGGAACCTTCACACACTGTTGATGGGAATGTAAATGGATGCAGCCACTATAGAAAGCAGTATGAGTCTTACTCAATATAAAAATTAAAAAATAGAACTACCATAGGATCCAGCAATTTACTTCTGGGTATTTTTCTGAAAAAAAAAATGTAAATACTAAATCTATATATCTATATCTATATATCTATATCTGTATCTATATCTATCTATACCTACACACATTGTAATATTATTCAGTCATAAACCAGAATGAAATCTTACTATTTGAAACAGCACAGATGGGCCTGGAAGGTATTATGCTAAGTGAAATAAGTCAGACAGAGAAAGAAAAATATTGTATGCTTTCATTTACATGTGGAATCTAAAAAACAGAACATGAACAAACAAAACAGAAATGGACTCATAAATACAGAGAACAAACCGGTGCCAGAGGGGAGGGAGTAGGGAGACAGAGAAAATAGGTAAAGGGGATATAAGTCATAGGAATGTAATGTACAACATAGGGCATATAGTCTATAACACTATAAATTACTTTGTATGGTTACACATGGTAACCTAGACCTGTCATAATTATCATCTTGTAATGTACAAAAATATTGAATCACTATATTGTACACCTGAAACAAACACAATATTGCATGTCAATAAGTCAATAAAAAAGTAGTACCAAATACTTGAAAGTCATTATCATTGTAATGTTTAATGTCTGCTAATTGGAAATTGTAAATACTTTCTAAAACATCTGATAGAAAAATGAAGTTTTATTGGCAAAAACATATTAGAGAAAGAAAAGTGAAGAGAAATGAGGAAAGACCAGGCAAGAGAAATGGTACCTTAAAATAAATCTGGTGGTAGTTAAAAACAGTGTGGTTCAGCAGCTGTTAAGACTTTCAGAAATAGGGAGAAGGGAAAAAACAATCAATGTTCCATAATAAAGACAAATCAATCAAAGAAGACTTCTTTAATATTTGATATGTGACATGGGGAAAAGAAATATGAAAAGGTAGTAGAAATGAGCTACCTTGCCTTTTGGGGAGATATGATATATTACTAGAAAATCCATAAATCAGGATCTTTTCCAATAAATTAAGCTAACAGGACCTCTTCTATACTTAATAATTTCTCTGTACCTAAAGTTATAAAAATTTTTATAATTGTATGACTAGGCAATCCAGAAAATGTATGTGGATGTGTGTGTGTTTCTGTGTATTTTTTTTTATACTCCTTTTTTACTTTGGACCTGAATTTTTAAAGCATATATTAAATTATACTATTTTACGTGAATAGATTGAGAAGTCTGAGGCATATATTATATATATTTTAATTATATTAAAATTAAAATATAAAACTGGTGCTCAGAAATTTTAAATTTTTTTTTAATGTTTATTATTTATTTTTGAAAGAGAGAGAGACAGAGTGCAAGCTGGGGAGGAGCAGAGAGAGAGAGGGAGTCACAGAATCTGAAGCAAGCTCCAGGCTCCAAGCTGTCAGCACAAAGCCCGACGCAGGGCTCAAACTCACGAACTGCAAGATCATGACCTGAGCCAAAGCCGGTCGCTCAACCGACTGAGCCACCCAGGCACCCCTAGGTGCTCAGAAATTTTAATTTAACAGTTTAAAGAGTTCTTGTTTTGACTACTGTTGGAAGACCCATACTTAAGAGCTTGAATTTCCTGAATTCCGAGCCACTCTGTCCTAAAGAATCTAGGGATAGCTATTGAACTTTCAGTGCTCACCGACACCATGGAAACACTGGATAGCACAGTTAAATCCAAGCCAGTGAATAAACTTAGGCATAAGATAACTCAGGTTTCACTCATCTGACATCTGAAGTCCTATCTGGGTTCAGTCTCCAGCCCTTTTTCCCCTTATAACCCACATCCCTAATAAGTAGGGAGATTTCATTAGAGATTATATAAAAGGACTGTTTGGCCTTCCTCTCACTGATTATATAGAGACCTTATGCAGTGATGGTTTAGATGTTAAAAATTTCTTAACAAGTGATTTGTACATTAAGCAACTGCAAATGTCTGAGAGGTATTAATGCATTCTCTTGCAAGACAGGAGGGGAAGGAATTTAGGCCAACCTGGTTAACCATATCGACCCTTCATTTCAGTAAGAAAACTCACTCCAAATCCAAATCCAAATCTAAAGATAGTACCCTTTTTAAATAATTTTGGATTTCATATACTAATACTTCATTGAAGATTTTTGCATCTATGTTTGTGAGGAATATTAATCCATAGTTTTCTTCTCTTGTAATGTTTTTATCTGGTTTGAGTAACAAGGTAATGCTGGCCTCATTACATGAGATAGAGTTCTATCCTCTTTTATCTAGATAAGAGTTTTAAAGAACCCATCACTGAAGCTATCAACATGATTTTTTTGTTCAAAGTTTAAACTATAAAATTCAATTTGTTTAATCAATGACCCCCATTTGGGTCCCTTCTCCATTTTTTCATCTTTTTTTTTTTTTTTTTTTTTTTGAGAGACATAGAGAGAGATGGAGTGGGGGCGGAGAGAATTCTAAGCAGGCTCCACACCCAGCACAGAGCCTGATTCATGGCACTGGGATTATGACCTCAGCCAAAACCAAGAGTCAGACACTTAACCAACTTAGCCCCTTCATTTCTCCGTCTTTTAACTTCCTTCCACAGTCACAGTCATCACTTGAGGCAGTTACTCTTTTTGCTGCTACCACAATACATTTTTTCATTAGGAAAAAAATTCAATTAACTATTTATTTAACTATTATTTTCTGAATGCCTATGACGAATCAAGCCCTCATGCAGATTATCTCATTTACTCCACATGAAAATGTTTGTTTACTTACTATTAGTTATTATCTTTGTTTTGAAGATGATGATATAGGTTCAAAAGAATTAAATAACTTTACGAAACTCCTTCAGTCAAAAATAAAAAGAACTTGAACGCAGGTTGCAGACCAACAAGACCTATCTATATTCTTACCAACATTCACAGCCTTTAGAAAAATACAAGAACTGTTTCATTAATTACTTTTCAACATTTATCAGAATAAAGATTAAACCAGATACTTATGTATTTGAGAACATTTAAAGAGAGTTTTCATAATAATATTTGAAAATAGTTTTAAACTTCTTAGTAAGTAACATTTTCTCTTGAAAATGATTAGTAGCATGTTTCAAATAAAACCTAACCTATCCTTAAGCTCACATTCCTTCATTAACTTTATTTAATAATTAAAATGAGAACAGTATGGCAAAAGTGAAAATTACATAATTTTAATAAGATACTCAGTGGTACGTTATACATTTGGAAAGTTTACACAAATACCACATTCATATAAATACAAATTACTAACAGTCATCATTTAACTATTTTGAAACATAATTTTGCAAAATTGTTTCCTATTTCATGTAACAGATGTTTAATACCTCCAGTCACATCCACTATTCTTCAAACACTATTTCAGTATTATATCTAAAATAATAGCTAACATTTAAATTGTATTCCCAATGTGTCATATTTTCCTGCTGAGTTATATATCTATAAAAGCTTTAATTTTCTTCTAGTTTTCAGTTAGTAATATTTTCTAAAACATTGTTTCTCTGTGATAAACAAACATACGAGTACCTAAATCAAAGAAATCACTATCAATATACCTCAATCCAAAATATGACTTTCACTATAACAAGAAATATTCTTTTGTAAACAATAGCCTTTTTATGTTTGGTTTTAAAGTGTACATCTTCCACAGCATTTGTTTAAGACAAAAATTGTTTCTTCTTCTGTATGTAGGTTGCCAAGTAAGGTAATATGTATCAGGCTCTGTTCATAAGGGTAGCACTCTGGGTAGTTACTGTTAGCATCTGTTCGTTATAGACCTCAGTATACCCTCAAGACATACCCTTCATAAACATGGAATGTGAGAAACACTGTTCATATTAAATTGGGTTGCATGAATACAGAAGTCATGAATTTAAATTATTACTGGTATCCAGAGAAAATGGTAGTATTTCAGCCTTTAAATAAGATCTCCACTTTATTCCTAAAAACTGAAGTTATTAAGTTGTAAATCAGAACCATGTCAGGGTTCTAAGCTATTCATGATTTTCAAACCACTCGAAGGTATTTCAAAAATACTGTTCTACATTACCTCTCCCCTCAAAAGAATGTTAAGTTTACTTTTATAAAGCACTGAAAGCCTTTCAGATGGTTTGTTTTTCATTTTCTTATTTTCACAAACAAGCAGAATAAAATAGGTAGCAGGTGCTGAAATATGTACCTGACCTAGAATATGTGAAAAGGTGGATTCACAAACTACTAACAAGCTCTATAATTCAGCACAGCTCCAGGGCAAAGTGTGCTTTTTTAATGAAGATACCTAACTTAAACATTCTTTTCTCTACCGCACATGTTCGTACTATGCTTTTTGCTACCTTGGAATTGTAATGGTATAGGATTCTATGAGCTGTATTTATAAAAAATCATAGGGGCGCCTGGGTGGCTCAGTCGGTTAAGCATCCGACTTCGGCTCAGGTCATGATCTTGCGGTTCGTGAGTTCAAGCCCCGCGTCCGGCTCTGTGCTGACAGCTCAGAGCCTGGAGCCTGTTTCAGATTCTGTGTCTCCCTCTCTCTCTCTGGCCCTCACCCGTTCATGCTCTGTCTCTCTCTGTCTCAAAAATAAATAAAAACGTAAAAAAAAATCATTGGGGCCTGGAAAATATGTGTTAGAACCATTGCTTACATTGTTAACCCCACCTGTAATGCTGTCTTCTTTCCTCTTTCCTAGCTGAATTGAGCTAAGTGCTTAACAGCTCAGTTCAGTGTGGGAATATTGAAAATACTTTTTTTTTTTAATTTTCTAAGTTTATTTATTTTGAGATAGAGACAGAGAGAGAGCCGGGAGGGTCAAAGAGAGAGGGAAAGAGAGAATCCCAAGCAGGTTCCATGTTGTCAGCATGGAGCCCAATGCGGGGCTTGAACACACAAACCATGAGATCATGACCTGAGCCAAAACCAAGAGTCAGACATTTAACCTACTGAGCCATCTGGGTGCCCTGAAAACACTGAGGGTTTTTCAGGTATAGAAACCTGAGTCTGTATTACTTTTTTTCTATATGCTTGCAATAAGTCCAATGCAACCTTTCCTTCCCTTCCATTTCTGAAGTGTAGATACGATTGTGAAACATCCTACACCAGAGAGGTGAGGGGAAGATTGTAAAATGGTGTAACAAGACAGGTGTCAATCCCCTTAAAACTTCTCAGCACAGAGCCAACGAATAAATCAACTTTTATTTTGTTTAAGCCATGAATATGTGAGGTCTGTATGTTACCGCAACTGAAATTAAATTCTTTTATTTTTTTTTCTTAGAGAGAGAGAGGAAGAGTGTGAGCAGGAGAGGGCAGACAGAGGAAGAGAGAATCTTAAGTAGGCTCCAGGCTCAGCACAAAGCTGGATGTGGGGCTTGATCTAAGGAACTGTGTGGTCATGACCTGAGCTGAAATCAAGATTCCAGTGCTTAACTGACTGAGCCACCAGGTGCCCCTGAAATTAGATTCTAACTAGCATGCTTATATGTCTTGTATCCAGCATGCAGATTCATACACCCTGAAGAGCTACTATTACACATAATAGAAAAGGACAATGGTATTCTCATTAAAGTCACAAATAAAACAAGAACGTACCCTATTACCACTTATGACCATTGTTGCAGTAATAACCACCATTGTAATTATGTTAAAGCAGTATATTCAAGGCATAAAAAATTGAAAAGAGAAAATAAAATTATATCTGCCAGTTATGTGGTTGTAATGTATAACATTCAAGACAATAAATTGGAAGTATATTATAAAATTAAAATATATTTTAGTTTAAAAAGGTAAACATCAATACCAAAGGCATTTATTAGAGGTTAAGAAATATTTAACATGCTGTACTTCTAAGGATAATTTGACGTTTTTTTTAATGTTTATTTATTTTTGAGACAGAGAGTGAGAGAGAGAGAGCAAGTAAGGGAGGGGCAGAGAGAGAAGGAGTCACAGAATCTGAAGCAGGCTCCAGGCTCTGAGCTATCAGCACAGAGCCTGACATGGACCTTGAACTCATGAACCACGAGATCATGACCTGAGCCAAAGTTGGGTGCTTAACCAACTGAGCCTCCCAAGTGCCCCAATAACTTGACATTTTACTCATGAAATTTAATCTAAAATTCTAACTTTATGTTATGTTTATGTTTCTTAATAAACTGAATACTTTAAAATAGAGCTCTTGCAAATTTATGTTATTAATAGCTTATTTTAAGTCTTAAGTGATCTAGGTTTCATCAAGAAGGCATCAGTTATCACCAATCTTAGTGACAGTTGATATAGTGAAGCATTATTCTCAGTCAATATCAATCCTATTCTTCACAGGTGGGAATTAGAAGAATTTCAAGAAATGTTTGGTTGAATTTCCTGGAAATCTCGTAGATATGCTGTCAGTTTCAAGTAAATATTCTGGCTGGAGTATTTTATAAGGAAGAAAATATTTGGTTCATAGAATCATTGCCTTAAGTTATACTTTATTGTAAGGAAGTGCAAGACTAAAGCTATTATTTTTACATAAAATTTAACAGAATTTAAAAGATAACAATATATTTCTTAAACAACACATATCAAAATTTTTCTTACTTATCTCTTATAAAAAATTTTATTGAGCTTGTTTTGATGATAACAAGGTAATTAAGAAAATCCGAGATAGCTGTGAGAATATATGATTTAGCTTTAACAGTCACCTACTTTGGCTCCTGTCCATTTGGGGCATTTTATTGCAAATAAAATGGTAATTGTAAGTGGTGTCACTGAAAGGGAAATAATTAATAAGAGTACATCTTATTTGGTTTTCAAAAGAAAGCTGTTTGTTTCTATTTTATGTAGCTAAAATGAATTCACCTTCACACAAAGATTTCAGAAGATCAGCTGAATACATTTTCAATAATGGGAGAAATTACATGGGGGTAAAAGTATGCTTTGATAATGTAAATTGTAAAATTCTATGACTGGTGATTTAAGGTTCATGTTTTCCTCTTCTCCTCAATCCAAACTTTCATCCAGCCCCGTATTATTACTATCTGTTTGTTCACTTCCGTATTTAGTACACATGTGTACAACGGAGTATTAAAATATCCCTCTAATTGCCTACTGTATCTCTATTATTCCAAACTAATTTCCATACAACACTTGCCTCGTTATAGTGCGTATTCCAGAATTTTCAATGTTTTCTTAACAACTATAGAATGAAGTCTATATATTTTGTATCTTGGTATTTAAAGCTCATTTCATTCAGTCTCTAAACTACTTTTCAGCATTATCTTTTATTACCCTCCAACATGAACCCTTAGTTCTACTCAAAATAGCAAAAGGATTTCAGGCTCTAAGATAACTTTTACTAAGAAGGTTTGACACTAAACAAGTAAAAACTAAAAATCAGATAGTACCAAATGCTATATAGAAAAATAGATAGGGTAACATAATAAAGAATGAATCAGATAGTGCCAGTGGGAAATATTAGATAGGATGTTGCTGGTGCTTTACTTTCAGTCTCTGATATTTGAGCTAAGAGCTGCATAATAAGTAACTAATCCTTTGAAATGCTGAGAAAAATAGGTTCCAGGTCATAGGAATAAAAATAAAGACTCCAAGGTAGAAACCAGGAACATATCTGTAGCAGTAATTTCTTTGTTCAAGAAACCAAAAGAAGGTCAGTGAGATTGAAGGAGAATGAGCAAGAAGGAAAGATTCATCAGGGCCTGCTTCATGACATTATAGGCCATAGTGAGGAGTTTAGATTGCGTTCTAAGTCTGTTCAGAATCTGCTGAAGATTTCATGCAATAGGGGGTCATGATCTGATTTATATTTTTTAAAAAGCATTTTGGTTGTCAAGGATGGAATTGAGAACAACAACAACAAAGCAAAAACAAGCAAACAAAAAAACAAATAGTCTAAACAAGAGGCTGTAATGGTCAGGGCTTAGCGATGTACAAGAGTGGAAGATTTGGAAGTAATTTTTGAAATGGGACCAAAACTCTTGCTAATGTGTTAGACTAGGGAGTTAGAGAAAAATCAAGGATGGCTCTCAGATTTTTGTCTGAAGCAACTGGGTACAATTTACTTAGATGAGGAGTCTGAGAGAGAAAAAAATCATTCATTCAATTATTTATTCGATAGATATTTTAGACAATCACTATGAACTATTGCTTTAAGTACTGGAAGTCTAATGACTAGGCAAGATACATCCTAGTAGGAAGAAGAAAGAAAACAAACAAAAGAAATACAATGTTAGATAGTGATAACTCTGATACATAGACTCAAAATAGGATACAACATACCTTTTTTCACCTGGGCAGTTAGAAGTGGTTTTGTCTGAGGAGGTGACTTTTAAACTGAGTTGAATAGCAGGGAAATCACTGGAAAGATCATTCTAGGCACACAGAACAGAGAGTACAAAACTCTAAGGTGAAAATGACCTTGATGTGTTTAAGAAATGGAAAGGGGAGTGTATGAAGAGCATGGTCTGCAAAAGGGGAGTGTCATAACATGAAAGGGGAAGGCCAGATCCTGCATGGTTTTGCAACCAGGATCATTTTGAAGGTAATTTATAGGATGACTTTAATCAAGGGGAGTGCATAACCTGGTTTATGTTTTAAAAGAGCACTCTGGTTGTGGTATGGAAAACAACTTATAGAAAAATCAAAGCAGAAGAAAGGCATTTGTTGAGGAACCATTAATTTCAAAGGAGATAGGAGTTTAAGTGGTCATAGCAGAGGGAAGTGGAAGGAAGAAAGTAGATTCTGAAATAGATTCTGAATAGGTTTTGAGAGTGTGGGTTTAAGAGTCCTATTTTTTAAAAAGTTAAGTTTGAGATGCCAAACAGACATACAAATGAAGAGGTCAAGGAGAGAATTGCAATTAATTGTGAGAAGCTTAAATGTGAATTCAGTGTGGTAAATTTACTGATAGCAATCATCAGCCTATAGATAGAATTTTAAAATACCCTGTTTATAGAGAAGAAAAGAGAGTCAAGGACTAAACTCTGGAGTACTCTACTTTTAGAAGAGGGTTAGAGAAGTAGATTAGTAAACAGTGTTTTGCACATTGTTCGTGTTCAATAGATGTTTCTTGAATTAAAGTAGTGGTTGTTTTAATATCTGTTAACTGGACTGCCCTGTTCACAGAGGAAGCTTTGTTAGTACAGCTGCAGTGGAAAAATCAGGCAAACAATGGTAGATCTCCCAATAGAATGTTACTTGTTTTGTAATTCAAAATTAGAAAAGTTTTGCAATTTTATGACATTATAAAACTTGATTTATAATTTTTCAGTTATAATGTATGTGGTTAAATATTAAAAACAGGTAATTATAAGGGGCTAAAATCCATTTCATACTAGTTTAGGCCAGAATATGGAGAGTAAATATATTTGTTAAAAAAAATGGCAGGAGGGGGGTTTGCTTGGGTGGCTCAGTCAGTTAAGCATCTGAGTCTCGGTTTCGGCTCTGGTCATGATCTCACAGTTTTGTGAGTTCAAGCCCCACGTCAGGCTCTGTGCTGACAGTGCAGAGCCTGCTTGGGATTCTCTCTTTTCCCTCTCTCTCTGCCCTTCCCCTGCTCACACTGTCTCTCTCTCTCTCTCTCTCTCTCTCTCTAAATAAACAAACTTAAAAAATTATTTCAAAAAAATATGGGAAAGGCAAAGATGAAACTCACCAAATCAGATGCTGTATGTATCCTCCTCTATTTCTTCATCTTCTGTCTTCACCTCTCTTCATTTTCTCCTTCCGAACCTTGACTTTTCCCACATGGTAGGAGATAGCCATGGATAACATCAGAGTTTCATACATAGAAAATTCTCTAAACCTCAGCTGACTTCACTATAAACTGGAGTTAATAGAAATGATGCTATTTATCCAAAGATAAGAAATTAGAGGTATGTAAAGTGCTTGGAACAGTTCTTGGCTCAAAGATATATATATATATATATATATATATATATATATATATATATATATCCCTTTCTTTGTCCTGGAGGAGCTTTTTGTCCAGTAAGACTGTCATATTAAGATAAACTGGAAACTTTACTTTTGACAAAAAAAATTAAAATAAATTACAATTGGGGGCACCTGGGTGGCTCAGTTGGTTAAGCGTCTGACTCTTGATTTCAGCTCAGGTCATGATCTCATGGTTTGCGAGTTGGAGCCCTACATCGGGCTCTGGATTCTGTCTCCCTCTCTCTCTGCCCTTCCTCTGCTTGCTCTCTATTACTCTCTCTAAGAATAAATAAAAATAAACTTTAAAAAATAACAATTTTTAACTTTCTAAAATGAATCTAACCATTTTCCATTGAGATTTTTATAGCATTGAGTTAAAGTAAGGGTTAACATTTTACAATTAGTTATTTCCATCATTGTAATGAATATATTTTGCATTAATATTCAGTTCAACTCTAGGAATTCTGTGTACTGGCATCTATATAACTGAAGCACTCACTAATATGGAACAAAAAGATATGATTTACTGCTACAGAAATTGTAGTGAGACACAAAAGTGTTTCACTATCTTTGCATATGAAGGCACAGACACATATGGTTATTTTATTTTATTTTTTAAATTCATTTATTTAAATTCAAGCTAGTTAATATACAGTGTAGTATTGGTTTCAGGAGTAGAAGCCAGTGATTCATCACTTACATATAACACCCAGTGCTTATCTCAAAATGTGTCTTCCTTAATGTCCATCATCCATTTTACCCCATCCTCCCACCCACCTCGTCTCAAGAAATCCTCATTTTGTTTTCTGTATTTAAGACTGTCTTAAGGTTTTTCTCTCTCTCTCTTTCTTATTTTTCCTTCCCTCCCCCTATGTTCATCGGCTGTGTTTCTTAAAATACACATGAGTAAAATCATATGATATTTGTCTTTCTCTGCCTGACTTATTTTGTTTAGCATGATACACTCTAGTTCCATCCACATTGTTGCAAATGGCAACATTTCATTCTTTTTGATCACAGAGTAGTATTCCATTGTGTGTGTGTGTGTGTGTGTGTGTGTGTGTGTGTGTGTACACATTCTTTATCCATTCATCAGTTGATGGACATTTGGTCTCTTTCTATAATTTGGCTCTTTGGTAGTGCTACTATAAACATTGGGGTGGATGTACATTTTATCCTCAAATTATTTGATGTGATACTAAATCATTTACTTTGGTACCATCCTTTGTTTAGAACTAGAATGTATTCATGAGATTCACTCTCTTTGTAGAAAATTGAATTACAAAGAATTTATACACATATCTAGAATGAAATGTTAAAATTCCTTGCCCCCTGAATGTTTAAATCCACCTTTTCTGGTGACAAACATCTATTGAGAAAGTTGAGCTCCAGAGCATAGCACTTGAAGAATTGATTTATTCTGTTTGTGAACATTCAAGTGATCCTCCTAAATTATTTAGGTGGTGTGATATAGGAAAATTAGGAGCTATTTATAAGGAAATATAAATATCTTGAGGCAACCTTGAATACATTAATTTTTGTGAGTTGAAAATTAGGTTTGCAATACATATAATATCTCCACAAGCTAAATAGACTAGAAGCTGTTGATTTTATCCCAGATGACAGAAATTATGGTAAAGAAAGAGAAATGAGAAGCACTGAACTGTGTTATAGCAGGAAACATCTTGAATATGCACAGGAAGACTTAAAGATTTAGGTCTGCGATTGCCATTCTGTAGCTATGTGACTTTGGTGTAAGGCCCTAAATTAATGTCTCTTTATAGGAGTCTCTAAGATTCAGCATCTCAACTATAAAATGTGTCCGTGTGTGTGTGTGTGTGTGTGTGTGTGTGTGTGTGTGTGATTGAACTTGGATTCCTGGTGTCAGCTTCTGCATGTAAAAAGCACAGAAGTTGCCACTGTCATCCTTACAAGTAAAAGCTTGACAAACTGAAAATCAATAACTTGTCTTGCATCCATCAGAAAACTGAATTTGCAGGGTGAACTGCCACACTGAAATCTGGAGGGAAAGGTGAATCCAGAGAGTCATAGCCACAATCTACATATCTTCAGCAGAAGCTGCTGTAATCATAAATCGGTAGGAACATTTCCAAGGTGAGTTTTACAAATTGTTGGAGACTAAGTGAAGTCTAATTTGGGAGTGAGAAATTCCTGGGAGTTAAAATCTTGGGGGGAAGAAGCAGCTACAAACTTCGGTTTATCACTGCGAAGGTCTAAGAAAGATTTCCTGATGGCTCTGGCAAGCAGGTGGAGGGGAGTAACAACCCCTGTGAAATATCTTCAGAACCTTCTCCATAATAAAAGCCTACTTTCCAGGGAAAAAGACCTGTGCCAGAGCCTTTTTCCAGAATGAGGAAGGGCATTCCTTTAACCTTATCGCTCTCTGGGTTTGCTATCTTACCTATACGGGATAAAAAGTCAACAGAAGTTGATATAGATATAGACTGAAAATACTACAGGAAGAGGTTGAGGTGGGGACAGGAGAACAAAAAAGACCACTGGAGGAATCCTGAGGTCAGAGCCCACATACCTGGACCCACTAAAACACTGAGATTTAATCTGAAGATTATAGAATGCAAAAAGGGAAAAGAATGAACAAAACAGAACAAAACATACAAGAAGTGTGGGATGATATCAAACATCATAAATGTGATTAGAATTGCAGAAGAAAAGAAGGAAAGAGAAAAGGGAACTGATGGAAGACCCGCAGTAATAATGGTTAAGAATTTTCCCAAATGAATGCCAGACATCAAATCACAAATGCAGGAAACTCAGAAAGTACAAACAGGATTAAGAAAAAAAATGGTCATATCATATTCAACCTGTAGAAAACCAGAGAAAAAAATCTTGAAAGAAGTCAGTGAGGAGGGCAGGGACATTTTGTCTACAGAGAAATAAGGGTAAGAATTTCAGTGGACTTCCATCTGAAGCCATGCAGGCAAGAAGACAGTAACTAAAATATTTTAAATACTCAAAAGAAAAAGACAAAACCCCATCAGTGTAGAGTTCTATATCTAGTGAAATTATCTTTCAAAAGTGAATGAGAAATAAAAACCTATCAAACAAAAATTGACTTATTTATTGCCAACAGAAGTACCTTATAAGAAATGTTAAGTTCTCCAGGGGGAAAGAAATGATACACGACACTCGTTTAAAAAAAAATGGCGTTGGAGAAGGACCAATAGAAGATAAAATCTTTTACCTTTCTTATTTTTAATTGTTGGAAAAGATAACTACTTTTTAAAAATAATAACAATGTATTGGGCACCTGGGTGGCTCACTTGGTTAAGGAACCAACTCCTGATTTCAGCTCAGGTCATGATCTTGTGCTCTATGAGATAAGCCCCATGTGCGGGACTCTGCACTATCAGAGCAAGAGCCTCTGCTATCAAGTGGGGAGCCTGCTTGGGATTCTCTGTCTCCCTCTTTCTCTGCCCCTCCCCTGCATGCATGCTCACGCTTTCTCTCTCTCTCTCAAAATAAATAAATGAAATTTTAAAAATAATAATGTATTGCATGACTTTGCATATGGAAAAATAAAGTGCATGAGAGCAATACAAGAAATGGGATGTAGAATTGGGAATATTCTGGTTCAAGACACCTGCATAACATGTAAGGCAGTACACTGTTATTTGCAGGTGGACTAGGCTTAGCTTAAAATGTATACTGAAAACTCTAGGTCAACCACTAAATATTTTAAAGTATAATTGATACATTGAGAGGAGATAAAATAAGATCATATAAATTGCAAGTTAAAACTAGAAAAGGCAAAATATGAGGAGGTACAAGAGAAACAAAGAATGTACAAAATTGTTGGGTGTTAATCCAATTACATCAATAACCACTTTAGGTTTCAATGCTCAAAATACACTAATTATAAGATAGAGAATGTCAGAAGGGACTTAAAAGTCAAAGTGTATGTCGTCTACAAGAAACCTACATTAAATAAAAGACTCAGATGGAAAGCAAAGGGATAGAGAAAGATGTACCATACTAATGCTAATCAAATAGCTATGTTAATTTCAAAGGTTTCAGAACTAAATTATCATGGATAAACAGGAATATTACATAATAATAGAGGCATCAATTTTAAAAGAAGACCTTAAATGTGCATGCACCTAACAGAACATCACAGAGTATGTGAAGCAATACAAGTGAAATAAGAAATAGACAAATATACTTTTACAGTTGGAGTCTTCAAAACCCCTCTGTCAGTGATAGATCAAAAAGGCAAGAAATCAGATGATAGATGACAGATGAGAAACATAGATAAATAGGATAAATGCTACAGTAATCAGGCCACTTACTAGCTTTACTCTCTATGTGATTTTATATAATTACCTAAAATTCAGTATTGCATTCATATAATAGAAATAATAGTAGTGCCTAATGACTCATAGGGTTGTTTGAGGATTAAAGCAGCATCGCAGATGAACTACTTATCAGTGTGTTTGACATACAGTAAATGCACAATGAAATACGACACCATTGCTTACATAAAAGCACTTTATGAGCATCAATGTACAATATGAACGCACACAGTTAATCACTGCTAACCTCAAAGCAAGTATACCATTTTCCCACTCTCTTTTGAACGTTATAACTTTAGGCTATTTCAAGTTGCCCTGCTATATTCTTCTTTTCCCAGGAAAGTTATTACATTTGAGAAAAGAAAAAAAAATGAGACGAAATTAGAATTAACCAACAATGTAAATAGTTTTGTACCAACTAGATGCCTCCAAGAACATGAAGGGGGGCTGCCTGGGTGGCTCAGTTGGTCAAGTGTTGGACTCTTGATTTTGGCTCAGGTCATATCTCACAGTTTGTGAGTTTGAGCCCTGCTTTGGGCTCCATGCTGACAGGACAGAGCCTGCTTGCGATTCTTTCTCTCTCCCCCTCTTTCTCTGTCCCTCCCTTTCTTTCTCTCTCTTCATCAAAGATGAACATTAATGGGGTGCCTGGGTGGCTCATTTGGGTAAGAGTCCCACTTCAGTTCAGGTCATGATCTCACACTCCATGAGTTTAAGCCCCACATCGGGCTCTATCCTGATAGCCCAGAGCCTGGAGCCTCTTTCAGATTCTGTGTGTGTGTGTCTCTCTCTCTCAAAAATAAATAAACATTAAAAAAATTAAGAAGATGAACATTAAGAAAAAGAACATGAAGGGAAAATTAATTTTAAAGTTAGTTGTTTTGCTTTATAAAGTTGTCAAAAATAACTCAAAAATGTATATTTTTATATACTCCCCCAAAATGTATATTTTTTACATGTTATCTAGGTAACAGAAATATACAACTTATAATTTAAAGAAAATATTTTCACAATGGTTTAAAGAGGAATTTCTGTGTAATTTATCACTCAAGTTCCAAATTAAAATGACTTGTTTCTGAAAATTCTCTTAACCTCATAAATCTTAACCTCATTTACTACTCAGGTGAAATGCTAAGTGGAGATTCAAGAAAATGGAATGAGTCTTCTTAGCTGAAATACATACTCTCACAAATGTGACTAAGATATGAAAATGTAAAACAATGATATATGTCAAACAAATAAATTTATGCCTAAACACCATAACAATTTAAACAAAATATACATTATTCAAGCAACTGTAACCCTGAGTCAAGAAAATTTTAATGAAGTTTTATTTTTAAATTGCCAGAACGATTTAATCTGAATGCGTTTTGATTCTTTGCTTGAAAGTTAGACATATAGGAACATTAATATATTAATATTAATGTTATATAGTATACAGTAATATAATATAGAGTAATATATTAATTCACATTAATATGCTCACGTTGGATATTCACTTTGGATTAGAGTTTTTCATAAATGTTTCCCTAAAACTCATAAAATACATGAACCCGTCAGAATGAATTTAATTCTTATGTTTGTACTGCCTGAATGATGTACTCTCACAACGTAGTTTATATTGGCTAAGTATATTTTAATAAAGACGATAACAGTCAAATAATCTATTTTAGTAATTACCAGAGTATTTTAAGGTAAAGTAAAAAAACATTGGTTATAAATGCAAAGATCAGTAAGTTTTATTTATGCTCTGGCTGTTAGAGATATACAGTAACTTAGATCTTCTTTTCTATCCTAAATGCCTCAGTAAAGTTTCTTAAGAATAGCAAATTCTGTTCTGTCTCTCTAAAATCTACCATTTCAAATTATTCATTTGCCTCTCATTTCTGGCACCATGGTGCATAACTTCTTTATACTCTCCCTTACAATTCTGACAGGCACACCAGGATTCTTGTTCAAGATCAAGAATAAAAGGCTAGAAACACCATTATATTGTCAGAGCCCATACAAAAGAATGTAGAAATGAGTGAGCCTGTGAATGATAGAAATGCCAGTGGAATTTTTGTCTATTACCCAGTATTCTCAAGAAGAAGTATCATATATTATTTGCCCTTAAACAAAAAAAAACCTTTCTCTTTTGGGAGAAAAATAAACTATGTAAATGAAGAGTTGGATGAGTTTGATCATTAGTAAACTACCATGGACAATTTATATTTTCAACTATATAGAAGAAATAGAACATTGTTATTGAATAGTTAGATTTTTGACGAGACACAAGGCAACTTTAGAAATGTGTATTTTTTTTGCAATGAACAATGCTTTCTCTGCATGGTAGAGGTCTCTTCACATTAAGTCAAAATAAAACATACTTTTACAACCAAAAGAATTTTTAGAGTTCTGCATTAGGCACACAAAATGATACATATTAATAAAAATACAGCAATGGCAAAATAGGTAGCTATTTCTTAATCTGAGAGTAGAATATTTTGGTAAGAAGTGTGCATTTTTCAAATGTATTAGATACCATCAGATTATGTGCCGAGTTATGCTTGCTGGTTATATTGCCACTATCGGGGCGCCTGGGTGGCTCAGTTGGTTAAGCGTCCGACTTCGGCTCAGGTCATGATCTCACGGTCCGTGAGTTCAAGCCCCGCATCGGGCTCTGTGCTGACAGCTCAGAGCCTGGAGCCTGTTTCACATTCTGTGTCTCCCTCTCTCTCTGACCGTCCCCCGTTCATGCTCTGTCTCTCTCTGTCTCAAAAATAAATAAACGTTAAAAAATAAATAAATAAATAAAATATATTGCCACTATCATGGTGTAGCAATAGAAATGTTTGTTTCTCCACACCCCTCCAAAGCAAGTGGTGTTAGCAAGTATTTTCATTTTGCCATTCTATTATGTGTAAAATAGTATCTTAATATCATTTTATTTTGCATTTTCTCAAATATCATAAATAATTAGGTGGAGTTCTTGTTCATGAGGAGCTTCTGTTACATATTGTGCTCATTATTCTGTTGATGAGTCTTTCTTAACAATTTAGAAATATTGGTTACTGCTGTTTGTCAAATATTTGTTGTCTTTATTTTCTTCCAGTCTTTGTTTTTTTAATTAATGCATATTTTATCTTCTATAAAAACGTTCTAATATAGCCAAATTTTTCCAAGTTTTATTTCAGGTTTTATGACATTGAATCTTATTTAAGAACTACTTCCCTACTATATGGTGATATATTTTCTTCTAAAAATTTAAAACTTATTTTTTATCATTTAGCTCTTTTGTCCATCGGGAATTTTCTTTTTTATTTGCCACGAGATAGGGTTTTACCAGTTTTTATTTCCACGCAGAAAATCAGTACTCTTTGCACCATTGAAGAGTCCATCCTTTCTGTGCTGGTCTGCATTGCTTCCCAATTCATGAAGTTAAAGTGTCATTTGTCCATGGATCTGTTCCTCAGCTTTCATTAATTAAACTATTGTAGCAAAGCTTTCCCCAATACCAGCCCACTTGAGTTGATAGACCTTTATATTACACCTTGATATCTAGAAGTCAAATTATTCCCCAAATGCAGGGTATATTTCATTTGCGCATCTACTATCACTCTCCATCTTTCTCCATCTTGTTCTATGCTTTTCATACAAATGGGTATTGAACTTTTTTTTCACTTAATAGACTTATTTGTTAAAACAGTTTTAAATTTATGGAAAACTTCAGCAGGTTGTACAGAGAGCTCCCATATACTCTCCTTTCCTGTGCACAGTTTCATTTATTAATGTTTTGCATTAGTGTGGTGCCTTTTTTATCATTAATAAATCCAGTATTAATACATAATTGTTGTAAGATCTTGTTTTCTTCACGTTCACCACATGAGTAATATCTTGTGAGCTCAATAAATACAGAGACGAAGCCCTTGTTCAGGGCCCTTGTCTCTTCCCGGACATTAGCCTCTCATGTATTCAATTCTGCATCTACTCTCTTGCTGGACAAGCGAGAACTCCAGACTCATAGTCTGTGGCAATAGAGGGGAATCATATAGCAGCCATTAGAGACTAGCTTCTATTATTTAGTAATATACAATTAAGATTCATTTATTTTTTTAATGTTTATTATTTTTGAGAGAGTGAGAGAAGAGTACAAGTCAGGGAAGGGCAGAGAGAGTGGGAGACACAGAATCTGAAGCAGGATCTAAGCTCTGAGCTGACAGCACAGAACCAGAGGCAGGGCTCAAACCCATGAACTGTGAGATCATGACCTGAGCCAAAATTGAATGCTTAACTGCCTGAGTTACCCAGGCGCCCCAGACTCATCTTTGTGTGGCTTTCTAGTTCATTTTCTTAAATTATTGAATGATATTCCATTGAATGGATGTACCACAGTATGTTTATTTTGTCACCTATTGAAGGATACTTTGGCTGCTTTTAGTTTGGGGGAATTATTAATAAAACCACTACAGAGACTGTCAGGTGGGTTTTTGTGTAAACACAGTTGCCAACTCATTCAAGTAAACACCTAGCAGAGTAATTACTGGATCATTCAGTAACACTATGTTTAGCTTTGTAAGAAACTGCCAGAGAAGGAGGGAGGAAGTGGAGGAGAAGAGGAAGAAGAAAAGGAAGAAAAAGGGGAAGGAGAAGAGGAAGGAGGAGCAGGAGGAGGAAAAGGAGAAAAAGAAACTGCTGAAGTGTCTTCCAAAGAAGCTGTAGCATTTCACATTTCTACTGGCAATGACTGAGAATTCCTATGGCTCTGGATTCTTGAAAACATTGGGTATTTTCAGATTTTATGGTAAGTTTTCTTGTTTGTTGAACTTTAGCCATTCTATTAAGTAGTATTGTGGTATCTCGGTTTTAACATACAATTCTTTAATGACATGTAATTTTGAGCATCTTTTCATATGCTTATAAGCCATTTGTCAATCTTGGAAGAGGTATCTTTTCAGATTCTTGACCATTTTTAATTGTTTTCTGATTGTATAGTTTCAAGGTTCTTTGTATATTTTGGATACCAATGCTTTAACAGCTATGCATTTTGCAAATATTTTCTCCCAGTCTATAGCTTGTTTCTCATTCTCCTATATGTGTCTTTCACAGAGCAGATGTTTTTAATTTTAATTTTTTACATACCAATGTCTTCTTCTGTGGCTAGCGGTTCTAGTGTTGTATTGAAGAAATCATCACCAAATCCAAGGTCACCTAGATTTTCTTTTGTTATTTTCTAGAAGTTTTATGGTTTTGCATTTTACATTTAGGTCTATGATCCATTTTTTTGCATTATGCAATCCCACCTTTTTAATACTTTCTTAACAGTTTGCATAGGAAGGACATTTTCAGTTCTTTGAAGTTTTAGTAAATTCACCTGTAAAATGGTATGGTTCTGGTGTCTTTTCAGGATGAGTAGTTTATCTTGATTAATAATTAAAATTTTTAGAAGTGCCTGGGCGGCTCAGGTCATGATCTCGCAGTTCATTAGTTAGAGCCCGTGTCGGGCTCTGTGCTGACAGCTCAAAGCCTGGAGTCTGCTTCAGATTCTGTGTCACCTTCTCTCTCTGCCCCTCCCTGATTACTCTCTCTCTCTCTCTGTCTCTCAAAAATAAATAAACATTAAAAAAATTAATAATTAAAAATTTAAATTAAAATCTTTAGTGCTTAGAGGATTTCAAAGATCTCTATTTTTTCTAAAAAGAATTTTGGTTATTGATGTTATAATTGTTATTGATGTAAATAATCAATTACATAAGGATTTTCAAATTTATTGACAAATTGTTTCACTATATATAACATATATTGATATATATTAAATATATATTTAATCTCTATTATATCTGTAGTTATTTCTGCCTTTTTTTGTTCCATATTTTAATGAATAGTCTTTTGCTATTGCTTTATTTTCCTCATAAATGTTACTAAAGATTTTTCTTTCCAAAAAATCAGCTGGTTTTGAAGATCCTCATATGTATATTATATGTTTTACTATTTTATATTTTATTAATTTCTGTTCTTATCTTTATTTTGTTCATTCCCCTTTTCTTTCAGCTACATCCTTGTCCTTGTAAGTTTCTGTGTTAGATTCTTAGCTCACAGAATTTCAAATTTTCTTGACTGAAAATACAATTGAAATTATGGATAGAAATATTCCAAAATCTTGTTGTATCTTTTAAAATTAATACATTCAGGGCCATCTGGGTTACTCAGTCAGTTAAGCATCAGACTCTTGATTTCAGCTCAGGTCATGATCTCACAGTTGGTGGATTTGAACCCTTTTTGGGATCTGTGCTGGCTGCTGGGATTCTCTGTTTCCCGCTCTCTCCCTCCCCCATTCCTGTGAATGAACTCCTGTGTGTGCTCTCTCTCTCTAAAAAATAAATAAACATTTAAAAAAATAGTACAAAAATAAAATTAATACATTCAGTTCTATTTTGTAATGTTCATTGATTTTCCCCCCTCAAAGACACGGATTTTTTTCTGGGCATTTAAAACTTTTGCAACCTATAGTAATTTTTTTTATTATATTAGTTAATTTTTGCATGTCTCATTTAACTGCATTGTGTCAAACAATGAGGTCTCTATAATATTTATTAAGTTTCTAGAAACACAGTTGTGAAAGGCACATGTTCTTTCTTTGTCAATATATTTATACATAAAAATGATTGCATTGTCTCATACTAGGCTTCAGAGATTAATATATTTCTATTAGATAAACCCATATTAAATCTTTATTTGTATTTCTTAATTTCCTTTATCTCTTTATTTTCATTAGAAATGTATTAAAATCTCTCCACTGACTCTGTATTTAAGAATTTCTCTATTGGGACACCTGGGTGGTTCAGCCAGTTGAACCTCCAACTCTTGATTCAGCTCAGGTCATGATCCCAGAGTCATGGGATAAAGCCCCGCATGGGGCTCTGAAATGAGTGTGGATCCTGCTTAAGATTCTCTCTCCCTCTGCCCATTTCCCTGTTCTCTCTCCCTCTCCAACCCACCCCCCCAAAAAAAAAACCACACACACACAAAACTCTATTATTTTTTTCAGATTTGCTTTATAAATGTTAAAATCATGTTATTAAGGATGTACATAAGTTCATTTTTTCTATATCTTCTTTGTAAATTCTTCATTTGATTACTAACTTGTATTCCTACCTCTTATCTTTGCTGTTTGACATTAATATTGCAACATCAAATTTTGAGGGCCTAATATTTTTGTTTACCCTCCTCCCCCCCAACTTGGATTCATTTTCTTCATGCTCAATAATGTTTTGTAACAGTTCTTTCTGTAACAGTCTACGAGTAGAAATTTTGCTTAATGTTTTATGACTCACAAATGTCTTTATTGTTTGGACTCCTAGATGATAGCTTGGTTGTCATAAAATACTAAGTTTCTCAGAACTTAGACAATATCCTGGGAGTGTATTCTGGTATTTATTGTTGTTCACGAGAAAGAACGTTTTAATCTAGTTATCATACTTTTGTAGATATGTCACTTCTTTCTAACATACTTTAACATTTTCATTGCAATGTCAGTATTTTACAATTCAGTTATTTTCTGAGTATGGCTTCATATTGGTTTAACTGGCTTTGTACACAGAGTGGACATTTATTTTGCGGTTCATAAATTCCTTCAATTCTGGACAATTCTACATTGTCATCTATTCATGTACTTCTTTTTTTCCTCCATTGTTTTTTCTTCTGCAATTCCTTATGTTTAGTGCCCAGAATATTCACAATATACTTGAGAAAGGGTTATTTGTCTCTACTACATTATAATTGGACTTGTCCGTGTGACATGTTTTGACCAATGAAATACAAGCGGGAGTGCCACATTCAAAGCAGATGCATTAACAGTAATGGCATGGTTGTATCATGTTTCCCTCCCCCCCACCCCCCACCCACGTCCCTCTGATGGACATGTTTTGTAAATGAGAACTCAACATTTTTTTGTTTCATTTTTTTCAATTTTACAGAGAGAGAAAGTGAGAGAGAGAGAGCATGAGTAGGGGAGAGAGGCAGATATATATATATATATATATATATATATATATATATATATATATATATGTAAAGAGAGAGAGAGAGAGAGAGAAGAGAGAGACACAGAGAGAGACACAGAGAGATTGGGTGGGCTCCATGCTCAGTCCAGAGCCTGATGCAGGGCTTGATTGCATGACCCTGGGATCATGACTTGAGCCAAAATCAAGAGTCAGATGCTCAATCAACTAAGCCGCTCAGGCACCCCTCAACATTTGTTACTTTTATTACTAACACATTTTTACTTAGCTATGTATTAGCAAATCTATGAAAAAAGACATTAAAAATTCTCAGTCTATCCTCTTTGAAATCTTCTACTTATATTTTTGTCTGTTTTTTCCTCTGGGAGAATTTCTTGATAATTACTGATCTAATATATCAGTGGAAATTTCTATAAGAAAGAGATGGTTTATTCCAAAGGATTTAACTGGAGTATTTAATGGATCAACTATTTTCAGGAGTGAGGGTATACCTGAGGACACTAATAATGAATGATGAAGCATCCAGTGAGAAGTAATAGTGGAGACTGTTACCATCTTAGACCTGAAGAAAGAAAAAAGAGAGAATGGTTTGAGAAATTAATACATGCTGAGGCTATGAAAGAAGGTAAGGTCTATAGGGACTATAAGCACAGTCACAGAGGAATGCAAGCATTGCCAGACTGTCATGGGCTTACAAGAGTACAGAAAATTTTCCCAGTCTGTCTATCCTAGTAACTGCCAATCTACTGCAGGGGCCTCCCTGTGTCTAGGCCCAACTTGCTGTCAAAATGGAGGACGCGCAGATGAAGCAGTCTACAGAATTCAGACTCTAAGAGTATAGAATATGGCACAAAATGGCAAGGAATAGATTTAGGTTCTAGGGAAGAGGAAAACTAAGAACAGTCAGAACACTTTTAAACCACTACGTTCTCTGGCCAAGTCCAGCAAAAAAGTTGTCACACCTATTGACACTTTCACATTTTAGGTCAGGAAAATTTTAAATTAGGAAATTAAAAAACATTTTAGATTACAGGAAAAGAAGCTGGATATGCATAATTCAACTGTTATTAAAAGAGCAGTGAGGGGGTGCCTGGGTGGCTCAGTCTACTTAAGTGGCTGACTTCGACTCAGGTGATGATCTCTCCGTCCATGAGTTCGAGCCCCATTTCGGGCTCTGTGCTGACAGCTCAGAGCCTGGAGTCTGTTTCAGATTCTGTGTCTCCCTCTCTCTCTGCCCCTCCTCGGCTCACACTCCATCTCTCTCTGCATCTCAAAAGTGAATAAACGTTAAAAAAAATAAAAAAAAAAAACAAAAGCAGTGAGTAGACTACCAAAATATTAGAGAATAGCTTGTATAAAAATAACCTGCCTGCCAAACGACTATAAAAACAATGCAAAATACATGGAACACCTATCTGAATGTTTTGTAGATTAGCAACATGGTGATCCCTAAGCAAAGGGAAATGCATGCACATTAGATCCATAGTTATCTTTGCTTCTAACTTGAGGGCATTTGCTAATGCCAGTGAAAGACAATAGAGTATGATCAGGAAGCTCTACTCACACTGAGCTAAGGAAGCAGACATATAAAATCAATTTCCAAGGGGCTGGTAATGGAGGGGAAGAAACTGCTGAAAACAGAATCCAGAAATTTGCATGAAATTTTCTTGTGATAGTTTGGACGCCAAAGCTGTTCAAAGGAAGGACATGTCTCAGAACAAACAAACCAACACACCAGAAAGCAGAAGCTGGGATGCTACAGAGCTGAACAGAAGTTTTTATCAGATTTATATTGTTTTGAGAAAATAGAAGTTGGAGTTCAAGAGATTTGGTAAAGACCTCAGGCTTTTGGATGAGATTCTTGAATGTTTATGTCGTAGGAGTGAGGGAAAGTACACCAACCTTAACAAAGCCAAAAACCTACCCATGACAATAAAAAAGTCACCTTCATCTAATAATTGAATGGTCTTAAATATTTTCCCACAGACTTGTTGTTGTCCAGAAAAATTCCACCAGTAATTTCCACCAGTGGAAAAATCAGACCTTGATGAAATGATCAAAATTGATATCACCGATGAGGAACAACTGGAAAATATGTACCCCTCCGATGTGATATCCTGAGAAAGACACACCATCATACATGTAATTTTTTAGCCAAGAATACATTATATCAAATCAGAAAAAAAATCAGAAAAAACCTTTCTCTTAATAAAAAGTGAGGGAGCTATATTCTCCAATATCACAAAAGGGCAAAATAAGACTGTAGAAATGTTCCATATTTTAAAAGGCTAAAGTGGCATGATGATTAAATGCAATTTCTGAAGCTAGACTAGTTCTGTACTGGAGGGGAACAAAGGCTATAATGACATTACAAGTGAATTGGGAAAAAATGGAGTAAAAATGATAGCTTAAATGAAAGTATTTAAGATTATGTTAAATTTACTGCATTTGGTAACTGTACTTTGATTAGGTAATTTCTCTATTCTTAAGAAATAGACACTGGAGCATTCAGGGGCAAAGGAGTATTATGTACCCAAACTACTTGAAACAGTTCATCAATATACATATATATAATACAAAAAATGTATGTATATACAAAAATACATATATATATATATATATATTTATAATGAAGGATATATTTATAATGAAGAGAGTGTACATGCATCAAATAATTTTAAAAGTGAGATAAAATATTAATAATAAGTTATTCTGGATAAAGCATATACAGGTATTCCTTTAATCAGTTTGATTCTTATAACATTTTGTAAATTTGAAGTCACTTCCAAAAATTTCCAAAAATAAATACAGTAATCTCACCAAGACACTGAGCAGAAAAATCATATGTTCTTCTGTTAGGTATAGAAAAGTCATTAGATAAATAGCACCCATTCAGGATAAAATTGTCAATACAATAGCAACAGAAGGGAACCTGCTTGATCTGATTAATAGAATTTATAAAATCCCTACATCCTAAATCATACTCAAAGGTAAAAATGTACTTCTCCTTTAGGGCAGAACCAGGCAAAGGTGTCAACTATTATTACTTGTATCTAGATTTGTACCAGAGGTCCTACTCAAGAAAATAATGAGAGGAAAAATGTGTTACATAAATATTGAAAAAAAAAAAAAGACAATCACAGAACTAGTACCCAGATCTTGCTTTTAGAAAACCATTCTCCATTTAGAATACCAGGGTTCTCTGAAGAAATGATTGATTTTAGATCTTCAGAATACAAAAGTGAACCTGGAATATGTTATTGGTCAAGAAGAAAATACTCAAAGACCAATGGTGTCAGGATACATGGAAGTAGAAACTGGCTAGTAGAAACTTCTCCTAACAAAATGTGGGTCCATTTTAGTATCAAAATGAATAATGAACTTAATGGTTGACAGATAATACATGGAATTAAAACAAACACGCATGGATCCACAGTAATTTTTAAAAGAAAGAGGAAGGGAAAGAAATATTGGGTTAGGAGGAGTGTACTAAAAATATCATCAGAAAATTATGATTTTCTATCTGCTAATGTAGTTTTAGTGATTCTAACAAGAATAATCGATAGGACCTAAAAGAATTTGTGACATGTTGGATAAAAGTATATTTACAAGATCTCAGAGTATCACTCCACAGATGATTTGTGAACTATCAAAAAGGGAAGTGTGCTTTTACAATGGAGAGATCTGGGTGTTACTCCGGGCATTGCCACTAGTGGAAAGACCCAACATTTTATGTTTCCAGCTATAATATAGTAAGAGGTACCGAACATCACCCATGCCATGGTCTTGTCAAAAATATTTGACCTAAATCAAGTCATAAATATAAACATAATACAAAATGTGGGTTATTCTGCAAGACAAAAGGACTGGACTCTTCAAAGAATCAAATATGAAGAATGACAGAAAATTCTAGGACTTCTACAGATTGTGAGAAAATGAAGACATATGACCAATGATAATTCATCAATATTGACTGGTCCTCAATGGTATAAAACAAACTTATAACAGACTTTTTTGCTACAACTGAGGAAATTTTGCTGGTTGCATCATGATTTTGAATTCATACTAACTTTCTAAAATGTAAAACATTGTGGCTGGGTAGAGAAATGTCCTTGTCTTGGATGGTTCATGCTGAAGTAGTTAGAAGTGAAATATCTTGATGTGTGCAACATTCATTTGGACAGAGAAAGGAAAATAGAGCAGGTAGATAGGATATTAGTAATTGGTCAATGTTAGTGATGGGTGCACAGGTGTTCATTTAACTGTTCACTCAACTTTCCTGAGCATTTGAAAAATTTCAAAATAAAAGATAAATTTTTAAAAAGTTAAAAGCACATCTCTAAATTGAAGTATGTTTTTGTCTTTGACAGCTGATTTCTCATTTAAATGAATTTGACACAGGTCCAAACTAATTATCAAAGCATGAGACTTTTGAAGGATACCATTAATTGAAATTCAGAGTTGCGATACTAACTATTCAGAGTGAAGTGGCTATATTATGAACAACTTGATTTTTTCACAGGGTCTGATCCATATTATTTCGAGTGTTTTCCTTTTTTGATTGAAAACATCAAGGTTTTATTTAATTGTATAAATTATGCCCTTGGTTTTAAAAACCCAACAAAATAGATGCAAAAAATTAATTACAATATTGTCAGAATCAACGATTAAACAGCAGGATACAAGCATCATAAAATTAGCATTTTCATCTAATCATTCTAGTGTCATCTGCTAATTTCAAATAGACCCCATACACAGACATCATTTTTCAAAGCATCCTTACACAAACCCTTAATTCATTTTGAGCCTTGTAACAACATTCAGAATGAAAGTTCTGAAAGAGATGATCCTTACTTCTCAAAAAGAAATTATAAGAATTATGGTTTATTAACTTTGAATTCAAAGAAGGTGAATACTATGCAAAATGATGTTTTTTGACTTAGTTTTTATGACTGGGAATGCTTCCAAAGACTAAGTTATCTCAAATTGCTCAATATATCACTCATTTAGTGAAATCTTGTCAGGTAATATTTCTTTTCTTTCTTCTCATTACATTCTCACAAGCATTAAATGTTTTTGTTATACTAAGAAATGTGTGCAGTTATCTAAGTGTATTGGGAGAGTAAAGGTTGAATTTTCCTGACAATCTCTTAAAAATTCTCTTCCTTAATATGCAGCCTACAAAAAAAGTTCATTACTTGTGTGTATCTACAATATCAATCACTTTATTACGTGCTTAAGAAACATGTGTTATTAAAAATAAGTTCTGTACATGAAATACTTTTTTTTCAATAGACTGCACCTCCTTTTAACCTCTTAATGGGTAACATTTTTCTTGATTGGTTTATGATTTCTTCAATCTCTCCTTCAATAAATATGTACTGGAAGCCTACTATAGTTCAGATTCTATGTTAGCTTCTGGATTTACAAAAATCATTAAGGCATGTTCTCTGCCCTTTAGGGGGTCTTAAATCTAGGGGAGACTAAATTATTTGAAAACAGATCATAAAAGCATTACCTTATGATAGTATTAAAATAATTATCTGCAAAGAGCCATAATCCAAACTAATTTGCTAATGATATGTTGGTCTTCATCTCAAATGGTTAATTCCTCCTCTTTTGTACCGGAAGGGAAATAATTATTAGTGTAAGAGCAGATAGGCCCCTTAAAATATGTAGTTCTTAATTATTAGAGACAAATCAATGTTTGTTATTAAAGATATAGTAGAGATTGAAGGTAGTTGATGAGAAAATGACACTCCAGAAAAAAAAATATTGTAATCCATTATTTAATCACCTGCACTTATCTCACTTAATCTTAGTTAAGTTTTTTCCTGTTTTTGTCAAATCCAAACTATTAAGAGGGATTTGTGTTGAAATTGTGTTTGAAATTTGACTCCCTTCAATTCCTGCATTTGTTGAAAATTCAGTAATTTTTCTATTTTATTTAATCCTGCCAATATTACTAGACTAGTGAAGTCAGGTGTGAAGAAGAGATCTCTGATCATAAAAGCTGGCTAGGATCTGTGAAAAATCAAGTATCGTCCTCATCACACACATCTACTTTTAATAGAATAAAAAAGTGTAAATGTAACTCTTATATGAACTAGATACTTAGAGAAGTATATTTAAAAGCTTACTTGAAAATAAAATTCTTTGGGGTCAGATCCTGGGCTGTAGGAGAGAGCTCGTTGTCATTATGAAACTTTATGCATTTGAGGAAAGAATATCAATCATGGTTATTAGTGATTCTATGGAATGCAGGTACTCAATTTCTGCTATTGCTTCCAGTATTTTTTTCTTGTCTTAAAGGATGAGGCATCCATAAGTTGTCTGAGGACAATCTTCACCTGTGTTTGCAATTCCATCACCACCCACCACCTCAGAGACCTTGTAGGTATGTAGGACCTTGCAGGTTAAAATTGCTAGCCAAATACTGATCACAGCCAAATCTCTAGCTGAGAATTTTTTTTTCAAGAACCAAGACCCATGAGTTGATACTTCCTATATGACATTTCTAATTGTATATTCTACAGGCACCCAAATTCAAATCATCAATTTGAGCAAGAATTATTAGTTACAAGCAACAGAGCTGACTCTAGATTTAATGTCCAATCAAATTTTTGAAAGGGCCAGAAAACCTGAAGTGAGACTACAGAGCCAGGAAGAGTCACCAAAACTGTGGTGCAAAATGAATCCTCCGCCAATCAACTGAGCACTAAACACCAGACAACATTTTCGTGCTGGGCAATTGATCTTGCAGTTTCTACCCTACTCTGATGATTACTACTATTACTATCAGTACCACTGCTGAAACCACTATTGCTACTACTAACAGTAGTAGTACTATCGCTTGAGAGAGAGAAGAGAAATGGGGAGAGAGAACAGCCCAGCACTGCCTCAGAACTAAAGCCCGCTGCAAGAAATCACTGAGGCAACGATCACGTGTCTTTGCCTGCTCCATTTGAAACTGGGAAAGTTTCTAGTCCGAAGTCCAAAGTTGAGTTCATCATTCTCTCTCTCTTTTCACATTATATTTTATTTTTTCAAAATGCCATCACGTTCCACCCACTCATTTAAGCTACAAACTTGGACTCACTCTTTAACTCCTCACTCTCCCATTTTCAATCATTCTTAGTCCTATATATCAATCTTCTTATTATCTGTTAGATCTATCTTTTTACTGTCTCAATTCGGGTCCTGATAATTTACATTATCATAACAACTTATTAGCTTCTTTCCCTCCCTCCAGTCATTCCTCAGCAATCCATTTTCCAAATTATCAGAATGTTCTTTCCAAAATGAAAATCTTCCCAAGTGTCTCACATGTTCTAATCCTTCAGTTTCTCCACTTCTCCACTAGCTTTCAAGGCAGACTAAAGTAACTAGGAAGTCTATATTCAAAACCATTGGGGCGCCTGGGTGGCTCAGTCGGTTAAGCATCCAACTTCGACTCAGGTCATGATCTCACGGTCCGGCCCGTGAGCTCGAGCCCCACGTCGGGCTCTGTGCTGACAGCTCAGAGCCTGGAACCTGTTTCAGATTCTGTGTCTCCCTCTCTCTCTGGCCCTCCCCCGTTCATGCTCTGTCTCTCTCTGTCTCAAAAATAAATAAACGTTTAAAAAAAAAAAACATTGCTAACTAGTTCCTATTTATCTTTCCAACCTTGTCACTAACTTAGTTCATGCAAACCACTACCACCAACATCACCACCATTATCATCATTTCCATTACATCTATATATTAGTTCAGAGTCTATAGAAGTGAATATAGATCCATTACCACCATGGATGTTAATTACAGCAAAACAGTGTGAAGCTAGATTTAGATTTTTCTTTAATGAAAAAATTCAATAAATAACAAAACTAGAGATGGATAGTTATTTGTTTTTGCTTTCACATTTTGCATTTTACTTATTTTTTAAAACTGAGGTATGACTGACATACAAAATTGTATTAGTTTCAGGTATACAACATAATCATTTAATATTTGTATACACTGTGAAATGTTAACTACATTAACTCTAATTTCTGGAGAGAGGTAGTGACTGGAGAAGCCTCAAGCAGTGAACTTGGAAAACCCAGAGAAAAGAATTCTGATTGTGTTAATGGGGGTGGGAGGAAGCCTGTTATGTGCTTTCCATTTTATTTGTTTTACTTTTAACTGGAAATTAACAATAAAAAGCCAAATGATCTTCCATCTGATCTTGAGGATACAAACTTGAACTAATAAAGATGAGGACTCAGGATTGTGAATGGTTTTGTTATATGGAGAACAAATTAAAGGTTTGGGGTCAAAGATCCAAAATTTGGAGTTCTAAATTTACTACTTACCGGAAATCTTAGAACACTACCTTTCTCAGAGCCTCAACTATCAAAAAGTTGCCTGTTCCAAAGAATAAGACAAAATTATGAAAGCACACAGCACAGTGTTAGATGAAGAGCAGAAGGTTGATAATTGTTAGCTTCTCTGTTTTCTCTATGTGTACAAACATTAAAATTTAATGTGAATATAATTATAATGACAATAATAGTAACCAATGTTATTGAGCATTTTCCATGTGCCATTAATCTAACAGTTTTATGCATATTATCTAATCTGATCCCCATAACAACCTTTTGAAGGCTGAATCAAGGAAAGAACTAATTATAAGGGATGTATAAAAGTATATTAGAAGTTTACATTATTTTCTCATATGCAGCTATGAAATTATAAACTAATTTTAGAAAACTAATTCTGTTCAGTGAAATCAATCTCCAGTTTTTATAGAACTACACCTCCAACTATAATATGGTAGAAATACCCATGCACTTTTAAAGCCATGTTCTCATTAAGTCGTGTGATGTTGATGGCAAGTGGTTTTCTCCCACCCAGAATTTAGGCCAAAAAGGACAAATGTCTTTGTAGTTTTATTTTGCAGACAGGTAGATTTTTTTTCTCACAGTCTTTTTCAGTGAGTGAGGTTTAAAGATCCTAGCTTTATGTAGTGGTCTCAGTTTCAAATCCACTCCTTGTTGAGAATTAAGAATCAAGACTCTTGATTACTGAAAAAACACCGACAACCACAGGCTGACATAGTTAATAGGCTAGGCTTATGATTCTGGTTTCCAAGTTTTTTCTTTCTTTCTTTCTTTCTTTCTTTCTTTCTTTCTTTCTTTCCAAGTTTTTTCTTTCTTTCTTTCTTTCTTTCTTTCTTTCTTTCTTTCTTTCTTTCTTTCTTTCTTCTTTCTCATTTAGAGTTTATTTTGCTGTGAGAACAGCAATATAATGAAAAGATATGTACTTGGTTTTACCTACTATTTATAGTCAGGATATCTGGTCTGGACTATTGTTAAAAATAGAAAACAATATTCATTTTTTAAAATATGTTTTACTGAGACCAGAACATAAAAATAGGGAATTAGCAAGGGATAAAACCAGAATTTAATATAATTTATTTATTTGCAACGTACTTGTTTTTTCTTATTTCTTTATTCATTTATAGATTTATTGTCAATGTTTTTTACAACTATTCCACTGAAAGCAATCAGAAGAAAGAGTACACAAATCAAAAGTTTACAGTTATTAATAAAACAAACTCATCTATGAAAATGCCAACCAAGAAGTATAAAAATTACCATCTTGAATACACTTAAAACATTCAGAAACTCTATTTAATGCCCATTTTACACATATGTATATATGCTTACACATATGAAATTAAATTATTGCTGTTTTATACTATCAATATGCACTTAGACTCACTAGGTAACTAGGTAAGTTACTAGGTAACTTACTAGGTTATGTCCTCTGCTGTTTTTCATTAAGTCCTATGTCTGTCTTCCCATCTTCAATATTTTTCTCTTTCCTAAAATCACCCTTCAGTATTCCCTTTTATAAAAATACGGACTGTTGACGAACTTTCAGTTTTAGTTTGTCTGAAAATATGTTTCATGTTTATTTTTAAAGGATCTTTCTCTGGGTTTGAAATGTTAAGCTCACAGTTACATTCTTTCAGTAAGTACTTGGATGATGTCATTCTGTCCTCTTCTGGCTTCTATTAAAAGTAAGTTGTTTGTCATATGGTTGCTCTTGTGACTCATTGGTCCTTTTGTCCTCGCTGTTTTTTAAACTTTTATACTTGAGTTTTTAGCAGGTATACTATGATGTCGATAGGTGGGAGTTTTCTGTATGTATGTCCTGCTCAGGTTTCACATGTTTTAGAACATTCTTGGCCTCACCAGACATTGCTTCTGCTCCCAATATATCCTTCTTTTTGCTCCTGGATTTCAATTTCAGATATGTTAGATTTTTCATTTATCTTCATTATTTTTATCTTCTCTTCAATATTTTCCATTATTATGTCTCTCTGTGTCGTTTAGAATGTTTCCCGTCCTATATTCCAGTTCACTAAATCATTTTATTCAGCTCTGCCTAATATGTCCAACTGTTCTATTTTTTTGAGGAATTAGACTTTCCATTGATTTCCTTTTTTTTACTGCTTCCAATTCACAGCCCAAATTCTTACTCTTGTCTTTTACGTCCTTGAATTTATTCATCATAATTGTGCTGCAGTCCATGTGTAATAATAGCTTCATGATCTGTGTCCCCTATGGGACTGCTTCTATTTTGTATTCTTTCTTCTGGTTTTCAAGAATATTGTCTTACCTCCTCATATTACTCTTACTTAGTTTTTGAGTGATGAACACTGTTTATAAATTCTGTAAAAATAATATTACTTTCTGCATGATGTCATCTTCCTTTTTAATGAGTCCTGAATTCTAATTTTGGCCCTTATGGCCTTGTGAGCTTTTTGAAAGATTTTTATTTTCTCAGCTATCTGTTCAGGAGCAGTAGACTCAAATGCCCATGCTATTATTTTTCTGTTTCCCTCTTTAAATTTTTACCTACATTTCTTTATTATCTTCAAATATTTTATTTTGTTTTGTTTTATTTTATTACTTATTTTTCAGTTTTTTATCCAGCTTCTCTAGGGTTGGTTTAATAATTACTTCTTTTGCCATTATCAGAATTGAATTACTCCTAAGATAAAAGATATCAGTGTGTTTACTGAGAAGCCAGCATAGAAATGTTCAAGTTGTAGGTCAGATCATCTACTCTGGTGAAGACAGTGCTGTCATCTAAATGCTGGTGCAGCCCCAAAATGCATATGTTGTGATCGTAACCCCTACTGTGAAAACGTTAGGGGGAGGAGTCTTGAGGGGTGGTTAGTCATGAGGATGGAGCCTGCATAAATGAGGTTAGTGCCTTTATAAGAGACCACAGGGAGATTGCTTGCCGCCTTTCCATGTGAGATTATAGTTGAAAGGTATCATCTATGGACCAGAAAGTGGGCTTTCAGTAGATACTGAATCTGCTGGCAACTAGATCTTGGATTTCTCAGCCTTCAGAACTGTGAGAATTTCTATTGTTTATATGCCACCCCATCCATGGTATTTTATTCTAACAGCCTGAATGGACTAAGATAGCAAGGAAGCTTTACAAAGAAAAAAAATGACTTGGACAGTTGTGTGACATCCTCTGTAGAAAAGAAAAGAAAAGAAAAGAAAAGAAAAGAAAAGAAAAAGAAAAGGTTAATTAGAAATTGTCTGAAAAACTGTGTGGAATCATAAATTGTATTATTTCAGAGTGGACCAGAATTTCATATACCAGATATCTCTCTTAACAATTTTCTTTTACTTGAAGCATATGTGACCTGCTCAATTTAATCAACCTGTATTCATTGTTTTCCTATACAAATTATCACTAAAAAAATGAATAGGGTTTAGTCATACCCTTTTAGAAGTTCACAATCTAGTGTGTATTTTTGTGGATGTGCACATCTGCTACACACTTAAGTATACAGTAGGAAAAACACACAAAGACTGTATTAAATTTTTATACCAGATATATTGGGATAAATGTTAAAATGGAGCTACAAAGCACTGTAACAAGTTTATGGGAAAATGGAGAATTCAATTGGTACTGAAGGGATATTGTGGAGATTCTTGGGAGTGTATCTTTAACAGTCTGAGAGGGATATAGAACAATGACAAATATTAGGGGTAAGAAGTGCATGCCAGACCCATGTGAAGAGCCTGAGCGAAAGCCTTCAAGGAATAACACATGGTGGACACTGGACTAAAGTGTATCACTAATGGGAATAAGGTCAGATTAAGATATGCCAGAGAGCTCTAGCTATTTGAGGATTAAGCCATAATGACGCAGAGAATTTTATTCATCAGAAATTCCTACAGACCATTTTCACAATGAACATAATCATAAAAAAGAAAGGCTACACTACCCAGAGAGGGCTTGATAGTTCCCTTCATGAGAAAAAAATGGAAGATCAGAGGTGTCATCAAGTCCTTCTCCAGTTTTAGACTAACCTAGTGCATCTGACAATTGGAAAAACATATTTTAAAAACTGGATCATGATGCCAAAAAGCTTTTAATAGAAGTACACACTCATGCCATACCATTCTCCTGTTTATTAATTAATTGAAGTACTTTTAGCAGTTTTTCCTTCTACTTACCCTCTGTATTACTATAACTGAATATATAGTTAGCAATTTTAGATATTATCTTCTGACTCCTCCTGTAGTTGAAATTAATTTCTTATAGACCTAACTTGCTGTCTCATTTATGAATATAGCTTAATCCAATTTTTTTAAGTTTTTTAATTTATTTTGAAAGACAAAACATGAGCAGGGGAGGGGCAAAGAGATAGGAAGAGAGAAATTCCCAAGTAGGCTCCACACAGTGTGGAGTCCAATATAGAGCTCGAACCCATGAACCATGAGATCATGACCTGAGCCAAAATCAAGAGGCGGACACTTAGCCAAATGAGCCACCTAGGCGCCCCTTCATCCACATTTTAATAAGTGCTACACTAATAAGAAAATTGTGAATTTTTCATTACAGAATCAAGTAGCATTCTATGATCTCTTTTCTTGTACAGCTTAATTTTCTGAACTTAATAACTCTCACAATTTTAACTTGCCAGGTTTTCTATAGACCTATCCCTAAATTTTCCTACTACCTAATAAGATCAAGCACACACCTAGCAAACTTTTTTCCCCTGAATATTCATACTCATCAGATAGCTATTATTTTTTTCTTCCTGTTTCAAACTGGATAGATTACTTTCATGACATGTTGCATATCTATAATTCTGAGGTTCTTTTTACGGTTCTCTTATGTTGAACTGCCTGTTTGCTATTTCTTGTTCATTATTTTTCTTCTTCTTTGTTTACTTCTTTCCTTATATTAGTACCTTCATAACTAATTGGTTCAGTAGAGGAAGGGTACCTATCTGAGTCCTTGAATTTCTGCATTTTTATTTTAACCTTACAGTTCAGTAATTATTTGGCAGGGTCTATTTATTCCAGGTTGATATTCAGAATTTCGAAGACTTTATTCCATTCTTATAGCATGTAAGTTTTATTTTTTAAAATGTCATTCTTTCTGGGGCACCTGGGTAGCTCAGTAGGTTAAGTATCTGACTTCGGCTCAGGTCATGATCTCACAGTCCATGAGTTTGAGCCCCACACTGGGCTCTGTGCTGACAGCTCAGAGCTTGGAGCCTGCTTCAGATTCCATCTCTCTCTCTCTCTCTCTCTCTCTTTCTGCCCCTCTCCTGCTTGTGCTCTGTCTCTCTCTCTCTCTTTCTCTCTCTCTCAAAAATAAACATTTAAAAAAGTAAAAAAATAAAATGTCATTCTTTCTCTTATTT
Organism: Panthera pardus; assembly: GCF_024362965.1. NCBI lineage: Eukaryota > Metazoa > Chordata > Mammalia > Carnivora > Felidae > Panthera > Panthera pardus. Next base: position 90,061,508 of record NW_026526991.1, on the reverse strand, counting down.
TTATAGAAACTATTTTTTCTTTCTTTAAGCTTTTACCATGTGCACATTAATCTCTAGCATTATATTCATGTTTTTATGCATTAGTAAAAGATTTGTCTAACCCAGTTCACTTTTAAAACTAAAGTCTCGTGTCTCATGTGCATGTAAGACATTTTTTCCCTTATTTTATTTCTCGGAGAACTTTTTCCTTTAACTTTTTTTTTTCTATTGTCTTTTTCAGGAAGTTTTAAAATCAGAAAATATCCTCTATCTTTTCTCTGTGTTTGTGTGTGTATCCCTGTTTTTGAATATTTCTACTTTCCAGAAGTTATCTCTGACATTTATGCTTTCAGTCTTCTAGTGGATGTTTTATTTATGCCATCACAACTTATTTCTAAGGGCATTTTTGATCATTTCCTCTGATTGTTTCTTACCAGTATTACCCTGATGGCAAAAAGCATATAAAAAAATGTTTAATACCATAGGTCATCAGGGAACACAAATTTAAACAATAATGAGATACTGCAACACATCTATTAGAATGGCCAAATTCCAGAACACTGACATCACTAAATGCTGGTGAGGATGTGGAGCAACAGGAACTCTCATGCGTTACTAGCAGGAAAGCAAAATTGTACACCAACCTTAGAAGGTAGCTGGTCAGTTTCTTACAAAACTAAATGTACTCTGACCATACAATTGAACAACTACAATTTTTGGCATTTCTTCATTTTATGGTTCTCTTATGTTGAACTGAAATTTCTTCCAAAACCTGGAAGAAATCCAAAGGCCCTTCAGTGTGTGAATGGATAAATGAATGACGCATATAGACAATGGAATATAATTCAGCACTAAAAAGAAATGAATTATTATATCAAGAAAAGATATGAAAGAAACTTAAATGCATATTACCAAGGAAAAGAAGCCAGTATGAAATGACTGCATATAGTATGACTGCAACTATATGGAACTCTGGAAAAGATGAAACCATGGAGACAATAAAAAGATCAATATTTGCCATGAGTAAGGTGGGTAGGGAAGGGATGAGTAAGCAGAGTACAAAGGACTTTTAAGGCAGTGAAAATACTTGCTATGATGTTATAATGATGGATATATGTTATTATGCATTTATCCAAACACACAGAATACACAGCACCATAAGTGTTGGACTATGGACTTTGGGTGATTATGATGTTTCGATGTAGATTCATCCTTGGTGGGGGATGTTAACAATAGAGAAGTTTATGCATGTGTCTCTCTGTGAATTGGGGCAGTGTGGTGGGTGGGGAGAAGAAAGGAAAAGAACAAGAAAGAGAATGACTTCTGTGTAACACAAAGATCTCCTGGCCCATATCTGATAATCATTCATCAGTTTTACTATATGCTTTCCCTTAGAGTTCTAATTCCTCATAAACCCTGTACTATCCCTTGAGTAATATTCTCTTTTTTAAAGCGCCTTCCTGTTGATATCACTTGCCTCTTCTCAAAACAATTCCAGAAAAAAATATTCTGAACTCTTCTCTCCAATATTTTTTACCTCAGTTGTATCTTTTCAATTGTCATCTCATCTTCTTTCCTAAATCTGGTGACAAATAGGTTCCATGACAAATGTCACTTGCAATGGACTATAATGGCTATTTGAAAGACTGTGAGGAGAGGGAATTTAAGGCCAATTCTAGCTTAACAGAAATGAGTTCTGGGATCTGATTAGTGAGGTTTGCAGTAGTTTGATGCAAATGAGGAGTCTGATGCAAGTACTGTGCGTTTGCTGATACTGATCTAAACCTCTCACACAGACCATAAACTCTTTTCAGTTTAACCCTCCCCTGTTTTTATTACCCATTTGTGATGGTGACTCATTTATATAAATGACAACTACTTTAACACAAAGTGTGAAGACATGATATTACCTTGATATTACTAAGGCAATTTCATCATGCGTGAAACATGGGACAAGACCTCACCTAGTCCATAGAATATTTGTGAAAATCAGATGAGAGAATATGCATTAAAATGGCATGAAAAATTCCATCTTCATAAATTATTAAGTTCTTTCTTAAGGCAAAAACTATGTTATTAATCTTACTTTTTACTAGGCGACACCTAAAACAAAGCTTTGCACACAAGAGATGTACCATCAATGTTTTTTGAATTGAGCTGTGTCACTCACTTGCTCTATAAAACACTTTCCTGGTTATTTTGACCTGGAGAAAGAGAGAGTGTGTTTATGTGTGTGAAGCAGCAATGGAGTGCAATAACTATACTAGGCTCAAATCAATAAATTATCTTTTTGAAAAGTCAGACATAATTGATAATGGTATTTAGCATATCTCTTTTGCAATATGGCATCCTTAGGGGAAAGGAATTGTGTCTCTTCCTATCTAGCAAATTATGTAGTAAAATGTCCTGCACTATAGACATCAGATAAATAATAATTAATGCTGATGAATTAGCCTGATGATGTTCCCTAAATAGCATCCCATAAGACTATAAAATATGACTTGTTCTAAAGTTAAAAGTAAAGGCTCCTAGTTCATTAATTTCCCCCTCCTCTCCACCCCACATTTCTTTTTCATCTTGGAGTAAATGGTTTTCAGGACCATTAACCTATCTGGCACAGTTCCACTTTGTTATTTGCCAGCTCTGGATTTTTGTAAAGCTATCCTCATTCTATCAAGTTAGAGCATTTCTACCAGAATGCTTACCTTAGGACTTCTAATATTAAGAATGATAAAAACAACTTTCCAACTCACTGTTTCATTGGAGAGCATAAGATACATGCACACTTAAACTATGTTTAAACTAAATGTAAATATGACTTTATTCCCTAATTCTTCCTAGCTCAAATCTGCTCCATTTTCTGACTTTTCAAATCATTCAAAATTGAATCACAATTTATTTATTGATTCAAACAAGGCAGGTTCTAATCATCCTCATATTTGCTTCTCCTTGACTACCATACTCAGTTATGTACTGAGAGTGCTCAATTTTACCTTTTCAATGCCTTTGACTCTATTCTCTTCAACACCACTGTCATTGACTTTGTTCAGACCATTATGATTTTGGGAGATAGTAGCCATAACATCTTAACTGCTTTCTTCTCTTCCCTTTCCTCTCTTCAAATTATTGGCAATGCTGCACCAAACTTGGTTTTCAAAAATAATAGTGTCGCACTCCTACTTAAGGACCTCTGACAAATGATCACTGCTCACTATATAAACAACACATGGCTGCATAAATCTGGTTCTAATCTTTTTTGCTGACAATACCATACCTCTTTTTTCTCCTTTCACAAAAGCCAATGTTCCTGCCACACTGAACATTTCACCATCTATCTCTTTTACACTGCTATTCCTTGTCCCAGAGCACTCTTCTTTCTAGCAATGCCATTCCTTTCCCGTGTTCACTGTGGAACATCTTCATTAATCCCTCAGAAGATAGAAACTGGTAGCTATTGAGCACACATAGTCTGAAGATGGTATTCATTTGGATGGAACAAGTTCAAAAACAAAACTAAATTTAAATGCTTTTTAATATACTTTTACCCTCATTCCCCACCATTCCTGAATATCTTAATCTATCCTGATCCACCTATTTATAGTACCTAATGAGCTTCTATATGCCTCTGTTTCTGTGTATGAATAATAGCCTTTATAACACAGGATGGCTATATGAAATTACCATAGAGCAATGTCCTATAGGGATTATGATTATTACAAATAATAATATGGAAATTATTAGCATTATTATTAAAAATTTGTCCATAAATATATCATACTAAAAAAATTTCCAGTTTAGGCTGACCAACTGTCCTGGTGTTCCCAGGCTCTTCTGATTTTATCAGTGAAAGTCTTGCATCCAGGGAAATCTCTCAGTCCCAGGCAAAGCAGAACAGCTATATAGTCTACCAGTACCGCCAAAAAAAATCTATCATTTTCATCTCTAGGCTCCCTTTGTTCAGTATTCACACCTACTTGTCTAGAATTTTATACATTTTTTTGTGCTGGAACATTCATGTGTTTCCCTAATTTCCAATTGCTTATGGACTATTTTGTGCCCTCAATTTCCAAAGCAGCATACTAATTTTAGGGAAAACATAACTAAATGAATTCAACAGAATTCAAATGCCAAATTATGAGCTGTTGGCTTGAAATAATACATATTTGTTGAATCAATATTTACTTTTTATGGGAGGATTTTGGAAAACAATTTGTAGATAGAGTGGAAGAGGTGGAAAATTACTTGGGTATGTGTTCCTGCTGTTGATATGGATGAGGAAACCTGAATGGACCTAAGACCATCACAGCTTTTCCCCAAAATTTAGACTCTAAGCCCTAATGTATTAAACTCATCCTAGACATATGAGCCATATATAAATTCTTCCTTGTTTCCTCTGTATTATATATTAACATAATTTTTGTTTTTACTGTAACAAAAACTGTGTATCTTCCACTGATGACTTGAGTTCATTGTCTGTGGTTGGAAATATTACTTGGAGAAAAAAATTGCATATTTATAACTCATAGGTGTCAGGACTGTTTTTTAGAAAATACTGTAAAACACCAATCTATAAAACTCACACTGCCAAAATTTGTAATATTAATGAAATACAGCTATACTGAAGCTTAGAGTGAGGCACAATCAACAAGAAATGTATGTGGCTATCATCTTTATAGTTCAGTTTACTCAGCTGTGAAATAGGAAACACATCTAACTATCTGGATTTTTGTGAATTAAATAAGATATCACTGATTAAGCATTTAGTTTCATGAATACATGTAGCATAAAAATTTGTATTTCTAATGGTTGGACAGCTGTATATAACTAAAATGCCACAAAATGTGCACTGTTTGTTTTCCTATATCTGTTTCACATATCTAAATCATTAATGGTATTGAGGTGCCTGGGTGGCTCAGTTGGTTAAGCATCCAGCTTCAACTCAGGTCATGATCTTGCAGTTCATGAGTTTGAACCCACGTTGGACTCTGCTGACAGCTCAGAGCCTGGAGCCTGCTTCGGATTCTGTGTCTCCCTCTCTCTCTGCTCTTCCCCTGTTCACACTGTCTCTCTCTCTTTCTCTTTCTCTCTCTCTCTCTCTCTCAAAAATAAACATTAATTTTTTAAATAATTAATGGTATTATTTATATATTGCCTACTGGCTAGTCTGAATGTTTAAATTCTAACCAAACTGTTAGTTGTTTCAAATTTTATTCATCAGAATGAATTAAATACTTAGGAATGATGGGGTGCGTCTGGGTGACTCAGTTGGTTGAGCATCCAACTCTTGGTTTTGGCTCTGGTTATGATCCTAGGATCATAGGATCATAGGATCAAGCCCTGCATTGGTCTCCACATTAAGCATGGAGCCTACTTAAGATTCTCTCTCTCTCTCTCTCTCTCTCTCTCTCTCTTTCTCTGTCTGTCTGTCCCTCTCCCTGCTCATGTTCAATCTGTCTCTCTCTTTCTCTAAAAAAAAAAAAAATACTTGGGAATGATGGGGACTGAGAAGGCTAGAAAGTAAAATGGTGTCTAAGGTCACTTAAATTTAGTTTTGATTTTACTTTTGAACTTGTTCGATCCCAAAACAGTTAAGTGTTTCCAATTTTTATTCATTAGAATGGATAAAAACAACAATGGCAATTGTCATAACATGTATCATGTTACAGACTAAAAGGTATAATTGTATATGTTGTGGATTTAGTACTCCAGCAAATACCTCTTTTACTTTCCCTGACACATTTGCAACTGATTGAAAGATATATACAGGAATGAGATAGATGAAGAACAAGATATGACTTTCTTGATAAGAACTGAATTGGTGGAGGGACGCCTGGATGGCTCAGTTGGTTGAGCATCTGATTCCTGATTTCAGCTCAGGTCATGAGCCAAGGGTCATGGGATCAAGTCATACAGGCTCATTATGGAGCCTGCTTAAGATTCTCTCTCTCTTTCCTTCTGCCCCTCTCCCCTGCTCACACTCTCTCTCAAAACAAACAAAACAAACAAAAAAAAAACCACAAAATAAAACAACAAACCAACCAAACAAAAAACAACAAAACACACAAAAAAACAACAAAAACCAAAAAACTAAAAAAATTGAATTGGTGCACATAGCTTCTATGTGCAACTCTAACATGCTTCCTTATATTTTATTACAGAATTCAGTAACTGCAGTTTGCAGGCCTCATTCTCACAAGGACAAAGCCCATACCAGTTTGGTTATCATACGACAGAGAAAGCAGATCACATTGTCTTCTCAGTACACATAGGGCATGAAGTTAATAAATCACTGCTATTCCCTTGTCAGGAGGGAGTGAGAAAGTGCAGAAAAGATGAAGGTGTCCCACTTGAGCTTTTCCCTCTTGGACGTGGAATGGAAATTGTCTCCCTTTATGCAGGTATAATTAGTGGGGGAATAAGTGTCTCTAATAATGTCTGTGATATTATTTTTACAACAGTTGACTCAAACAGGATGTTATATGATTAAAAGCAGTTACTAAACCAAGAAAATAGCAGTATGATCAATTACTTACACTAATTATTATATGATCCTAGTTCTGAAACAAATAGGAAAAGAGGAAATTTACATAAATGATTTGAAGCTCCTAGAATACAAAAAAAATCTGCACTTAACTATAACCTTAAGGAGCCCATGCACTTTTTAAGTTTGTCCAAAAAATAATAGGAGTTTGGATAGCTTATAATCATGTTTTGCTCCCAGGCCAAAATGTATCAAAGCATGCTGTTTAGGGAATTTGAAGAAACAGTCTGAAAAATTCTATCATGCTGTCAAAGGAGAGATAGGAGATGGGGGGAGGAGGGAATGGATGAGAGGAGAGATAGGTTGTTCTTAAAGAGGAATAAAGACACCTGCCTTGTGTGCAGTATGGAGTTTCTTATAAGTGCTGACATAGGCAAACACTCCAGGGATCAGGGGAAATTGGTGATCTAGTAAAATATGGTCTTTAGCTAAAGGTCAAATGAAATTGTACTGGAAACCTTGGGGATACTTTAAAGTGGGAGCTAAAGACAGGGGGCTGCTCATTAGAGCTTGTGCTTAAGTACCAGTTTCACTTTATCAGGGAAATTGTTCATTTGTGTGAAAATTTGACCTCTGTCAGTTTGCCAAGCAGGCTGGGCCCGGGGGTGATCTCAGGCTCACGTGTGCTTGCAGAAGTTAAAGCTACCTGGGGACTCCTTTCAAAGGACACTGCCAAGGTTAGCAGACCCAAAATTTGACCTTCCTCTTCTTTCTTTCCATTTATATCTGTTTGTAAAGTTCAAATAGTTCTTTTTTTTTTTTTCCCAAAAAAGAAAGCGCTTCAAATGCAATAAAGTGATAAAAGATTCCAAAGGGATGCAGCTATAAAAAGAGAAGGTGAAATAAAAATGTTTCGCTTAGGAAGGCTGGTTATTTAGGGAAATATAATGCATTGCTAATAACAATCACGCTATTTCTTAACCTAGATTAGATTTAGCTTTAAAATTTTATTGTGCTACCACCTTTTAACCAGAGTCAAGTATTATGGCTAATGTATTAATGAAGGAAAAGAGAGAGGCTTTTTCACAGGAAGTTTGTTATCCAGAGAAGCTAATAATTCAGAATTCTTTAAATGCTCCAAATGGACCTTCCTATCACATATCCACATAAATTAAGGTACAAAGGAAAGGGACTGATGGGCCATGATTTAATGGTATGGATATATGATGATGAAAGAATCACTGAATTTCAAAAATAGGTTTTAAGTAGCTATTACCTGCTCAGATTTTTATCTTTTCTTCCATATCTCTGTATGCAATTATTTAATTATTTTGCTTACTATCAGTCTCCTCTTACCAGTGTCAATGCTTCCAGAAGAAATGGATTTTGTTTTATTAACTGCTGTCTTCCTGACATGTAGAACAGCACCTGCCATATTTGTTTGTTCTGTTTCTACATAGTACCTATTTGTATTATTTTACTCTTTCTTTAATGAATATACACAACAGGCATGCTCATGTGTATTTTCTCATATAATCATTTATACAACCATGTGAAGTAGTTACTGAAACAATAATAATGATGATGTTTACTTTCATGGCTGATGAGTAGTGAAGTGGTACCTATGACTTCTAATTGCATAGACTTCTCATTTGTCACAATAGAGGTTGTTTTATTTGTAATACAGAAAGTATTTTTATTTATATTGTTAGCATTGAGCCCTGAACAATTTTCCTAGCACAATTAAAATTACTATAGTCAAGCACTATAGTAGGAGCTTGGCACACATTACTTCATATATGCTTGGGAAGGGAAGGCTATTGTTAGCTTGAACCATAAGAAATTTTGATACTCCACTATTTCTAACTTGCAAAAAATAGCAATTTCATGTGGTTCAATCTGATATTAATTCCATTTATAGGGGTAGCTGAAGTTTAGAGAAATTAAATAAATCATATAAAGCCAATATTAGTAAACCATAAACTTAAGATCTGAATCTATATTTAATTGCAAATGCCATTTTCTTTCTCTTGCTTCTAAAAGAGGGCTTTGAGGGACATCTGGGTGGTTCAGTCGTTGAGTGTCCAACTATTGATTTTAGCTTAGGTCATGATCTCATGGTTAGTCATGGGATTGGTCCCCACCTCAGGCTATGCGCTGAGCATGAAGTCTGCTTGGGGCTCTCTCTCTCTCCCTCTCTCTCTCTCTCTCTCTAACCTTTCCCCCGCTTGTGCACACACTCTCTAAATAAATAAATAAATAAACACTTAAAAAAAATAAAAGAGGGCTTTGGAGTGGGATCGCAATAGTACTGAAGTCAAGGATAAATATGACACACTATTTGGGATATTCTCTTTCTTTTAAAAGAAACATGGAATTATATGGAGTAAAAGGCAAAATTACACAAATTAAGTTAACAGGAGTCTCTGGAGACATTTCACACTATGTGGGATCAATTCACTGTTAGGAGCACTCGATTCGAAAATGCTAAAAAGCAGGGGACACTCAATCCCCTTCCTACCCCCATCTTAGAGTAAATGCCTAGGCTGATATTAGCCATCGATCAATACAACTGTATAATCTGCTGAGGATGAGAAAAAGGTTATTTTCTTTGAAGGGAAAAAATGTCATCATTATGGAATAATTCACTTCAGAGTCAGTGTTAATATATTTGCTAATAGTTCAAAATGAGTGTGGACAGATATGGAATATATGTAGGTAAATGTACTTTTTTGGAAAATTAAGAAATATATGTTCTCCCTTTTTAAATTATGTTCTATACACCATTACTTTTTTTTTAAGTTTTTATCCAAATTCTAGTTAGTTAATATACAGTGTAATATTAGTTACATATACAATATAGTGATTCAACTCTTCTATAGAACTCATCACAAGTTCTTGTGTATTTAATTCCCATCACCTGTAAAATCTGCCCTCACCCCCGACTTTGGTAAGCATCAGTTTGTTCCCTATAGTTAAGAGTCTGTTTCTTGGTTTGCCTCTCTCTGTCTCTTTTGCCTTTTTCTCATTTTGTTTCTTAAATCCACGAGTAGAATCATATGGTATTTGTCTTCCTCCGACTTATTTCACTTAGCAGAATACTCTCCAGCTCCATTCACGTCATTGCAAATGGCAGGATTTCATTCTTTTATATGCCATTACTTTCTTCTCTTTCCTTCTCGATATCAAAAATTACAGCTGCTACATTTCTATTATGTTATAAATTATTAAAATGAAAGACAGTATTTCTGAAAATCTTTATTATCTAGAAGGCGATATTTAATTTCTGGTTGTAATTTAGAAACTTATGAAATCTCCAAACACTTTTTGATTTTCTTTGAAAGCAGAAGATGAAAAAGATTCCAAAATACAAAGTATTCAAAGATTCAAGAAAGAGACTAGTACAGGTAAATAGCGCAGTGACCCAGGTGTTATTTAGATAAGTAATTATCTCAATTGACTTTCAATGAAATGCATTCCTTTTCAATTAGAATTCTAAGTGAGATCACATAAATTATTTAAGAGACTGATTATCATGGTTATAGTCACACACAGCTTTCTGAGCAACATTACTCTCCTAAAATAACATGTATTCTCTATAAACATAAAAACATAAAAGCAACTTTGACCTTTTCTTCTGCCTTGAATTCTCATTTAGTAAGCAAAGATTATGTTGAAGAAAAATAAATGGGAATGTAATTTTATGTGTAGCTGATTTCTCTACTACTACTCAAACTCCTCTTTACCTATGATTAAAGAAATTAGAAAAAAAATATCCTGTAGAACTAGCACTTCACACTAGCACCTGGTTAGCTTTCCAGGGTATTTTATCAAGAAGTAATAAGGAGGACAGAAATAGTATTTGTTTTTAAATAGAGTTTAATGTGATTAGGGATAACTTCTATAATCCTCCAAAACAACAGACAGAAGAGTTAATTTTTTTTTCCCTTAAGGAGAGGGAGAAGTTAAAGTCAAACTGAACACTGAGACTTGAAAGAGGTAGGCAGCATTAACATGGATAGTGCCTCACTATCACAGCGAGCAGGAGCTAATTGTATTAGTTATGGTAATAGTGCCCTCCAGAGGAATTTTGCAGGAATTTGAAAGGCATAGGGAAAATTAAAGGGTGTAAAAATGTTGAAATTTAAATACACAGTTATAAAGTCAATTACCATATTAATCTTAACTAGCTAATTAATGCATTCTTCAGTTTAAATTTAGTGCTGAGAGTCAACACTATATCCATCATTATAAATATCAACAAACATATGTTTTTTTTATTATTTTAGGTCATTTGTGAACCCTTACTTGCATATTATATTCTTTGTATATTCTAAAATATGTGATGTTATTTTAAGGCTTATTGAGTTCAAGCAAACAGTGAAGGACTGAGATTAAGGCATTCGAATTTGTGATCTCATTGTTGCTTTTCCTTCATCGTATTTCTTTGGGCAAGTTTTTAAATTTGTGTAAATTTGAAATTAGTGCAAATAGAGCTATGTTCTTGTATTAATGTCACTGAAATGAGGCAAAATTAAAACAATCACCATCAATTATTAGAAGTCAATTAAGATGGGGGAATCAAAAGTACCAGATTATAGATAGCAAGCTCCAATTAACACCACAAAATGTTCAGTTAAAATAGGTTAAAATAGGTAATAAATACATGAAATGAAGAATAAGAGGCCTCCTTATGTCTGTCATTTAAATATTTATACTTTCCTAATTTTAGAGAATGCATAACGATTATTCCACATGATGATTTACTGTCATTATCATCAGCATTGCTTTTGCCATTTCATTATGCTAAGCATCGAGGCAAATGCTGGGAAAAGGAAATTTATATTTAATGATTTCCCTGTTTTTTTTTTTTTTTTTTTTTTTTACCTCACTCACCATTATCAGCTACCACCATAATGATTTTCTGCATTTGAAATCTTGGAGGAAAAACCAAATCATCAAAAAGCAAGTTCCAATCTATAATTTATTAAAATAATTTTAAAGAGTTGAATTTTTTCTTTTAAAATTTAATATGAAAAGCCACAAAAGGAAGAAAATGACTGGAAGACAAAAATAAGACCAAAGAACAAAGACAACAAACATAAAACAGCAACAAATATGGTAGGTATTAATCCAACTATATCAATAAACTCATTGAAGGTCAGTGGTCTAAATGCACCAACTGAAAGACAGACATTGCCAGAGTAGATCAAAACATGAGGCCCAAATACATGTTGTCTATACCCACTTTAAATATAAAGACACAGATAGATTAAAAGTAAATGGATTTATAATGCCACTACATTATATATGCATATATAGGGTTGTCAAACCCTGCTCAAATACCGTATCATTTAAGTTACTATAATATCTAATAATTCTAGAGACCTGGAGGGTGAAGTTTTCCTTAAATTGCTCTTACTTTCAAATTATCATAGCCAGTCTTGCTCTTTGCACTTCCAAATGAATTGCAGAAAAGCTTATCATTTTCATGAAAGAACATGTTGAGATTTTAAATAAGAATTACATTCACTTAATAGTTTAATTGAGGAACATTTCTATCTTTGAGGTATTGAGTTCTTATATCCATGACAGTGATAACTCTCTCCAGTTACTTATGTTTATGTTCTTGAACAGTAATTGCTTTCTCTGTAAAGATTCCATCTTTTGTTACATTTGTCTCCAGGACATATTCATTGTTTCCGTGTTTTTATACATTGTATCTGTCTTTAAATTACATTTTTAACTGTTAATTACAAATTTTGGAATACTATTCTTTTTTTTTTCTATTTATTCTATAGCCAGAAATTTTTCTGAATTCTCTTACTTGTTCTAATAGTTTGTAGAATCTTTTGGCTTTTCTGTATAGACTATCACATTAGCAAAATATAATCACAACTGTTCTTCTAATCATTACCATTTTTAAAAAATCCCGTTGTGCTAGCTAGGACCTCTAAAGCAATGTTGAATACATGTGGTGTTAGTAGTTCTTACTTTCTTTCTTATGAAAACACAATTGTTTTAAACATTTCATATTTCAATGCAAATGATACTTTATATTTCTGTTAGACCCTCTTAATTAAGGTGAGGCTATTATCATCCATTCCATGTTTGCTAAGACTTTTTGTCTTGAATTAGTATAAAATGTTACTTTAAAATATCTATAATGAAATAATCATATAGTTTTTCTCTATTGACTGTTAATATGTAATAACTCTTAATAGATTTGCAATGGTAAAACAATTCTAGGTTAAAATCAACTTAGTTATGAGGCATCATTTTATTTTCATAAATACACGTTTGCTTTTTTAAAAAAAAAATTAATGTTTATTTACTTTTGAGAGAGAAACAGATTGTGAGCAGGGGAGGGGCAGAGAGAGAGGGAGACACAGAATCAGAATCAGGCTCCAGGCTCTGAGCTGTCAGCACAGAGCCCAATGCAGGTTTTGAATCCACGAACCGTAAGATCAGGACCTGGGCAAAAGTCCAACACTTAACCAACTGAGCCATCCACACGCCCCGCTATTTGCTTTTTAAAATAATGTTTTAAAAATTTTGTCCCTATGTTCAAAAATATACTTGGAGTATAATTTCTCTTTTCTTAGTCTGTTCTCCTGCTTTTATGGGATTTGGGGTTTTTGGATACCCAGGTTATATTAACCTCATAAAAAAGTAAGTTTTCCATTTTTTCAAAAAGTGTATGCACATGGGGTGCCTGGGTGGCTCAATCGTTAAGGGTCTGACTTCGGCTCAGGTCATGATCTCAGTTTGTGGGTTCAAACCCCATGTCAGGCTCTGTGCTGATAGCCCAGAGCCTGGAGCCTGCTTCAAATTTTGTGTCTCCCTCTCTGCCCCTCCCCTGCTCTCACTCTGTCACTGTGTCTCTCAAAAATAAACATTAAACAAAAATTTTTTAAAAAAGTTTATGCACAATGAACTCTGTTTCTTCAGTGTTTTGTACATCTGATACAAAAAAATTAAGAAAAACAAAGAAAAAACTTGTACTCTATGTTGGAGGCATCTCCATTTGATCAAACTTGTTTTCATGACTATTGTTCAAATATTCTTTTAAAAAGTTTTTTTTAGCTGTTTATTTATTCTAAGAGAGAGGGAGAGTGCACATAGGAGGGGCAGAGAGAGAAGAAGAGAATCTCAAGCAGGCTCAGTACTGTCAGTGCAGAGCCCAATGCCGGGCTCAATCCCACAAACTGAGATCATGACCTGAGCCGAAATCAAGAGTTGGATGCTCAACTGACTTAGTCACCCAGGCACCCCTATTGTTCAATTATTCTATTTCCTTCTATTGCTTGTTTGCTTTAGCAAGTTTTCAAGAGTTGGGTTAAAATCTCAAAATACTATAGTAGTTTTTTAAATATTTCATTTTAATTATTTTAATTTTTGCTCTGTAAATTTTGAAGTTATGCTGTTAGATGTGTTCAGGTTCAAGATTTTCATTTTTCTACTGAATTTTTATCATAAATATAGAATCTTTACTCATTAATAATTATTTTGACTTCACTCTATTTTTTCTCATACTAATACAGATATCACAGTGTTCTTTTGCTAAATGCCTGATGTGGAAATGCTGGGGTTTGGAGCAAAGGGTCAAGAAAGAATTCTTGAGACATCTTTGGTGCAAAAAGGTGGTTTTATTGAAGCATGGGGACAGGGCCCATGGGCAGAAAGAGCTGCACTGGGGTTGTGAGGAGTGACTGATTATATACTTTCAAGTTGGGAGGGGGTTAGGGACAGCATAATTTCTAAGGAATTCAGAAGCAAGATTTCCAGGACCTTGAGGAGCTAGGTGTTGTTAGGAAAAGGTCATTTATTACTGTCTAGTAAAACCTTAGTTGTGAGGCCCTTCGGATATATATCCTTGGGCCATATGCTTGGAAAATGATTGCTAATGTATATCTTGGGTGGGCAGAGATAAAGGAAGTTCCCAAAATAATTTTTATATGTTAAAGGAGACTTACAGGATTCTGGAGGTCAAGATAATATTAAGGTAAGATTACCTTTTGCCCTTAGCAAAGTAGTTGAGTTCCTAGAGGAAGGTCACTCTGCCTGTCTCAAGGACTTGTCAGTGGTCTGTAAGTTGTAAAGAAATTTAATATTGTTTCTTTTGCCTTTGTTCCCCACATCATATATACCTGGCATATCTTTTTATATTGCTTACTTTAAACCCTCTTTGTTTTCCTAATGTCTCCATATTTCATATTTTTTTACCTTTTGTGTAATGTACTTTATTATTTTATTTCTCCATTCAAAATTGAATTTCAGGGGCACCTGGGTGGGTCGGTTGATTAAGCGTCCTATTCCTGATTTTGGCTCAGGTCATGATCTCACCATTTGTGAAATCAAGCCCCATGTTAGATTCCATGATGACAGCACAGAGCCTGCTTGGGCTTCCCTATCTCCCTTACTCTCAGCCCCTCCCCTGCCCACACATGATCTCTCTCTCTCTCTCTCTCAAAATAAGTAATTACACATTAAAAAAAATAAATTGAATTTCATTACGTCAGGGATGTTTGTATGTTTGATTCAGTGATGTACTGAAACATCTAGAAAAATGCCTGGCACATAATAGGATCTTAAAAGATAGTTGAAAAAGAAAGATATTAGTTCAATAAATATCATGGTATCTTCCAAAAATTACATTTAACTCAATACCTTTATATTTTAGTCTAAACCAGAGTCTCTGTCTTTTAACTTGAAAATTTCTTCCTTTGTTATTTGTTACAATTATCAACATATTTAGATTTATTTCTACATTGTATTTCGTGCTTTCCATGCTTCAAAGCTATTTACCATCCTGTTTAAAACATTCTTGTTTTTCTTTTTTTTTTTAATTTTTTTTTTCAACGTTTTTTTATTTATTTTTGGGACAGAGAGAGACAGAGCATGAACGGGGGAGGGGCAGAGAGAGAAGGAGACACAGAATCGGAAAGAGGCTCCAGGCGCTGAGCTGTCAGCCCAGAGCCTGACGCGGGGCTCGAACTCACGGACCGCGAGATCGTGACCTGGCTGAAGTCGGACGCTTAACCGACTGCGCCACCCAGGCGCCCCATTCTTGTTTTTCTTAATCCACTCCTTTTCTTTCTTCTCATTTTATCTGATTTTTCTTTATTCCTTTTTAATGGTTTCAAGATATGCATATTATTTCCATATTACTAAGGATTACAATAAAAGATTTTTTCCATGTATATGTGACTTAACAAGGTCTACAATGAATCAGTTATTCCACCTCAATACCAAACTTTAATCACTCTTCCATTTTTTAATTTTAATCTATTATTTTACCTTTCAACTTTAAACTTCCCAATGTTCATCACATTATTATTATTATACAGCAATGTTTATTTATATATATATGAATACTACTAATTTATTCTCCCCCCCCCCTTTTTTCTTGCATGCCATTCATTCCTGTGTTCGGTATTCTTCCTGCAGTATTTCTTTTGGAGATAGTACAATATTTGAATATTTCATATTTTCCTGAAAATGCCTTCATTTTTCCCTAATTTTGTAAACCAACTTAATTTGGTACAAAATTTGCTTTCTATTATTTCTCCTCAAAAATTTGAAGATATGTTTTTGTTAATTATGTCACTTATTTTGTTGCTTCCTAGAAATCTTTTGTAGTTGAATTTTTATTTTATTTAATATTGCTTTTAAGAGGATTTTTCTTCCCTTTGGTATTACATATATTTGGAATTATTTTTTTTAGTATTTATATAGATCTGGATCATTTATATATCTGGATTTATTGGTTTACTGATTTACTTCTCCAAAGGCAATTTTCTTACCTTTCGTCAACTCTAGAAAATATTTGAAATTATATTTTTGAAAATCTTTTGTCTGAAAACTTTTCTATTCTTTCTTAAGGACTCTAAACTCTAAAGTTTGAGTACTCTAAATATAAACTCCTATTAGATATATTCCAATTTTATGTCTCTTAACTGTCTCAAATTCTTCATATTTTTTGATACAGCTGTGTGGCCATTCTGGTCAGTTCCCATCTAAGATTATTAATGATTGCTTTAGCTGATTTAATCTGATATGTAATAATATTTTGTTCTAGTCTTAAGAGTTTTTATGCTTTCTTTTATTACTTTCATCATTCAAAACATATTTTATTTTATTATTTTGACTTAGTTCAATTATCTCAAAACTGGCTTCTTTTTGCTAAAACTGATGACACATTCATGACACTTTACTCATTTGTGTTGTGATTTATTTTTAATTGTGAGCTTCTCTTCAGTGAGGATGGCATTTTTTTTCATATTAAATTCTATACACCCTGCATTATAAGAGAATGGCTCTGGAGTGGCATTGCAGGTTCCCAAGGGTATCTCTGGGCCTGGATAATGTTGTTGCTAATCCCTTGGACTGGGGACTTCTGCAGCATACTTTGTGTCTTCATACTCCATATTATCTGAGCTACAGATCTCAGGTCTTGATTTCTCACAAGGAGACATTTTTCCTTATCTAATAGGGAAAACTTTTGATTTTCTTTTCTTCCAAAACTGGTGGTTTTGGAAGGTCTAATACCTCTTTCACTTATTAGGAAGCCTTTTATAGGTTCAAATTTTATTACATGAGTATTTATAAACACACATCCCCAAAGTAATGACAGTGGTTAGCTTATGCTCTGAAACCTAGTTTCTGTCCCCTCTCTCTGTGTGCACATGGAAGTTTCTCGACTTTTGGAAGAGCTCAGATGAACAATTCATATTACTCAGCACTTCCGATTGTTTTTAGAGATAAGGGAGAATTTTTGCATTAGTTTAAATGGCAAAACATGGAAATAGTTTTGTTGCTGTAAACTATTACACTGATAATACCTGGCATAAGTGAAATTTAATGGAGTGTGAGGAAGCTGCCCAAACATGTATCTGGGTTGTCATAGTACAGAATACAGAAAGCACTTGGAACAGCATGATTTCTAAAGTAGAAGTATACAAGAGCATCACCAATATTTACAAAAATATTGTAGACTTCTGTATATTCACAAGGTGTATATTGGGAATTGAAGCTAATTTCACTTTTCAAGACCAATTATATAGATCTACAAAGAGATTAAAAAAAAAAAGGCCTCCAAATGATGTTGCTGAACCAGTGAGTGTTTTATAATAATCTACAAAGGAAAAAAGTGATGATTATTAACTAGATCTATAAAAGGGAAGGGCCCAGGTGCATTGTTAACAAAGGCAGAAGTTTCAGGAATTCTTTTTGACAGTTATTCTTACTCAGCAACAGAATTTAATTAACTTGAAAATGCTATTACTACTCTTTTAAAGCAAAATTTCAGTGTATTTTCAGAATAGATTTCTCTAATTGGATTTTTAATTAAATAAAAAAGGGAAAAATAGCACTCTACCCTAATGTAATCCCATTTCTAATTACTAATATTGAAATAATGTGAAGTTACTATGTAGATATAACAAACTCACAGTGCACCAACTATAAAGTAATATTTAGGAATTACCAGTAATATCTACTATTATGTTTTAACAAAGATGGGTGGGTTTCACTAATTAAGCATATGAAATTTAATTGCATTTTATCCCTGTGTGGGATCTGGGATAAATAATTTAGTTAGTTAGTTCTAATGAGGCCCAGATTTTACACACACAAACACACACACACACACACACACACACACACACACACATTTTCTAATAACATCACAATATGTATTGTGAAGGATGTAAATAACCATTAATCCTTTAATTTTCAAAGGCATTATAGGTGACTAAACTAAGATTAAAAATTTAAGAAATTTGCCACAAACAACAAAATGATTCCAGAAAAGCTAAGCTACTCACTCACTAGGTCTTCTAACTCTGGATGGAAGCTTTTTTCAGGTAAGACTAATGGTTCTCAAAATGTCATCTATAAGCATGCAGGTCCTGGACACCCTTTGAGAAAGGCCATGAGGTCAAATAATTTCATAAAAATACAAAACCTATTCTCCTTTTTCACTTTGTTGACATTTGCACTGATGGGGCAAAAGCAATTGTGGGTGGGGACACCTGAGTGGTTCAGTCAGATAAGCATCCAACTCTCAATTTCAGCTCAGGTCATGGTTGTGGGATTGAGCCCTGCATTGGGCTCTGTGCTGAGTGTGGAGCCTGCTTGGGATGCGCTCTCTCCCTCTCTCTATCCTTCCCCCACTCTCACTGTCTCTCTTTCTGTCAAAATAAATAAACATTTTAAAAAACACATATTTTTTTATAAAGTCTGATGAAGTTGTATAATCATTATTTGTACAAAATCTCAATCTTTAAATACAAGTTATTTTAATACTCTGTGTAATTAAATAAGAATTGCACATACAGCATGCTTGTTACATGTTAAAATATAAGATTACCATGAGGAAATGTGTAATGGCTTAAACTGAAAACTGAACTACACATTTCTAAAGAACACCATTTTTACTTATAGAAATGAGTGACAGAGAACTATGGCTATTCAACCTGGGTAATGAATATTTGGTATTCTTAAAAATGAATGAATTATATTTGTCATTTCAAAGAAAATAATTATTTGCTGCCAATAAAAAAAACTTAATCTTTGAAACAAAAATTTGAATTCTGGAAAAATTGTACCCACCACTCTGAACTCTACATGTTGCCAATACTTAAACTTAGATTAGTGGTGATATTAGCAAATATGATTTGTTTTTAGATATTATATAATGAAATGTGCCAACATTTAGCACAAATGAATAACTCAGTAAATCAGTACTTTCCAAATAAACAATGCTTGATGTTATAAAATCATGCATGAGTAAAAGATCCATTGCAAGATAAAACTGTGAATTTTAATGTAGCAGTGTGAGAAAGGTTTGTTAACAAAATGTCAGATTACACTTAGGAAATTACCATTTAATGAGTTATGGTGTAGTGTCAAAGGATAATTTCCAAACTATTTGAAGAGAATAGTAAAATATTTGTCCATTTCCTCCTACATATCTGATGAGGGCAGTTTCAAAACAATACCCATAACACATGCAATGCAGAAATTAATAGGCATCAGTCTTTTATTAAACCAGACATCAACAGGTTTTGCAGATATGTGAAAAAAATGCCACTTTCTTCTTTTTTGGATACTATAGTTATTTTTTCATTAAAATATGTTATTTAATTTGTCATATATTAGTTTATTATTTACAAATGATACTATGCACATACAAAGGATCATAAGAGACTACTATGAAC
Organism: Panthera pardus; assembly: GCF_024362965.1. Classification (NCBI taxonomy): domain Eukaryota; kingdom Metazoa; phylum Chordata; class Mammalia; order Carnivora; family Felidae; genus Panthera; species Panthera pardus. Next base: position 90,041,825 of record NW_026526991.1, on the reverse strand, counting down.
AATTGTATGGCAACAAATTGGACTAGAAGAAATGAATAAATTCCTAGAAACATACAACTTACCAAGACTAAATCAGGAAGAAATAGAAATCTGAATAAACCGATTACTTCTACAGAGATTAGATCAGTAATCAAAACTACCCCCACAACCAAAAAAAGAACATTATCAGGTGGTTTTGCTGATGAATTCTACCAAACATTTAAAGAAGAATTAATACCAATCCTTCTCAAACTCTTCCAAAAAACAGAAGAGAAAGGTACATTCCCAAATTCACTTTATAAGGCCAGTATTATCTTGATACCAAGTCAAGGAACCCAAAGAAAAGTAAATTATAGGCCAATATCCTTGATAAACATAGATGCAAAAAATCTTCAGCACAATATTAGCAAAACAAATTCAACAGTACATTAAAAGGATCATACAGCATGATCAAGTGGGATTTAGTCCAGGAGGTGAAAAAGATTCAACATCCACAAATCAATCAATGCAATGCATCACATTAACAAAATTAAGAATAAAATCATATGATCAACTCAATAGATGAAGAAAAAGCATTTGACAAAATTAAACATTCATTCATGATAAAAAAAAATTCAACAAACTGAAGACAGGGGAAACATACCTAAACATAGAAAAGGCCATATATGACAAGCTTACAGCTAACATCATACTCAACGGTAAAAAGCTGAAAGCTCTCCTCTAAGATCAGGAACAAGAAAAAGATTCCCATTCTCACTACTTTCATTCAACATAGTCCCAGAAATCTTACCCAGAGCAATTAAGCAATAAAAAGAAATAAAAGATGTTCAAACTGGAAAGAAAGAAGCAAAGCTGTCTCTATTTGCAGATGGTATATATATACAGAAAGACACCACCAAAAAACTATTCGAACTAAAAAACAAATATGGCAAATTTGTAGGATGCAAAATCAAGATACAAAAAGCAGTGGTGTTTCTACAGAATAACAACAAACAAAGAAATGAAGAGAACCCCATTTACAATAACATGAAAAGTGTTTTAAAATAATTAGGAATAAATATAACCAAAGAGGTGAATAATCTGTACACTGAATATTCTAAGAAGAATTAATATTGTTAAAATGTCCATACTACTCAATGTGATCAACAGATTTAATACAATCTCTATCAAAATTCGAATGGCATTTTCCACAGACATAGAACAAACAGTCTTAAGATTTGTATGGAATCACAAAAGACCCTGAATTGCTAAAACAATCTTAAGAAAGAAGAACAAAGCTGGAGGCCTCACACTTAATGTATTCAAATGATATTACAAAGCTATAGTAACAAAAACAGTATGTTATTAGCGTAAAAAGAGGCACATAGAACAGTGAGACACAATGGACTGACAGAAACAAATCTACACATATATATATATAGTCGACTCATTTACAACCAATGAGTCATGAATATACAATGGGAAAAGGATAGTCCCTTCAATAAATACTGTTGAGAAAACTGGAACACTACATGCAAAAAAAACAAAAACAAAAAAACATGAAATTGGGACCAGTATCTTACACCATACACAAAATCAACTCATAATGGATAAAAGACTTGAATGTAAAACCTGAAACCATAAAATTCCTAGAAGAAAACAAAGGAGAATATCTCCTTGACATTAGTCTTGACAATGATTGTTTGGATTTGACACCAAAAGCAAAGGCAACAAAAGCAAAAATAAACAAGTAGGACTGCGTCAAATTAAAAAGTTTATCCCCAACAAGGGAAACTATCAACATCAACAGAATGGGAAAAAGTATGTGAAAATCATCTATCTAATAATGGATTAATATCTAATATATACAATTAATTCATACAACTCAATAGTGAATAAAATAATCTATTAAAAATGGGCAAAGAAATTGAATAAACATCTTTCTAAAGACATACAAAGAGCTGAAAGGTACATGAAAAGATACTCAACATCACTAATAATCATGGAAATGTAAATCAAAACTACAATGAGATGTCACCTCATACCTGTTAGAATGGCTATCATCAAAAAGACAAGAAGTAGCAAATGTTAACAAAGATGTTGAGAAAAGTGAACCCTTAATGCACTGTTGGTAGGAATGAATATTGGTGCGGTCACTAGGGAAAACAGTATGGCATTTCCTCAAAACCTCCCAAAACAGAACTATCATATGATTCAGCTGTCTCATTTGTGAGTATATATCTGAAGGAAATGAAAACTGGATTTTGAAGAGATATCTGCACTCACATTTTTTAGCCTGAAATGGAAATAACCTAAGTATCCATCAGCGGATAAATGAATAAAAAAGATACAGTATTTATATGCAATGGAATATTATCCAGCCATGAGAAAGGACACCTTGCCAGTGGCAACAACATGGATGGACCTTGAAGGCATTATGCTAAGTGAAATAAGTCAGAGAAAGAAAAATACTATATGGTCTCACTTAATTGTGGAATTTAAAAAATCTAATAGAAAAAAAATTAATAGAAACTGAGAGTAAAATGGGAATTGCCAGGGGCTGGGAAAAGAGGGAGATAATGGTCAAAAGTACAAACTTCCAGTTATAAGATGAAGAAGTTCTAGGGATTAAATGTATAGCACAGTGATTATAGTTAATAAATCTGTATTATATACCTGAAAGTTACTAACAGTATTTTCAATGTTTTCATCATAAAAAAATAAATAGTAATTAGGTGGAAACACTGAAGATACATGTTAGGAACTCTCAAGTTTCATGATGTAGGTGTTAACTAAGGCTATGGTAGCTATCACTTCACAATGTATAATTGTATTTTTTAATAGTATTTTTTAATTTTTATTTATTTTTGAGTGGGGAAGGGGCAGAAAGAAAGGGAGACAGAGGATCCAAAGTGGGCTCTGCACTGACAGCAGTGAGCCCAATGTGGGGCTTGAACCCACGAACTGTAAGATCATGACCTGAATTGAGGTCAGATGCTCAATCAACTGAGCCACCCAGGTGCCCCTCACAATGTGTAAGTGTATTAAATCAATATGTCGTATACCTTAAACATGTACAATGTTAGATGTCAATTATATCTCAAAAAGCTGGAAAAATAAATATAGAGATAAAATATATGTATATATATATACATATATTTTAAAATATTTTTCAATTTTAATTTCCATGGTAAATCCTAAAAGATATATGAACAAAGCTCTTCAGCATTTTTATCTTTAAAAGGATAAAAGATTCTTGAGACCAAAAAGTTCTTAGAATTGCTGCATTAGATTTAGCTCAATTTCAACGAGACAAATCAATCTTGTAATCTTCTTATGCAGAAGAAGTATATTACAGAGTTATAACATATACCTTTAATCTCAACTCCACTAAACCATCAATAAAACTTTCAGATTTTATATGGGTGACAGAAAAAGAGAGTGACAATCTCAAACAATAATAAAGTTTCTAAGAGATGTTTATAAAGACCTTTTATAGCCTTTAAGCTCCCTGTCTGGGCCTTGGGAGCTAGTGAGAGAGAGGATTAAATAACTAGATTATTACTGGTAACTGTTTAGTTGTATAAACTAAATGTGCCGATGGAAGTGTTAATGTAAAAATTGGAAAAAATTGATTTTGATAGTTATCATGCCAGTCACTCAAGGTGCTCAAACAAAGCATGGGAACATGTAATTTTAGTTATAGCAACTGATAAGATAAAATCAAGGTGAACAGAACTCCTTTCACAGTGTTGTAGTGAATCATTAAACATGTAATAAGCTTCAAAGTTCAGTCTATTTGCATTTCTAATGGAAAGAGAAATAAAATTTAAAATAGAGAAGAAAACATAAGGTGACTAATATTAACATATGGTGTGTTGTAAAATATTTAATCACAAAATGCCTGAATAATTATGAAAATTATTAATTCATAAGTAGAGTTTAAGTTCCCATAAACAAAATTTTCTTCAATGTGCATTTTTTAAAAATTTATGGAATAATTGTTCTAGATAACAATTGTTGAGAGAATAGGGTAAAGCAAAAATACTTTGTATAATCATTTAACTGCTGAAGATCTTGGTTCAAAACTCTTCATTTAGAGATGGGACTGTAAAACCTAGAAAGGTCATGTGTTGTGGTCAATGTCAGTATTTGACTTCCACCTGGTCCAAAGAACAATTCAAAATCAAAGAAAAAATGGAGGTAAAATAGAAACTTTAGAAACACAGAGAGCTAACTATACATTTTAGCCACAAGTAGAGTGTGCACCCAAAGAATAACAAGCAAAAAAGAGCACTAGGCCTTCAAAAAACCATCGTCAAGACAATACAATCTTCATTACAGAGCCAAAACTTTGTGTTTTTTCATTTCTAGTTTATGAAACTAGCTTTCATTTTTAATGCGTATACCCTTTCCTATGGTCCTGCGTTTTAAAATAGAATTTCAAATTCAGAAACTCTGAACATAACCATCAGTCAATCTGTCATTTTAATAATATTTAAAGGGCACTCATAAACTCATTAATGTATTAAACATTCTGACTGTTTATGTGCTAGATATTCCCATAGATAACAGAAATATTAAGAAACCTATGACTGAATCCCTGCTTTCTAAAGTTAATATTAAGAAAACAAGTTAATGTTCAGTAAGAGAGAACAAAGTGACAATTATATAACTCAAGGTACAGTGTGATAATAACTATGAGACACAGAGGCTCTATTACAAGAGTTTTGTATAAAAATAATGATACAAGAATATTAGCTGTCAAAATGGTCTTGGTAAATTAAAGGTATAGAATCAAGCAAAATAAATTTATCTGCCAAAGAAAATGTGTGAAGGATAAATTCTTTTTCCCCCAAACGTCATGATGTATAACAAAGCAAAAAACTTCCAATCAATAGAGATACACAAGTTTTAGTGGATTGATAAAAAGGCATAATAAAATAGAGAACTGGTAGGCACAAACTTTGCATTACCTTTAGTGGAATTCTGGGCTTGTCTCATATCTGATTTCTGGGTATCTGAGAATCAGTACCTTAGTCAAGATAGTTATAAGTCCAGGTATTTATTTTCTCTGATATCTTACAATATCTTTCTACAAGTGATTTAAAGTGTTAATTAAATCAGGAAAATATTAAGGTTTCTAGTCATTATTAAATGAGATACATCTTTAGCATTGCTATAATGCTATTAGTTGCTTGGAGCTGTGAAGAATAACTAAGAAGGTACAGTCTTGTCTTCAGAATAATTACAATACATTTATAACAATAAACATTAATTTGAAAAACAATTCAGAAATAATATATGACCATATGGAGTTAAATAGAAAGTGTGCATCATAGATAATACATAATACTGATGGTGTCTGGGAAGGAAAAAAGCAAAATCTCCTTTTTTAATTTAACAAGTAGATTATTATACAAGATTCCTCTTGAAATCAAAGATTTGGATGCGATTCCCCGATTTTTCTATCTGTGCACACGCAAGTCCTATATTTCTTTTGGCTTTCAATTTTTCAACTATAAATGGGATGCAATTTCACTTGCCCAGCCTTTTAACAGAAGTTTTATGAGAGTCAAATGGTAAACCATGTAACAATAATGCAATAAGAGATCAAATGGGCATCTGAATTTTAAGATATTTGATTTAAAAGTATGTGATCCAAAGATTAGGAAACACTTATGGAAAAAGGGAAAATAAAGATATATTCTATAACCAACAGGTCAAGAGGGGTATTTCTTATATAACAACCACACTGTTTTATTCTTTATGTGTTATTACCTCTTATTTCCAATGAATTCCCATTTTAATTCAGAGGTGACATCTGCATTTTACATTTTTGATGTGGGTATAAGATAATTAAGTACTGAAAAGAAGTCTACTTCATAGTGAAAGATTAACTTACATTTCAATATTATATCATAAAATTGTTAAGGTAGGGCTGAATACTTTTGCAGCACTTTGTTACATCATTAGTATGTAAAGCAGAGTCCAATTCAGTCATTTACCATTATCAATATCACTATCACATAGATTGGAATTTTTTAATTGTCAAAACTAGAACATCCTCTCCCTACAGGCTGACTTTTGTAGAAACTCAAATTATAACCAATTGTTTGCTTAGCAGACTCTGAATCAGAAAAACAGAAATTTTATAATTTGAACATTTAATGGCAATAGGCTAAGATGATGAAATTCACTTATTTTTATGTTGGAGACCATCTATCCCAGAATTTCCCAAGTCACATTATAAGGGGCTGATGAAGAAAAATGATATGCTGCGTAAAACAATGTGTACTCAACAAATTCTAGAAATTTGCTTTGTCATTGCAAGAAGTCTCACAACTTTAGATTTTATTTTTATTTTTTGGCACGGGATGGGAGCTAAATATCTGATCTATCCCAGAACTAGAAATCCAAGAAACCCAGGCTTAGACTATGTAATTATAATACTCGAAAGGCTACAATTTCTCCTCTCAAGATGTGTGGACATCTCTTTTTGTGGCATCTTTGGGGAAGGGGAGCTAAGACCATCAGATTCAATGAGATTCAAATTATGGAGAATTGGTAGGAAGCAGAAAATGATACCTTTTGATATATGTCCCTCAGAATTTAATGAATCAAGTAGTTAGAGCATTGAAATAACACAGCCAGCATAAATACATATTTATATTTTATATTATTAGGAGAGATAAGAACATAGTATAGATGCAAAACTTTGTACAGCATAATGAAATATGCTTTGCTTAAAAAGGGAAGGGAAAGGAAGTGGAGAGGAGGGGAGAGAAGGGGAGGAGAGGGGAGGGGAGGAGAGAGGAGAGGGGGAGAGGAGAGGAGGAGAGGAGAGGAGAGGAGAGGAGAGGAGAGGAGAGGAGAGAGAAGAGAAGAGAAGAGAAGAGAAGAGAAGAGAAGAGAAGAGAAGAAGAGAAAAAACAAACAAACAAACAAAACCAAAAAAACAAAAGGGAAGGGAAGGGAAGGGAAGGGAAGAGGGAAGGGAAGGGGGAAGGGAAGGGAAGAGAGAAGGGAAGAGGCAAGGGAAGGGGGAAGGGAAGGGAAGAGAGAAGGGAAGAGGGAAGGGAAGGGAAGGGAAGGGAAGGGAAGGGAAGGGAAGGGAAGGAAAGGAAAGGAAAGGAAAGGAAAGGAAAGGAAAGGAAAGGAAAGGAAAGGAAAGGAAAGGAAAGGAAAGGAAAGGAAAGGAAAAGAAATTAACTTTCTGGATTATAAACTGTGGAAGTGGTACCTGAGAGCTGCCAAGGGTATCTGAGAATGGTGTGGACACAGAAACAGAAGTGAGATAGGAAGAAAGAAAGACCAAATCCTGATGATAGTATTGAATTCATAGATCAAGCAGTGTCTGATGTCAGCTATCTTGCTTAGCTTAATTTTTAAATTATATAAACTGGTAAATTCTCTCTCTCTTTCCCCTCCTCTCCTGCTAAACAAACTGGCAAGCAAACTAAGCTTTTACTGATTAACTTGGGTGATATCTGGATAGCTTCCCTCAACTTTGATTTCATAGCTGCTTTTTGTATTTTCTATTACTGACCAATCACCCTTAAAATTGTCATATTCTTTATATATGTCAAGGTTATATATTATACATAAAGAGAATATGTTGGGGCATCTCTTGCTCCTATCATATATCTCATTGAGGTGATTCATCTCTGCTCTGACCAATTATGTACGGGTTTTAAAATTATTTCTCAAGAGAATTTTGTTTTATTCATAATTCATAAAAAATGTTCTCATATTTTCCCCTCTGTACTCCTTGCAGGCATAATCATGAACTCAATGAAATAGTTCCAACTACCTTCTTTTAAATGTAAATCTCCCTGATCTAATGGGGTCCTTTTTGTTATTAGGACTCGAGCACATATTCTCTGTATCCTAAGCACACAAAACAGCATCCAGCACATCACAGGCTTGAAGGTTGTTGGATTTCTTCCTAGACAAAGTAATTAATCTGCAATTTTCTCTTGCTGTGACTTTCACTTTGCCTGAGCTGCACAGGTGCTGAAAACTTTGGTCTGCCTCTCTCTTTCCCACTCCCTGCCAAGGATGTACCTCAAGAAAAATCTTGAGTTTTTTAGGAAATAAATATGATAAAATTTTAATGGTTGTGTAGTATTATGTTTTTGTTTTTGCCAGTTGATGGTATTTCCTGTTGAATAAGAATTACTTTTAAAAAAATGAATATGTAATGGTGAAATTTAATTGAAGAGAGTTTGAGACTATCACCCGCACTTGCCAACTTAAATTATATCACTAAACTAATTATCTTTCCACCTTTCCCTTAAAATTGGTATCATTCTTGTTCATCTTTTTCTCCCACTTCCATTATACATATTTTTATCCTTCTTGTGGTTCCTCTAGACCCTCAATAATCAGTAGGCTTCACATCATAAACTATTACATTGAAACTATCTGGGGCAAAATATTATATATATTGTTTCCTGTGTTAGTGAGAAATGTAGCCAAGATCAGTTAGTGATATCTGCCAGAGTAATTGTTCGTATAATAATAATGAACAATACAATAAATTTGCTCCTCCAAATTTAGCCAAATGATTGTATGATACTATTAAGATTTTTTGACTAGACACTATATCTACAATCTTCATGTGTCCAGAATTAGAAATTAAAACAAGTATTAGAGGTGCCTGGGTGGTTCAGGCAGTTGAGCCTACAGACTCTTGATTTTCAGCTTAGGTCATGAAATGGAGCCCTGCACTGAGCGTGGAGCCTGCTTGAGATTCTCTCTCCTTCTGCCCCTCCCCACTCCCCTTTCATAAAGAAAGAAAGAAAGAAAGAAAGAAAGAAAGAAAGAAAGAAATAACAGGGCTTAAAATTTTTTTTTAAATCTTCATCTGATTTTTTTGTTGAAGTAGTAAAACCTCAAAAATATCAATAGTTCTTTAAAAAAAAATTTTAATTGAAGTGAAAATACTGTTTTCCTGGAGATGACAAATGTGGGATGCCCTGGATTTAAATCTGAATTCTAGCTAGTGACAAGTTTAACTTAATGTAGTCAGAATTAGTCAAAAAAGAAAAAGTCTGATTGTGGCATGTCTTACAGCAAATAAAATATCTATTCATTAATTAGCCTGAGAATATGTTATTAACTAGCACTGCTAAGGGTTAGCACTTGTGTTAACAGTAGTATTCCATATTTCTATATACTATAACTAGATATAGGAAAGCAGAACAACTTTGTTATTTAGTTTTATTAAGGGAAAAGAGAAATGACAGGGGGCCTGGATGGCTCAGTTGGTTAAGCGTCCAGCTCTTGGTTTCAGATGAGGTCATGATCTCCATTCGTGAGTTTTAGCCCCATGTGGGGATGCACTGACAATGTGGAGCCTTCTGTGTATTCTCTCTCTCTCTCTCTCTCTCTCTCTCTCTCAAGATAAATAAATAAACATTTTTTTAAAAAATAGAATTGACAAATTTATCCCTAATATAGCAGGGATATATATATATCCCTAATACAAATATATCCCTAATATAATCTTTCACTATTCTGCCATTTACACATATTGGTGTCTTATTTAATTTTAATCCACCAATGGGGGAGGTGGGGAATAAAATATCTTAGAAAGGAGCATATAGTTTTCATAAGGCATGATTTTTCTCAGTACCAAATCCTACTTCTGCCACAATCACGAGTGGCTTCTTGATATTTAGAGAAGCATTTAATTTCCAGCAGGTGGCGCTCTAGAATAGTTGGGAACCCAGGTTTGCTTCCATCTGAAACAAGGCAGAAGTGCCTTCACTAACATTCAAGTTAACAGAAATTCTGGAAACACAGAATGCATATTCAAACCAAATAAATGCCTTGTTGTCTTTTATTTGATAGCATTTAAAACTCTAAATATTTTTCTGTCTCTGACCTGACTTACTGTCAGGGAAAACTAGCAACACAACAATGTAGATATTGCAGCATTCAAATAAAATAGACAAAAATATAATGCGACATGTTAGAAAAGTAGGGCAGGTTTAGAGAACAATATACCAGCTTCTGTTTTAACTTTCAATAAAGTGCATTTATACATGTATTTGAATAACATTTGATGCCACAGAATTGTATTATATGCAAAATATATGCAAAATCAGATAATTATAGAAATTTATAATTTCCCAGCAATTATTGAAAATATAACTGAAATTATAAAATCTTTGTTTGTAATAAGCATATGGAAAAGCTGGAGGAAAAGTAGAAAGTAAGAAGAGATAAAAAGAATTTATTATTTAAAGAAGAAAGGAGCGGGGCGCCTGGGGGGCTCAGTCAGTTAAGCATCCGACTTCGGCTCAGGTCATGATCTCGTAATTTGTGAGTTCGAGCCCCGCATTGGGCTCTGTGCTTACAGCTCAGAGCCTGGAGCCTGTTTCAGATTCTGTGTCTCCCTCTCTCTCTGACCCTCCCCCGTTCATGCTCTATCTCTCTCTGTCTCAAAAATAAATAAACATTAGGGGCGCCTGGGTGGCTCAGTCGGTTAAGCGGCTGACTTCAGCTCAGGTCATGATCTCACGGTTTGTGAGTTCGAGCCCTGCGTTGGGCTCTGTGCTTACAGCTCCGAGCCCGGAGCCTGTTTCGGATTCTGTGTCTCCTTCTCTCTGACCCTCCCCCATTCATGCTCTTTCTCTCTCTGTCTCAAAAATAAACTTTAAAAAAATAAAATAAAATAAAAAATAAATAAATAAACATCAAAATATTTTTTTCATTAAAAAAAGAAGAAAGGACAATTCTGTTAATTCTTGAATTTTCTATGTAGAATTCCTAGAAATCCTTGCCTAATGAAAAGATATGTGGCATTATGGAGGTATTATACTTTGGCTACAGTAAACTGATCCATTTTCTATGCATGGACAAATTGGGAACATTGGTGATCTTGCTGAGTTACTGATGATTTCCAGCACATTTATTTATTTCTATCAGCAATAAGAATTTATTCAATGGTCAAAGTCAAACTATATTTAGAATGTCAAAGTTCGTTTACACTGTCAACTAATAATTTTCTGAGGAAATTGGAAGTTTTAGTCATAATCATTTATGTCCTGAGAGCTTTTTGTCTGAGTATTACTGTTTACCAGTTATTATATTGTATACACCGCAAATGTGTCTCTAATATAACAGTAAGCATGTGAGAATAGTACAGGCTGCTTAAAGCAGATTTGAAACACATCATGTAAAACGTATTTAGGGCAGCACCTGCATCACAAATGCATCAATGAGTGTCACTCTTATTTTTGTGGAACTTTAAGGTGCTCCATAGTTTTAAAATATTTGTTATTTTAAAACCCCCATTGAAGGGGTTCCTGGGTAGCTCATTCAGTTAAGCGTCAGAATCTGGATTTTGGCTGAGGTCATAATCTCGTGATCTATGGGTTCAAGCCCCACACTGGGCTCCATGCTGGCAGCACAGAGCCTGCTTGGGATTCTCTCTCTCTTTCTCTCTCTCTCTCAAAATAAATAAATAAACTGTAAAAATAAATAAGTAAAATAAAAGACCTGTAGAGGTCAAGAATAGATCCCTGATTTAAATATTTGAATATGTATGCTGTTATCATAAATCTGTTTTTCTTGAAATATGCAACAAAAATGTTTTATCCAAAACATTTAATCCAAAACCACTTTAACCTGAAAATGGATTGTTCAAAAGTAATCATTCTTTGGCCTTAAATCACAACTCAACTTCTCTGCAGCCTCAATGCAACACATTATAGTCATATATACACCACACCCACTTACAGGGTTTTGGGAGGTTGTATGCAAATTAAACTAGTAATTTATCTTACAGGAAGAATACTGAGCAAACTAAAATTACATGTGACACTTGGGCAATATTAATATCTCTACTAATAATCTATCCCTTAATGTAATAAACTCTTCAATGATTGCAAAGTATGCAAATTTGTTTTTCTTTAAATTTATCTTAAAATAGTTGTTCCAGCTGAAAAGCTCTTTCAAACATTAACATTTGGAATTAAGTAGACCAAATATTCAGATTCAGGTCAATGTTTCCAGTTCTCAGGCAAATACACACACACATTACTACAATTCTCTAAGCAAAGTACAACTACGTATGTACAGCCTACAGATGAAACTAGAACTAATATAGTGCAAATTCCTAATTCTCAATTTTGCTTAAAGATTGAAGTGAGAAGAGAACATTATATTTTAATTAAGCCCAACATAATTATCTACTGTATGCATATATTTTAATATAAAATGTAACAACCTAAATAAATTTTATACTTGCTATGGCCTAGTATAGACTTCTTTGCCAATAGGGCACTTTGTTGGAAAAGTTTGAGAAAAATTGATGAAGTTATATTATCACCTAAATTATATTGTTTTTCAGAATTGCATTCTCCTTCCTTACTTACGTCGATGTTAATACAGTGTGTATGTTTATGAAATGTTACAATGTTAATTACATTGAAGAGTTACGATTTTAATGACTCTGAAGCTATGTTATTTGGGGAGAAAACTATCTTTTTCAAAGTTTATCTTATTTGATCCTAAAACAACCATAAACTGATATGAAATGCATTATTCTCATTCTATCTTTAAAGAGAGACTAATCAACCAAGATGGGATGTCAAAAAAAAAAATGCTAAGTAAAAATTAACCTGATAATGGGGCTTACAGTTCTGACCATGATAGAGTAGTGTTCATCAGATTTATAATTCCGCTGCAAATAGCTACAAAACTGTACAAAATTGGAAAACAGAGAACTGGGGGTTGTGATCAATGAGAGAAAGAAAATACAGGAAATGAGCTCTATGTTCATCCTGGCTTTCTGCTAGGGATCATTTTCCAGTTTAAGAAGTGGAGCCCAAACACAAAACAGCAATCTCCTTGAGGAAAAGAAACAAGGATTGGATTTCTGCACCACCAAAGTACCTGTTATTTGCAGGGAAGGGTAACAGAGAGAAGGCAGCTGGACAGAGAATTCCATATCTGGGTAAAAGACATCTTGAGTCCTTGTGCAAATTCTAAGCTGTGCGTGTACAGAGAGGTACTCCACCAGTGTGGCACACTGCTCTGTAGAGCTATAAACCCAACAGAGAATCTAGGCTTGGCAGCACTAGAGTATTAAAAACCTCACCAGCCAGAAGGGAGAGACTGTGATGGACATTCTAGGAATTAAGTTGAAACTTCAGAATTGCCAGGGCTTAAGTGAAGTCCTGGTCTATCTCTGTGCTGCAATCAAGCTCAAAATGATCAAGTTGAAACACCAGTAAAGTCACTTGCCTGCCAAAGCAAAATTAAAGACCTTCACAGTCTTCTGAATCCAGAAGATCTGTAAAGGTGGGAGCAATCGATGGCGATAGCATTTAGGACAATAATTGTAACTGGGAGGAGAGGTAGGACTGTTTTGGAAAGAGGATAATGGAAATGTCCTATATTTTGACAGAGCTCTGACTTAGGTCTATGCATTTTTCAAAACATCAGACTGTGCACTTAAGACCTATACATTTTGCTGCATGCAAATTATGTCTCAAAAAAAGAGAGATTATATACAAACAACATAACAGAAAAAAAGGAGTTTACATTTTAAAAAGTTGTGCTAAAATTTTTTATGGAATGGAAGAGGAATTTCTTTCTCTACTGTATTCATTTTGACTCCAAATGCAACAAAATGAATAAAGGAATAAATGCCAATAGTATTTCTAAAAAAACTTTTTTTTTAAGTGAATGTATCTAGTTAGTAGAAATAATCAGTAAGGGTATGGGAATGCAAAAAGGCGCAGGAGCAGGATCAAGATATACTGACAGTGAATTCTTAAATGTGTTGGTGTTTACTATGTTCAAAAATCAAGAGAATGTGAATAAAACGCAGAAGAGTAAACATGCATGTAACCATATTATTATACAAGGCAGAAAGTAATAAATGCCTCAAAAGTTGTTGAGATAAAGAACAATGCAAGATGTGAACAAGGGTTTTTCTGGACAACTTAAACCTGAAAAAGGTGAAAAAAGACTAAAATGGAACCTAACCACCAGGTCGCCAGGGCCACTGTACTTTGTAGCTGTAGTGGAATGCTATCCTCAAAGGCCTAAACGTATTTCCCAAATGCTCACAATAAAATTCTAGTATGACTGTCACTATCCCTTATGTTCAAATTCTAACGATCTATGGTAAGGTAAACTATAACCATTAGTAAATAAAATTAGCCAAAACCAACCTGGCAACTTAAACTAATTTCCTTTAACTTTCAAGAAAACAAATATTTTGGGGCACCTGGGTGGCTGAGTTGGTTAAGCTTCTGACTCTTGGTTTCGGCTCGGGTCACGATCTCGTGGTTCTTGAATTCAAGCTCCACATCTGGCTCTCTGCTGTCAACACAGAGCCGGCTTTGGATCCTCCCTCTCTCTCTCTCTCTGTCTCTCTCTCTCTCTGGCCCTCCCCTGCTTGCTGTTGCTCTCAAAATAAATAAACTTTAAAAAAAAAGTATTTGATTACCATATAATTATCTCTCTCTTTGGATCCTCTCTCTCTCTCTCTCTCTCTCTCTCTCTCTCTCTCTGTGGCCTTCCCCTGCTTGCTGTCGCTCTCAAAATAAATAAACTTAAAAAAAAGTATTTGATTACCATATAATTATCTTCTTACAAGAGAACTGAACACAACTCCCCCAGAGACTGCACACACTTTGTAGGCTACATTCTGCAAAGCCACTTTGGGAAGCTTCTGGAGTTGCTTTAAAGGTCAAACACACATTGGCTTTTACAAATCAATACAATCCCTAAAAAGCTTAGTGTGCTTTTGGTTTAGTTACTGACCATCAGATCCACAAGCAAATAACCATAACCAAAGATCTAATCTAGACAAGGTTTCCATGCTTGCAAACTATCTTCTTATATTTAGTGGTTTCTTTGCTCAGCACGTTTCTGCTTTCCTTTAATTTAATGCTGTCTACTTTGAAATTATCTGAAAATATTAGTTTAGATAGGAAAGCATCACCCTTACTCCAACCTTTGAAACTAGAATGGACCCCAATTAACTGAGAAGTTTTAATGTGGGCACTTCACACCATCAGAGACCTATTTACTGTTTAAGCTGCTTGCTTAAAATCATCTCTTATAACCAGCCCGAGTACACCTTGTCACAGAACTTTGCACAAGAAAGAGCCAACATATCTAAATGTTCTGTGTTTTTTCAGTGTTCTGAGTTCTTTCAAACAGTTCGCATGTTCTTTCAGCAAGAAGACTACCTTTTTTAAGGATCACAAGTGACAGTTTTACCAAATGTTTTATTATGGTGTCATAAGGATCACTTGTTTTCCAGCCTCTGCAATATCTCTGCTCTTGCTTTCCACCATCTGTTAGACCAATGCCTAATTTATTTTTTTCAGTATGGTAGAGTTCCACTTCTAGTAACCAAGTTATGTTTTATTTAAGATTCAGATGCCATCAAAAATAGGCTAAAATCCAACATTGTAAATAAGATAGAAATTTATCTTATAGGTGGTTCACTATTGGCTGAGCAATCCACCATTCTCAACAAGTAACTTATAACTTTAGATTCAGCGAAGCTGGTCAGCCTTTGCTTTCACACAGTGATCAGTAAGAGAGAAAGGTGCCAGAATATTGCATGCTATATCCTTTTGAGGACAAACCCCAGAAGTATCAAATCTAACATCTGTTTAAATTCCATGATCTAGAATTTAGACACATGGTCATACCTTCCAGTTAGAGAGGCTGAGAAAGGCAGTCTTTAATTGGGTAGAAATGTGACCAGCTGAAACTATACTATGGAAAGAGATTAAGAACAGATATTGGGCAACAACTCACAGTCTGACATGCTACCGTGTTATGCAGAAACAAATCTAAATATTTAGAGCAGGGAAGAAAAATGTAATTCAGAGAATACAGTGCTTCCAAAAAATGACGAAAGGAAGAGCCAAGGTTGTGGAAAAGAATACTCCAGAACACAGTATTATCTGAAAATATTAGTTTAGATAGGAAAGCATCACCCTTAATCCAACCTTTGAAACGAGAATGGACCCCAATTAACTGAGAAGTTTTAATCCCTTAGTCCCCCCAGGGATTGGACCACTGGAACTACTGAGTACACACTTTCCACTTTAAAAGCAATTCCATAAACAGAAAACTGGGAATTAGCTGTCACCACTACATTTGTCACAGCTACCTCTCAACACCCAGGGAAGTGAGGAATGGACACACTGGAGTATTGCTTTAGAAACCAAGATCTTGCTTGCCAGGAGAAAAGAAAATACAGGGCAACATAAATATTCCTTGCTTTCACCTTTTAAAGTTTGTTTGAAAACATCTTCTTGGTAGAAACTAATTCTCATCTTGACTCCTGGCTGCAAGGTACATGGGCAATGTCACTTTAAGGTTTTCAGAATCAGTAGTCAGACAAGTACAGGAGGAAAAAGTTCGGGATGATGTTTAATGAAACAATCCACAGCATTCACCAGTGCTACTAATGAACAACAAGCACCCTAGTAGAGCAGGTATTGTTAAAAAACTATTTTATTCCAAGTGAATACTCTTTAATGAACGTTTCATTTGTGTTTATTCTTTAGTAATTGAATAATCCCTTAGAACAAAATGCTTGGATTAATTTCACAAAGAATATCAAAAAACATAGTTGGTGTAAAGTTTGGAAATATCAATATCAGTTTCTTGCTCTTTTATACTAGATTTTAAACAAATACTATTTTTGAAGGCCTAAGAGTTCTAACTTTAAAAAGACTTCATTTTGTATTGATATACTTCTTCCCTAACACCAAGCTAAAGTGGATGAAAGAATAAGCAATTTACTTCTCATATAGCAGCAATGCAACTAGGACTTAATTTCAAAACGACTTGCTCAAAGCCTTCCCTTTGTCAGTTTCCTAATATTTGAAGTAGGAATATACAAATAACTTTATCCTATCAGCAAATGCCTTCATTTGTTTTCCAGTGAGGTACTAACTGGGTTCAAATCGCTATACTAGGCAACAGGGCTGGGGGAAGGAATTGTAAGCTCCATGACAGCTGGGACGTTGCCAGTCTTGTTTATCAGACTGTACCTAGTACCAAGCAGGTGCTAAGCACCCAGTAGATACTCTATCAGAATTCTTGACTTCATAAGTGAGGTCCTATTTTCAAAAGGGTTTATGTAAATAATATTAAGAGGAATGAAGGGTAGGGCAAATACTAAGCATATATGAAACCTGCACGTTGCCTCAAGGTTGTGAACCATAATGCTCTGGATTAAAATGTCAAGATTACTGTTCAATTCAATCTTATTAAGTCAGTCTTGTCCAGGTTTGAGGCAAGACTGCAGGCTGACTACCAAGGATACTTACAGAACCTAGCTTGGAATGTATTTTCTAAAAATTAAGACATTTAAAAAACTTTAAAAATTAAAAAAAATTAAAATCAAAGCATTTGGAACAAATAAATTACATTTACTTTAAAGTGTGTGGGGGGGGGAATAAACACATCTAGAAAAAGTAATTTATATGTATTTGGACATTAATTTCTTAATGCCGTGAGCAGTGGAAGTTTTAGGAGTCTATCCACCAAGACACTTAAAACTCTTGTTTCTAACACTTTTTAACTTTGCATTTTATTTTTTAAAAAAAGCATAGACAAAATAACCCAAAGTAATATTAACACAACACACAGGAAATGGAAGAAACACTGTAGAGATGGCCTTTTTCCCCCAAAGACTTGCAATTTCAGCACCACAGGCTGCTCATGTTGTCTTAAATGCTTTGCCTGAAAAATAAGTAGACTACTCTGTAAGACACAACGTTTTACCTGTTTAAAGTAGCAGGCATAGAACAAAACCACGAAAAAGTAAATAATAGAAATAGCACAATTGTCCATCTCATTTTATTTTTAATTAAAACTTCTACTGAAATAGGTAAGCATACATGTTAAGTAAGGAAACGGATGGTACTGAAGGGCATATTTTCAAAGAAAACAGAGTACAAGGTACACTTTGGTACCCGTTCTTGTTAATAAATAATCACTATCAAACTGAGCTAGCCTTAATCTTTCAGTTCTACCAAGATTAGATTGCTCCTTTTCAAAACCGTTCAGCTCTCCTCTTAGCTTCTCCTGCAATGTACATGAGTCTACTCTAACCTAGGATAAGAAACTTGAAGGTACAAAAATTCCCAATTTTTCAAGGGAGTATTTTCTTAAAAATTAGTGGCTCATTCCAAGAATCAATGCAAAGAGACAGTGAGTGTTTAGCATAAATGTATTCAGGAAAGATCACTGCAAATAAAGCTATTTTTAAACCCTTCTACCTCTCCAGAATCTCAAAGTTAAGAATGGCAGTCTAGGTTATGACTAAAATATAAAGGTGCAACCATTGTCACCTTCCATTTCCAGGCTAAGTTTCCAATTTGTGTTAATCTCTCACACTTATGTTTCTCTCTAAGGAAAGGAGTATGAAGGGAGGGTGTACATTTTGAAATTTTCATATTATAAATATCTTTTCATAAGCAGCACTGAGAGTGAATGAAATTCTCAATTTTCTGTTCTCCATCCTTCTATCCAAGAAATCCCGTCTTAAAAAAAAACTAATACAAAATTAAAAGAAAGCAAAAAAAGAAGAAAGTGAGGATCCTATAATATATTCTGGTAACAAAAAAGTGACCCAACATAATTTTGGTTGCTAAGACCTTCTCCAATAAAGTAAGCATGCTTCTGGCTAAACCTCGTTCCTGGATCCAATTAGATAATTTTATGCGTTGCCACAAAATTTCCACACTCATTGCTCATTTTCAACAGTAGCATACAGAAACAATAACAACAAACTACCCACATGTATTTTCTTGTTAACCTTTTAAATATTCCTTTTATTTCTGTTTCTTTGAAATATGATTAGATAATAAGAAATACTTTAAAATTGAAATTTACTATGGTCTTAAAGTTGAGAAAACAAAACTGACATTTTCCTAAACCTGAGAAAAGAAAACACATCAAATCTTAATGAAATAAGGAAAATAACTTGATAGTCAAACTCACAGAATGGCTAAAGTAGCATTTTCAAGGGTTCACTTCTGCTCCCGCGAATTGAAATCACTTGTTCCCTGTCCCCCACCCACTCCCACATTCAAATGCATGATAATATGAGGGAAAAAAAAAATGGAGAAATATGCTCGCCTTACTCACTTTTTTCAAAAATATATTTTTGTTTCCATATTGTTGCTAAGTATCGCTTGGCACAAATTCTGTTTAGCACAGAGAAGCTAATTCATTGTTGTGTGCTTAAATCCTGTATTCATTATGTAAACTCCTTCTTTCCATATAGCCCTCCAGGGTTTGATGAAAAATAGATTCCCAAACAAGCCAAACCTGCCAAACAGGAATAAAAGCTTTCAGAGGAAGCATAATGTTCCCTTGAAATAGAAGTGTTTTAGCTTGTATGAGCATATTTCACTCTTGCAAAGAAATGAGATCATGTTTCATTTCAGGAAGATGTATGCTTCAGGTAAGACACGGAAACAAATAAACCTCCTGTACTTAACCAAATACATAGAAGAATATTTGAATTCAAATGTACTGCTGAGGCAAAGCAGCTCCTTAATTGTATCGTGAAACTTAAATGGTAGAGGAGTTTAAGATCTGAGTAAGTTTGTAAATACTCTCCAGAAGATAAATACTTCCTGAAAAACTGATTGTGCTTTGATTATCCCTTCTCTCCCTCCCTCGTTGCTTCTCTCCCTCTTTTCTCTCTGTCTCTTTGGCTGACCCTACAGATTGCCTTGATATCATATCCCTTTGTCATTTCCTCACTGCTCACTTTTATGTCCGTCAGAGTCTTGAGCCAATTTCAGTCACGTCTGCTGGTGGACTTTTCCTTTGTGCACATTTTCTTCAGTATCTTTCTGCTAGTGCCAGTAGTCTATAAGGCTGCATGCTGATGATGACTCCAAAAGGAAATTCTTATTAAAGGAAGGGTAGATATTCTTAACATATGGGTTTCAAACTGACTGGAGTTCCTGTTGGAGAAAAGCAGCTGTTTCCTTTCTGTTCTGTCACTCCATGCTGGGCTCCTGCCCTGTCCTGTCTGCCTGCCTCTGTACTGACAGCTCACTGAAGGCCGGCATGAACCCATATGTGTCCCAATTGCCCCCTCACTTTCGAGCCTGGCAAACAGATTTCCGGCACTTACGATTAAAGACAGAAGTGATACGCCCCACTTTAAAAAAGTAATTATAAAATGTAACTTGCATATGGTGCACAGCTTTTAAAATGCATTGTCTAATGTAACACTGTATATCAGGTAACAGATTCAGAGAGATCTTAAAGAACGGATGTCATTTACGTTATGAAGAACGTCACCTATGTCATTATTAACGTCATTAAGAGCTTGGATTTGAATCAAGTTTTTCTTATTCCAACTTAAGGCTCTTTCCATAACATGCTACTCATACTCTACCCATCTACTCGCCACCTGCTCCGCGGAGAAAGCAAGTCTGTGAATTGAGCATAAGGAAATAGTAACCGTGTCTGAGCTGGCAAAAAGATAGCTTCGTCCAGTGTCTATGGAAAGGATCACGTTATGTAGATGAGTTACGTGATTCACTGAATGAACAAGCTAGTACGTTGCCAGTGTCAGCCTCCAGGCCATGATTTCACTTTTTTTGTCTCCGAGCTGGGATCATTTTCACCGTGAGGAAGCCCTCTTCAAGTAAGCAAACAGTGCAATAGAATTCTCTTGGAGTTTAGAAAGAAAAAGTAGTTTCATTTCCTGTCTAGAAATATATTGCATTGGATGTCTAACTAAATTATTAAATTTTTCCCAAATTTATTATCTGATTAAAGGATACACAGATAATCATAGCAAAAATGAATCCTTATAATTATTTAGGCATAAATCTGTTTTAATTGTTATCAGCTCTTGGCAGTAGTCCTTTTATGACACAACTTGTCCACTTTTAAGTTATCAGTTATGATTTATTTTTCTGTTGGATGGAATATTTTCAAGAATTATTTTCTGCTACAAAATAAGGGTGATGTATATCTTTGAACTCCTAATTTACACAAAATGTTTTTTTCCTCAGAACTTTATTTTGTATTTCTAAATATTTTCCATTTTTTGGTGATTTTTTTCCTCTTGAGTTATATAGAAATGTTTTTAAGTTAAAACTTATGAATTATTTTGTAAATTATCTTTTTATTGATAGTTAAGTATATACTGGGGTCAGAAGGAATAGTATGTGTAATGCTGACTTTGAATTATGTTAAAAGTCACAGAATATATGGTCAATTTCCATAAGCTATACTTGTCCTTGAAAAGAATATGTAATTTTCATTAATTGAATGCAATATTCTACATATGCTCATTACATAAAGCTTATTTTTTCAAATCGTCTACATGTTTAATGATATTTTATCTAATTGATCTATAAATCATGTAAGATTTCAATGAAATCATTTAATTATGAAGGTGGATTTGTCATTTTCTCTTGTAGCACTATAATGTGTAATGGTATGAATTTGTAATGAATTATTTTTAGTACATACATATCTCACATACCGACAAGGTGAAGTGAATATTTTATTTCTATAAAGTGATCCTTTTCTCCTCCAGATAAGTTTTTTTGCAGGTAGGCCTGTTTGGGTTCTTTTCAACATAACTACACTAGTTCTGTTGTTATTATTGTTACTATTTGCCTGGAATATCTTTTCCTGTCCTTTTAATTTTAAGCAATCCTTACACTTGCGTATCTAGTATGTCTGATTGGCTTTTTTTCTTTTTTAACACAACGTAACAACCTATAGATTTTATGTAATATATTCAGACCATTTACATTTATGTGCTTCTGATACATTTTCATTTCTACCATTTTAAAGAACACTTATATTTGTACAATTTTCTATATTTTCCTGAAACCGCTGGACCTTCTTCCAAACTGATCAAGGGTTGTTGCAATTGCTTTCATTTCCTTCCTTCTTTCTGCTGTAGAAAGATATACCCTCTATTATCTTACTGGTTACATCTAAAAATTTAACATGCATTTCTGAAAAATCTAAAGTTGTCTATATCTATACTTCCTCCTGGACAATACAAGTATCTTTCAAAATTTGGATCACCCAGCCCCAAATACTAGCCTTGTGGTCTAGTATTTAATTACATCTAGTCTATTTTGATCTCTAAATTAGCAATTATTGTTTATAGAGCCAATGTTAGAGAATTACCCACATATTTACTACAACCTTACTCGTTATTTCCTTATGAGAACAGGTTTTCATTTTGTTCTACTTCTTAAAAAACAGTTTTGCTGAATTATTGGCTTATGTTCCTTGTCTGATTTTTTTCATGATCATGTTGGCTCCCTCTTTTGTTTTGATGTTTTTGCTTAGGTCTCATGCTGATTACTTTCTTATAGCTGTGCATCTCTGAATAGCAGTGATTCTTTCTGAGACAGCTCATTCTTGAAAGACTGTATATGAAGGAAACCAGGAAAATTAGCTATGTGAGCAGACCACCTCTATTCAGATCTGTTGTTCCAGAACATTTTCTCATCAACACCCTACCTTTTAGGTAAACACTGAGATAGAAAGATGTCTACTTAGCTCATAGTGAAGGCTGGAATATATGGTCAGATGGACCATGACAAGGTATTTGTCTTTAGCTAATTGAAATCAGTGTCACCACTTTTTTTCTCCTCTACCTTTTGAAACTAATAGCCTGTTCTCTAAAAGCATGCATGGGATGTCTGCACGCTTGCTCACTCAGTAACCCTTTTCTTCAATTATTTGGAGAATTCTTTCTCACAGTCTTCATAATGATTTTTTCTCCCACATACTGAAATTATTCTATAAGCATTAGATTAGTTACTTATTCATTATGTGTGTGTGTGTGTGTGTGTGTGTGTGTGTGCATGTGCATGTGTCTATGTTTGCATGTACATATGCATGGCTATATATTCAACCTTTAAGAAGAAAATGTTAATCCAGAGAAATTAATGATATGTGTTTTCTTTTGATCTGTACTCTGATCAATTAGACTATGGCTGAATCCCCTCAGATGTGCCCTATTTTCTAGTTTGCAATGAGCTTTTAATTTATCCAAGTCTAAGGAACTAAAAATAATTCCATACACCCATACCTAGTTTCAGATTATCTGAATACATTATTACACACACATACGAGCGTGCACACATGCACACACACATACACACGCTCAAACACATACATCCTCAGCAAAAACTGCTGTCAGGAGGTTTTTAATCTTTGTTTCAAACTTACAGTGATTTTGTATAAGAACACTGCACCCTCTTTGATGTAATTCGCCATGATTAGCCACCCCCTACTAATACTACTTTATAGCTCATTATTTTCACTTGGTTGGAGTCTCAAAATTGAAGAAGGAAAGAAACCCTCTTTTTGTAACGTGCATATAGCATTCAAAATTACTTTCCTATATTATTCTCAGGATTTTCAGCACCATAAAAAGAAGACCATAGTCTTATCTCCACTCAAGGTCATCTCTCCAGTGTCCTCTCCAGTGACTGACAGAATAGGAGTTCAATATACCCACACTTTCATTTTATGAATAAGAAGACAAACACCGATTGCCTCAAAGAGCAGAACTCACACAACAGGAAATTTTTTTTCTGATCTCTGAGACACAGAACAGGGTGGAGGCCTTCCCTATACCTTTCAAACTACTTACCATAGTTTTCCTTTTACTCAGTGTTCACATATTTGCCCTTTTTGTTGGTAAAGCATTCCACTTTAGTAAACTGTCATGTCAATATTTGTGTTAATTTTCATTAATTTGTATCAATTTCTAATTACTTTGCCAACCAAATATCTTTGCTATTTCAAATCATTTTTAAATCTCTACTTGAGAGTTACCAAATAGTTTTCTATTGTTAACTATAACAAATGAGTAATACATATACCATCCCTTCAAATCATAAAACCATAAATAGTGTCCAAAATAAAAATCAAGCCTAGAAATAGTCCTGATATATAAAGGTACAGTACTTGGCTTGCTAATCTTTATACAATGCAATACCAAGTAATTATTTTTTCACTTCATGCTTTATGTTACTGCCAATCAATTTCTTAAAACATTTTTTTCCAAAAAACTATAGCAAAATCATTACCAAGAGTGGGTTGTTGAGTTGATATCTTAAAATATAATAATCCTTTTTTCTAACTGTAAAAGTTGATTCCAACTCTTCCACTTCCTAGCTATATAAGCTCTTAAAGATGCTTAAATGCTTCGTGCCTCAATTTCCTCTAAAATGAAGAAACTGATAATGCCTAGTCAAAAGACCATCATAAGTCCATCATAAGTTTTGTATGAGGAATAAATAAGTTAAAAACAAAGCACTTAGAATAATGCTTTGCACATTCTAAGTTAGCACTCAATAAATGTTTGAAATTACTGAAATTATTAAATTATGTCTTTTTATTCCTAATCAGTACTTAGCAGAATACATTCTGATGGACAATCTTCTAGAAAATATTAATGAGTGTGGCTTAGGTCTCTGGGCTTTCATCCTCCTGTTAACAGAATATAGAGTTAGGCTCATGGTCCAGTCTTCACCCTCTGCTTACCACTGACCCCGGCGATTAACCCAAAAGACGTGCATTTGATCCAAGGTAGATCAACTAGATTCCTGCTCTTAATTTTTAAACTGACATCGTTTGCTATGCAGAAAAACATGTTTTCCCAAGTCTCTACCCATATTCCCCTCCTGGAGAAAAAAGTCCATTTTTCTGTAGAAAATATAGAAACCAATGTATTTAGAGAGAAAGAACTTCAAGAGAGAAAGAGAGGCTTAGTCATGACAGTTGTTCATGCTCTTAGTTCACATCATATTCCCTTTTGCATTTTCTGCCACTTGTGACCAAGAGTCCTAACCAAAACAAAAGTGTTCTCAAAAGAGTATCCTGAATAAGCCACTTTTAAAGTACTGCTAACTGTAGTCCTTTCTTGACATTTTACAAAGCATAGTAAAATCTCTATGTATTTTTACATTAAAGCAAACCAACAAAAACATGCTTACCTTAGTGTAACTCAGCATCTCTCAAACAATTTGGACATTTTTTCTGACAACTTCCATAACAAATGACAAACTTGTGCTTCATAGTGGTTTAGGAAACACTGATACAGTATTTTCATGATTCCACCTTTTAGATCTTTATTCCCTATAGAACTTACTTCATAATTGTAATCCATATTTAATGGTGTTTAGATTTTTTATCCAGGTGATTAACTAAGTGTGCCTGCCCGGATACATCTATTAAGCAACCTACTATTTCCTTCACGTCTAACTTAACCTAAAAATTGATATATGCTATGGTTGATTCATACATTTTCTTTGACACATATGTCTATAACTTATCAGTTGGTATATTGTTTTAATTATTATGTCTTTAAAATGTGTATTATTTGGGGCGCCTGGGTGGCTCAGGTGGTTAAGCATCTGACTTCGGTTCAGGACATGATCTCACAGTTTGTGGGTTTGAGCCCTGCGTCTGGCTCTGTGCTGAAAGTTCAGAGCCTGGAGCCAGCTTCAGATTTTGTGTCTCCCTCTCTCTGCCCCTCCCCTACTCATGCTTTGTCCCTCTCTCTCAAAAATAAATAAACATTAATTTTTTTTAAAGTAAACATAAAAAAATAAAATGTGTATCATTTTTCATATGCAAGTCCCTACTAATATTTTTTCCATCATTTTCTTTACCAAAAGTGACTTAGAATCAGCTCATTAATTTCCCAAATAAGGGGATTAAATAAAATGTATGAATTCTTCAAATATCTATTTAAATTTTTAAATTTTGTATCTTCTCATCTGGAAATAGTGTGTCTCCACGTTTTTAAGGACTTAACACATTCTTCATACATAAGCATACCATTACAAATAATAATAATCTCCTCTTTTCTAGCGGTTATACATTCATTTATCTTATTGTTTGGCTATATTTCTAAAATAATTTGCCAGAAGAAATAGTTATCCTATTCTTGATTTGAAGGAGAAAGTTCATAGCATTTCTTCATTAAATAAACTTTCGTTGTTAGCATGTGCAAATTATTTTTTATCTGTTTAATTATGATTTTTCATTTATAGTTACCATTTAAAAAATGAATGGTTAAAAACAGCAAATCCAAAATTAATTTCTGCTATGATTTATTCATGTACTATTTGTTCAATGATTCATCTTGATCAGATTATGAAAGAAAAATTATAAAATATAATTATAAAATGTAATATTAATAAATTGAGTTGGATATAAAATCCCAGAAGTGTCCGTTAATTCACTTTTTAAGAAGTACATATGCATACACACACACATACACACACACACACTTTTTTTATACATAAATGCCCACATTTATTATAATTTCTTTAGAAATTGCAATAAAATGTTCTTGATACTTTTTGTCCTATATTGATTTCTGGTACTAGACACCAATATTTATTATCTTGTCTAATTTTGTGTTTTGTGTGTTTGTGTGTGTTTGTGTGTGTGTGTGTGTGTGTGTGTGTGTGTGTGTGAGAGAGAGAGAATATAGTGTGTGTATGTTTGAGTAACATACTTGGAAACACTTTTAACTTTGCTTTGATGTTTTTTATGTTTTTGTTGCAGAAATTACACAATTGAGGATATATTTTTTGAATGACGATTTTTAATCCAACTAGATGCTTATATTTACTGTCATTAGAAATGCAATTGATCCTGTCACATTCGGTTTTCTGTTCTTAACACATAACTTGTAATTTCCTATTTCCCTGATGATTATAATGTAAATGTCATCCAATTTTGACTCTTCCAGTGTTCTGGAAATTATACATGCCATTTGTCTTCAACTAATAAGTCTCTATAATACATAACAATTATATATATTTATTAAAAAGTATATATGAACTTATTATCTTAATCATCAGTGAAAAGGAAACAGCATTATTTAATCCTCTTTCCTCTTGTAAAACAGAAAATTTAGCACACCTTTCAGTTTCAGATGAAATAGTCTATGATTTTTCATCTAGCTTATTAATACCAAATAAAATTTTTAATTATCATATTTAAAATTATGTTTGCAATAATTACTAAGACTTAGTCCATATTGACCAATTTTCTTAATGTTTATTTAATTTTGAGAGAGAGAGAGCACAAGCAGGAGAGGGGCAGAGCAGGGGCGGGGGAGGGACAAGGAATCTGAAACAGGCTGAGCTGTCAGCACAGAGCCCGACACGGGACTCAAACTCATGAAGTGAGATCGTGACCTGAGCTGAACTCAGAGGCCTAACTGACTGAGCCACTTGGGCACCCCATGAATAATGTTTTTAATGTGAGACTAAACTTTTAGTTTCTTACATTTCAATAGATCATTAAGCTCTTTTTTAATTAACATCTCCCTTTCATCCAATTTCTTCTACATTTTTATGATGCATTTTATTGCTATATTATTTTGTATGTTATTTTCACATTGTATTTAATCAAACATATGGTTCCTTCATTTTATAAAAAATAGTTTAAGTTTTTTTTAATGTTTATTTTTTTTTGGGAAGGAGAGAGAGACAGCATATGAGCAGGGGAAGGGCAAAGAGAGAGGGAGACACAGAATCCTAAGCAGGCTCCAGGCTCTGAGCCGTCAGAACAGAGCCCTATGCAGGGCTCAAACTCAGGAACGGCAAGATTATGACCGGAGCTGAAGTAATATTCTTAACCAACTAAGCCACCCAGGTGCCCCAAACTTAAGTTTTTATACAATTTACTTAGGTATACTATAGCATATATTTTTTCAAAAGTAATTTTTCCTTTTGTGTCTTGATTGCTAAACACTTTATTTCTTACAAAATATTTTCACATCTTCTGTGTTGATTTTTTTTCTCAATTACTCACCTTTTAGGAATGAAGGGTTTCTCCACTGATTACTCATAAATAATATCTTTAGCTTTTTCTATTTCCCCCTTTTTTTATCTGGTTGCTGTTAGAACACGTTTGTTAAGTTTTCAGCTAGAGGAAGAGTAAATGCGAACACAGTTACTGGTCACTAATAGCCAATTTCACTAAATTCTGGACTTCATTTATCTTGTTTTGTTTTCTGGTTGACCACTTTGAGAAGGTAAACATATTTCTAGGTAATTCTAATCAATATAAAGTCCTTCTGCCAAAAAATATCTACTTTTGCACTTTCTCATGGGACTCTCTCATCTCCTTTTCCCAGATGTAGTAAACTAAATGCTTAGCCATTGTAGCCTCTGGATATTTGCATTAATGATTGCAAATTTTGGTTTTAGAAAACATGCAAAAAGGGGTATGGTAGAACAGCCCTGGTACAGATATCCCCTTTTGGGTTGTAAGGAGAGCTGATCAGAACCTCGAACTGAGTCAGGCAGTAGCAGGGAAATGAGTCATCTCCTTACCTTTTTTTAAACTGGCAGATTTATTCTCCTTCAGGTAACAAAGCAAGTGTCAGCCATTTTTTCCCTTCTATTTCAGTTTGATCTACTTTGACTTCCATATGTTGAAAATTGTGGTGATCAAATGAATGGTTGTCAGTCCTTTTTGCTGGTACTGTCAAACTGCAAATAGATATTATTTGTTTTTTTAATTTTTTTAATATTAATTTTTAAAATCACATACTACCAGCCAGACACCATTCTAAAAAAAGTAACTGGACTGATCTTAAAAACCCCAATTTATTTTATTATTGTTATTCTGGGATTAGGGAACTGAATTCATTTACTAAACTCACAGTCTGTCAACCAACTTTTATTGCCATAATATATAAGCTTCTCAGGATGTTTTAAAATGTTCTGATTTCGCCTTACTGTTTATTTTTTTTCATTTAACCTTTATATACTGTTCAATAACAAAAAATTACCAAGTAAATTTTAAAGATCTAATTGGCTTTATCAAACAATTCATAAATCAGGCAGCACCCCATGTAGCAAACTGAGGGGTGCTTTGGGGAGTTGTACAAAATGGACAGTTTTTATACAAGGAGGGTGGGGCAAGAAAATTATTAGCAAAATAAAATAATTGTTTCAAGCAAAGTTGCTTCCCCTGGAGGAAAGGCTAGGGTTCTTATGCAGATTACCTAGTCTTCCTTTTAGGGTGGGAAGGAATGGAGAGGGTTTTAAGCATTGGTGTTGATGGAAAAATTCCTGGCTGACCAGTTAAGACCGCATTTCTGGGAGAGACTGAAATTGCAATTATATTAGGTATGAAGCCCTGGTTTGGAAACTAGGTCAAAGTGACATCATTTTGGGCCTGTTTTCTTTTTAACAATACTAATTCACTTAACTCTTATACTATGTTGATTTTTAAATGCATTCTTATTGCTGTAGCTCCTATGCAGTAAATAATATTATGTATGCCTTTCAGATGTATGTTTTAAATGGAACACACATATTTTAAAGAAATGCCTTGTGGGGTAGGAGTTGATACAATAAGCATGTCCTTAGAAGCATTACAATTACCACTATAATTACATTGTAATGGTTTTACCTACATTTGTCTTTTTAAAAATTTCTAGGCTCTCTCTCTAAATCATATTCAAATCAAATTTATCATAGCAAAAACTCTCTCGAAGATTCAGTTGAAGTTGTATTTCTTGAGAACTTATATCTTGCACTAATGGTAAAATATCACTAAGTAGACATTTCTTCAAACCCATAATATTTTGAACATTTAATTCACCTAGAAGTCTCACTGTATTTGGTGAAAAACATGGACATGTTTCTAGCTACTAGAACAGTAATGGATACCATACGGCATGCGTGTCTCCACTCTCCTCTTCTGCATAAGGGCAGACCTTGGTAACAGGGCATTATCACTCCCTGAGCTTTGCTCACCCACACAATTCTTCTCAAACCATGTCCTGGAAAGGTACTACCATGTAATGAGATTTCATTTGTGAGATAAAACTATTTACCACTTTAGTTTCAGATCCACATTAGAGTTCCCCCAAAGAAGAAACTGTTTTTGATTTCCTTATAACAAATATTTACAGAAAGGATAAACTTTTGCATGTTTGGAAAATTTGGCTAAGCTATATTAGCATGTAGCAATGAAGCTTAAACTAGATGGAAATAAATATGACAATAAATAAAGTAAATAAATATTTTATAGTGTTTTTTTGATGTTTTAGTTGCTTATTTTGAGAGAGAGAGCGTGCAAAGAGCAAGTAAGGGAGGGGCAGAGAGGGAGGGAGATAATCCCAAGGAGGCCTCCATGCTTAGGGGGGAGTCCAAAGTGGGGGACTCGATCCCATGACCAAGAGATCTTGACCTGAGCAAAAATCAAGAGTTGGGCATTTAACAACTAAGACACCCAGGTTCCCCAATATATTTAAATTTATTTTTAAAATGCCTAAACACAGGGACGCCTGGGTGGCTCAGTTGGTTAAGCATCCTACTCTTGGTTTTGGCTCAGGTCGTGATCTCATGGTTGGTGGGTTTGAGCCCCACATTGGGCTCTGTGCTGATGGCATGGAGCCTGCTTGGGATTCTGTCTCCCTCTCTCTCTACCCCTCCCCTGTTCGCTCTCTCTCTCTCTCTCTCTCTCTCTCTCAAAAATAAATAAATAAACGTTTAAAAAAAATTAAAAATGTCTAGACACAGATTTTTAAAAAGTCAAACAGATAAAAATTTATATATTGGAGGATAGGATAGAAAAGCAATTTACTTTAGCTTCATAGAACTATGTTTAGCCCCTAGAATTTTCCCAAGGACTATTATTGTTTTCCAAGAAAATATTTAAGGGTTAAGTTCCTGTGTCAGATAAAATAAAGTAGTCCAAATGATTGTGGATCAGGATACTATGAAATTTAGCCTAGTTATGTAACTGTTCATGGTTTTATTCTATAGACAGTTTGAAATAACAGAGAACAATCTATTGTGGGTATTTTATAATGAAAATATATAATGTTTCACAAATATAAATCCTTTTAAAGAATAGTCTCATATTCTTTTATTTTTTAACTTTATTTATTTTGAGAAAGACAGAGATAGTGCAAGTGGGGGAGGAGCAAAGGGGAGAGAGACAGAATCCCAAGCAGGCTTCACACTGACAGTGCAGAGCCTGATGCAGGGATCCAACGCACCAACTGTGAGATCATGACCTCATGGCCAAAACCAAGAGTCAGACGTTTAAAAGACTGAGCCACCCAGGCACCCCAGAATAGTCTCATAGTATAAAAATATAACTTTGATGTGCCTGAAATTGTTTACTATAAACATACTAATATATTGTTATTTAAACAGTACTAAGGTATTTAAATTAAACAGCTAATTTTAAGAGCTAGATCAGAATTAATTAGTGTTTTGTATTCCATGCCCCCTCAATATAAGAAGAATGACGGAAATTCCAAGTCGTAAAATATAGGGAGAGGCACTATTTTCCAGATGAGATTTAATCTATACAAGATGGATTGTTGAATTCTTTAGCCTTCCTTCACTTCCTTTTCCTAAAGGGAAACCTGGTTCTCCCCAACGACCTGCTCCTTTGAAGCCCTCCTCTGGAAACTGTTCATTCTCTCACCCCCCACATACCAAAGAACAGGAGGCAAGGTTAACATTCACCAGACTGCCACTGCCTTACAGGTCATTCATTTCTAATGCTTTATACTTAAACAATAGTTCATACTTCAACTCTACTCTTCAGAACCCTGTGACATCTTGTTCTACTGCCTATGTCCCTCCTACTTACTGACATCCACTGACTTTGTTCCTCCACATCTATTAGGGACTTTTGCTCCTAGTGTACCTGGTTGAGTGTCTGCATTTCACATTCTAACTCCAGGCCTCCCAGAGAACTTGAAAACCATTTCATCATGAATGTTCTAAATAAGATGATTTCTTTCTCTTAATAATAAAACAGTCATGTTTTGTTTTTGTTTTGTTTTTTCTGGTCTCACGGCAACAGAATAAGGAACCACATTTCCCAGCCTTCCTTGCAGTTATTTATTCAGGCAAAGGGATGTGGGAAGAAACGTGTGCCACCACCCAATGAGGTTCTTAGAAGGGAGCCACTTGCCTTTCACTTCTTTCCCTCTTTGTAGTACCAGAAGTGGACACAGTGAGGTGATAGTGGCTTATGGTTTTCTCCCTACTTCTCAGACTACTTTGTACTTCTACTTTTGGGGTCCATTAATTAAATACGGGTTGTCTCCCACATCAGGATACCATTTTCTGATTGATTACATCTCTTCTTAAATAATTAAATCCTCCTTAAGCAAGGCTCGTGGTTTCAAATGCAAAAATTACCTCCTGAATTAAAGAACTATATGCACAAATATTCACTCAAAATCTTAGGTTAGATTTTATATAAATCCTCAAGTTCTACATACCTTTTTTTTGATGTTGTTTTAATTTTTTTAATATTTATTTATTTTTGAGAGAGAGACAGATTGCGAGCCAGGGAGGGACAGAGAGATGGAGACACAGAATCCAAAACAGGTTCCAGGCTCTGAGCTGTCAGCACAGAGCCCAAATGGGGACTCAAACTCACGAACCATGAGATCATGACCTGAGCTGAAGTCAGAGGCCTAACCCACTGAACCACCAAGGTGTTCCACAAATTCCACATATCTAAAAATTCAAGCTACCTATTTCTTTTTTAAAATGTATGGTATCAGCAATGATATAAAGCAAACACACAACTCAGTGTGCTATTATAAGTTGAATAATCCTCTAACCACCCTCCATGTCAAGAGACAAAACTTTCCTGCCACCCATAAAGCCTTCCATGCACCTCCCCATCACAATATCCTTCCTCTCCCCACAAATGAACACTCTTCTGCTATCACATTATATTCTTCTATATAGTCTCATCATCCAAATGTATATACATAAAGTATATAGTGTTGTTTTGCCTTTTTTTCTTTGGAAGAGGTGGGTGGGTATATTTTTACAGTTTTTTGTTGTTGTTGTTGTTGTTGTTAATGCATTTCATCTGCATTCCTTTTTTTCTTGTAATTTATTTTTTGAAGAAACTAGTTTGTTTTTCCTATAT
Source organism: Panthera pardus (assembly GCF_024362965.1). Lineage (NCBI taxonomy): Eukaryota > Metazoa > Chordata > Mammalia > Carnivora > Felidae > Panthera > Panthera pardus. The sequence continues at coordinate 90,008,897 of NW_026526991.1, read as the reverse complement.
CGATTTCTATCCTGTGTTTAGTTTAATTTGTTCCTCTGTCTTCTGTGTTTCTTGAGCACTAGTGATTGGATACAAAAGTTTGACCAGATAGATTATGGTTAAGTTATTTGCAAAACTTCTTTATGGTAGTTTTGGATTCTATATCAGAGGGTACAAAATGCCTGGCTGCTTTCTTTTGTGATGTTAGCATCCACTGATGCTTGACGCCCAGATTTAATAATTCATGACTTATTGTAAACCATTGATAACACAATTTTATCATTCATTCTTCATTTATTAATTGCAATACTTCTACAAGGAGAAATTTTTCTCATCTATTACTTATTCAGTCTTATTTCATATAAAAAAAAGACAAAACAAATGGTTTAACGGTGTATTCTATTAACCCTATGTTGTACAAAGGCAACTAATTAGTTGTGTGTGTATGTGTGTCATTATGAATGCATGCATTTAAACATGTTTTGTATGTTTTCATCCATTTCAGTTATTGCACTTATTGGCCAATGGGAGCCTTTTCAAGTTGGCTTTCACTTCCTATTGGTACACCCTTGTATTCTCTGATATCTTCCTTACTAACTACAATAATAGGATCTCTTAGACTCATCTTATATATTCTCTAAATCAGAAATCAGCTGGTCCTCCAAGGAGCCCTACTCTCTTTCAGTGGGTAGTATTTCAGTATCACAATCTGGATGTTAGGGATGCTCACTGATATTGAGATGGACATTTTTTTCTAGGCCTTTCCAAGGATACATAGAGATAGATACATAGAGATAGATACATGTAGATACATAGAGACAGAAAAAGAGAGAGAAAGATTAAAAAAACAAAAACAAAAACAAAAAACAAAACTTCATGAGTTCATTCTGATGCCTTCAGTTCTGATTCTATCTCAAGGGCACTGGGGATGCTAGAATTACTCATTTGTGTATCCGGCATTACATAGTTTTCATTCTCTTATTTACTCTTAAGATACACTCAGAGGAATTGAATGAATTACTGCTTCAACTGCTTTATCATGTTTAAGACTAAAATTTTAACAATACTTAGGAATCAAACATGCTTGAAACCAGGTCTCAATGACTTACAAGAAATTATCTCTGGTGTACTGGACAATGTAAATAAAAACATACCCAATATATAAGTCTTAAATATGTTATTCATGAATTTTACTTCTGTTTTTTCTAAGGAAAAATAAGCTTCACAGTATTCTACATAAAATTCCCCCAAATTAAATGAGGCCTGTGTTTTTTAAAGTAATTCTCACATGGTATAGTATTATAAACTTGTATTATAAATTTAGACACAATTTACCTACTTGAGGGTAAGAGCTGTGTTTGATCATTTTTGTATTCTAAGTGTTTTGTACAGTGCCTAAGATAAAATATACTTAAAAAACAGGTACTGAACAATTAAATCTTCAAAGAGTAAATAGGTTGATCTTTGAAAAACACAGGTTTGAACTACATGGATCTACTTATACACAGATTTTTAAAAAATAAATACATTGGAAAAAATTTTGGAGATTTGTGACAATTTGGAAAAATTCACAGTTGAGCTGCATAGCCTAGGAATGATGAAAAAATAAGAAAAAATTAGGCATCTTATGAATGCATAAAATATATGTAGATATAGGTATTTTTTATTATTTACTACCATAATATATTCACAAATCCATTATAAAAAGTCAAAATTTATCAAAATTTACACACACACACTTACAAACCACACATGGCTCTATTCAGTTGAGAGAAATGTAAACAAATGTAAAGATACAATATTAAATCATAAAATTAACTATACTACACACAGTATTACTATAATAATTTCATAGCCACTTCCTCTTGCTATAGTGGTGAGCTCAAGTGTTGCAAATATCCACTTAAAATACCATGTGATGCTAATCATTTCCACGTGAGTAATTGGTCTCTCCAGTAAACTGCATATTGCAGTAAAAAGTGATCTTTTGAGGTTCTCACATATTTTTCATCGTGTTTAGTATAATATCATAAGCCTTGAATAACACCATGGGGCCCATACAAAGTGTCACCAGTGATGCTGGAATTTCTCCCAAGATGCAGAGAACAGTCATGACATTACAAGAAAAATTTGAATTGCTTGATATGTATTATAGATGGAGGTCTACAGCTACAGGTGCCCACCGTTTTGAAATAAATGAACCCAATATATGGACTACTGTAAAAAAAAAAAAAAAGAATGAAAGAAACTTTGTGAATCATGACTGAAGCTACACCAGCAGACACAAAAACTTGGCACTTTTTGTGACATATTTTTTTATCTCATATTCAAAGTGCAGCTTTTATGTGGCAGCAGGATTGCTAAAAGACAGGCATACTTATATGCCTTACATAGGCAATATATATTGCTATGTCTAATATGACTCAAGACAAAGCAAAGTCATCTTAAGGCAAAAGATGACAACTTAAGGCAAAAGAAAGGTGGAGGACCTAAAGCTGGAGAATTAAATGCCAGCAAAGGATGGTTTGATAATTTTAGAAATAAGTTTGTCTTTAAAAAAATGACAAGATAACGGGAGAAGCAGCTTCTGCTGATCAAGAAGGAGCAGCTCCCAGATGGCAGTAAGAAAATCACTGAGGAGAAAAGATATCTGCCTGGGAAGGTTTTTAATGTAGTTGAAAGTGTCCTATCCGGGAGAAGAAAAATATGAATTTTTCACATTATCTTTTATTTTTGATGTCTAGTGTTAATAACATGTATAACATCTACAGTGTGTTGTATTACACAAGACAATATTGATGTAGGTTCTGACAGGTGATTCATTTTTTAAACAAAGGACTTAAACTTTTTGTGTAATAAGTACAGTACAGTACTGAAAATGTATTTTCTCTTCCTTATTATTTTCTTGGTAATATTTGCCTAGCTCTAGCTTGCTTTTTTAAGAATGCAGTTATAATACATGTAACATACAAAATATATGTTAATCTACCATTTATGTTATTGGTAAGGCTTCTAATCAATAGTAGGAGGAGTCAGCATCCCTAACCCTTGCATTGTTCAAGGGTCATCTGTAGATGTATGAATAAATGAGTTCATTTATTCAAGTCAATATCTCCCCAAAACAAGAATAAATAAAAAACAGCTTCAAATTTTTTGTATACAAGAAGCTTTAGGCAGTCTAATGAGAAGTGAGGCTTCTATAGGATTATACATGTATAAGAAAATGTCAATTATTCATGTAAAAAGGCACCTAATAGAGACTTTTGAAAAGTAATGTTTTCCCGAAGCACCTCTTGTCTCCACTTAGGTGAAAATACTATCAGAGCTCATGATAATAATAAGATGTTTACCTTGTCATCACCCAATTCCAAACTAGACATAATGTAAATTTTATATATATATATATATATATATATATATATATATATATATATATATATATTTTTATATATATTTCATTGTGGTCTTATTTGTATTTATACAGCAAAGTGAGCTGAGGAAGTTCCAGTTTATGTCTAGCTAAAATATGAGCATCTCTGTGTCTGCATGATAAAGAAAGATGGTAATTTCAGATCATCCTTACAGCCAAGAGTTTTTTTTCAGGAACCAGGTTAGTTCCGTAGCTCTGCAGAGTTTCCCTCCAACTTACTGAAAATACAGATGGTTTGGCTTGATTGGACTTTAACATGTCTTATGTTGGCACAATCTTGATCTTCCATGACATTTATATACACCTTAAAAACTGGTACATTTTCAATGGCTACAACTTGCTCTCTGAAATAAAGATCATTTTCTTCAACCTCGTAATTTAATTCCCCTACCGTTCTCATGTCTCCTGTATAGATATATTCATTCAGTAGTGTAGACAAGTTTTTGAATCAAGATCAGACACTTTCAGACATTTTCTTTGTTCTTCGGTAAAATAAATATTTTTGTTCCCATTGTTGGGGTTTTGTAACCCCAAGACTGGGCTTATTTGGATGATAGCTGTACCTTTGTAGATTTAGTAAATGGAAACAGCTGACAGGGGCCGCCTTTTCTCTGACAGGTGCCTAAGTTCTGTTGGCACTTTTTCCTTGAGGCCAAATGAGTAACTAACCCTCAATGAAAACTGATTTCTGAAAATTTTAACTGAATGGAATGTTACATGCAATTGCAGTAAACTAAGTTTTCATGATTGACATCTTTTAAATATCCTGTTTAAATTCAGCTGAATGTGCCAACGAAGACTAGAGGACTATTTTTGTGCTGTCTGCTATAATTCCGGTTTCTGATTTTCCAATCAATTAGGAAGCAGCTTCCAACTTGCACATTGTATTGATTGTATATTGCTACTGTAACAAATTATTACAAACTTAGTTACTTAAAGCAAGGCAAATTTGTCATACAATTCTGTAGGTCAGAAATACAATAGTCTCATTGCGTGGAAATCTATGTGTCAGAAGGGTTGTGTTCCTTTCTGGAGGCTTTTTTAGGGAAAAATCTGTTTCCTTTTGCTTTCTAGCTTCTTTCTACAGGCTCTTTGAGGGGCACCGAGGTGGCTCAGTTGGTTAAGCATCTGACTCTTGGTTTTGGCTCAGATCATGATCTCATGGTCCATGGGATCAAGTCCCCCATTAGGCTCTGCACTGACAGCCCAGAGCCTGCTTGGGATGCTCCTTCTCCCTCCCTTTTAAAGATCCTTGTGTTTATATTGAACCCACTCAGGTAATCTCCCTATTTTAAGGTCAGCTGATTAAGAAATTTAATTCCATTTGCAACTTTAGTTTCTCTTTGCCATATAATCTAACATATTCCCAGGTTTCACGTATTAAGACATGGAGATATTTGGGGAGGCACTATTCTGCCTATTGTACATATTTTTTATGGTTCTGAAGAGTTTATTTGAATCAGAAACCGACAGCCATGTTCTCTCAATTATGGTGTAATTGCTTCTAATCTGTATGTACAGCTCTGCCTCAAAGTCAAGGTATATGAGTTTCAATTATTTTATTCATTACTTCATAATGCAGAGTGTACACATTGCCAGCTGGTACCAAATAATGTTTCTATTTGTTTATAAACTAAGAAATAATTTAGCTTTTGATTGTGTTGGTAAAGATGGGATTTAAAATTATTAGAAATTCCTTAAAGTCACCAAATTTAATATTGAAAAAGTGAATCTGGAAGTTTTTTTATTATATTTTCAATACAGGTAAGTATTTCTCATTCTCCTTTGTCTCATGATGATGAGATTTTTCAGAGAGGCATCTAACCCATTTCAAGTTTTAGTGCTGTGAGAAATGCTTGAAAAAATACTGCTATTAATAAAAATTTTAAAGTTCTCAACTCTTTTCATTAGAGAGAGTTTGAGCTGAATACTGTGTTGCAGTGTCTAAATTCAGCCATGTTCTAGATGTTGTTTTTGTTTACTTATTTTGAAAGAGAAAGATAGGGGAGGGGCAGAGAGAGACAGAGAAAGAATCTTAAGCAGGCTCCACACTGTCAACACAGAGCCTGATTCAGGGCCGTGAGATCATAACATGAGTCAAAACCAAGAGCTGGATGCTTAACTGGCTGAGCTGTGCATAAGCCCCATACGCCTCTCTTTAATCCTTGGTTATAACAAATCTGTAAACACAACTTGGAGACCTTTATGTGCCTCAGTTTTCTCATTTATTAAGTAGTAATAATAATATCCCAGGTTGAAACAAGAAATAAATGTGTTAATACACGTAAACATGTACATGTATATAGAGCAGTAGCACAGAGTTGGTCTCAAAAAATGTTAGGTATCACTATTAACAACAAATGGTACAGTCTAAAGGAAACTTTAATTTCATGATCAGACCACTGAGACCTTTAAAGACCTCTTTTAATGGCTCTACAAAATTAAAAAATAATTTAAAAAACTCTATCAGTTCTTTGAAGCCACTAAAAATTACAAGTCACTTTATTTTTTAATGTATAAAGCGAAAATCACAATTTTTTGTTTTTAAAATTTTTTAAAGTTTTATTTATTTATTTTGAGAGAGACAGAGACAGCTTGAGTGGCGAAGGGACAGAGAGAAAGAAAAAGAGAGAGAGAGAATCCCAAGCAAGCTCCATGCCACATGCTACCTGCACAGAGCCTGAACCCATGAAACCGCGAGATCATGACCTGAGCTGAAATTAAGAGTTGAATGCTTGACCAACTAAGCCACCCACCCAGGCGCTGCATTTTTTTCACTTTTAAATTTAATTCTTTTTTATCATTGATTTTTTTTTCACCATGATAAGTATACTCTTTAATATCCATGCTCTATTTCCCCAAATTCCCCACCTACCTCCCTTTGTTCTCCATAGTTAACATCTGTTTCTTGGCTTGTCCCTCTCTCTCTTTTCCTTTGGTTGTTCTGTTTCTTAAATTCCACATATGAGTGAAATGATGTGATATTTGTCTTTCTATGAGTGACTTATTTTGCTTACCATTATGTTTTCTAGCACTACCCATGTTTTACAAATGGCAATATTTCATGCTTTTTATGGCTGAAAAATATTCCACTGTGTGTGTGTCTGTGTGCATGTGTGCATGTGTGTGTGTGTGTGTGTGTGTGTGTGTGTGTGTATACCACTCCATTTCTCTATCAGTGGACACTTGGGCTGCTTCCATAGTTTGGCTTATTGTAAATAATTCCACAATAAACATAGGGGTGCATATATCCTTTTGAATTAGTGTTTTTGTATTTTTTTATTTTTTTATATTAAATATAATTTATTGTCAAATTGGTTTCCATACAACACCCAGTGCTCACCCCAACAGGTGCCCTCCTCAATGCCCATCACCCACTTTCCCTTCTATCCCACCCCCATTGTGTTTTTGTATTTGGGTGGTAAATATCCAGTATTTACTAGATCATAGCATAGTTCCATCTTTAGCTTTTTGAGGAATTCCCATACTGTTATCCATGGTAGTTACACCACTCTGCATTCCCACCAACAATGCAAGAGTGTTTTTTTTTTCTCCACATCTTTGCCAATAGTTGTTTCTTGTGGTTTTGATTTCAGCCATTCTGACAGATGTGAGGTGATATTTCATTGTAGTTTGATTTATATATTCCTTATGATGAGGGATGTTGAGCATCTTTCCATGTGTGTGTTTATCCATCTTTTTTGGAGAAATGTCTGTTCATGTCTTTTTAATTGGATTTTTTTTTGTCTGTTGAGTTTTATCAGTTCTTTATATATTTTTGATACTAAATCTTTATTGGATGTCATTTCCAAATATTTTCTCCCATTCAGGAGGTTCCCTTTTAGTTTTGTTACTTGTTCCCCTCACTGTGCAGAAGCTTTTCATTTTCATGTAATCCCAATAGTTTATTTTTGCTTTTGTTTCCCTTTCCTCAGGAGACATACTTAGAAAAATGTTAGAGTGATGTCAAAAAGATTACTGCCTATGCTCTCCTCAAGGATTTTTATGACTTCAGGTTTCACATTTAGGTATTTAATCATTTTGAGTTTATTTTTGTGTATGGTAAAAGAAAGCAGTTTGGTTTTATTACATTTCATGTAGCTGTCAAGGTTTCCCAACACCATTTGTTGAAGAGACTGCCTTGTTCCCATTGAATATTCTTTTTTTTTTTTTTTTGTCAATGATTAATTGACCATATAATTGTGGGTTTATTTCTGGGTTTTCTATTCTATTCCATTGATGTATATGTTTATTTTTATTTCATTACCATACTGTTTTAATTACTACTGCTTGGTAATATAACTTGAAGTCTCGGATTGTGATACCTCCAGCTTTGTTTTTCTTTTTCAAGATCGCTTTGGATATTCAAGGTCTTTTGTGGTTCTATACAAATTTTAGGATTGCTTTTTCTAGTTCTGTAAAAAAATGTGGTTGGTATTTTGATAGGAATTGCATTAAATGTATAGATTGCTTCGAGGAGTACAGACATATTAACAATATTCTCCCAACCCATGAGTATGGCATGTCTTTCCATTACTTTGTGTCATCTTGAATTTCTTTTATCAGTGTTTTATAGTTTTCAGAGTACAGTCTATCGCCTCTTTAGTTAAATTTATTCCTAGATATATATTTTTTGGTTTTGTTGCAATTGTAAGTGGGATTGTTTTCTTTTAAAAAAATTATTTTTTATATGATATGGAGAGACACAGAGAGTAAGCAGGGGAGAGGCAGAGAGAAGAGGGAGACACAGAATCCAAAGCAGGCTCCAGGCTCTGAGCTGTCAGCACAGAGCCCGATGCAGGGCTCAAACCCACAAACTGTTATATCATGACTTGAGTCGAAGTTGGACACTTAACTGACTGAACCACTCAGGGCCCCAAGTAGGTCTGTTCTCTTAATTTCACTTTCTGCTTCTCCGTTATGAGTATATATGTATGCAACCAATTTCTGTTGATTTTGTATCCTGTTACTTTACTGAATTCATTTATCAGTTATAGTAGTTTTTTTGGTGGAGTTTTCTATATATAGTATAGGGTTTTCTATACTATAGTATAGGGTTTTCTATATATAGTATCATGTAAGGTGCAAATAGTGAGAGTTCTACCTCTTCCTTACCAATTTGGATCTTTTATTCTTTATGTAGTTTAATTGCTGTGCTTAGGGTCTCCAGTACTATGTTGAATAAAAATGTTGAGAGTGGACATCCTTATTTTGTTCCTGACCTTAGGGGAAAAGTTCTCAGGTTTTCCCCATTGAGTACAATGCTGCTGTGGGTTTTCATACAAGGCCTTTATGATGTTGAGGTATGTACCCTCTAGACCTACTTTGCAGAGGGGTTTTTTTTAACATGAATAGATTTTGTACTTTGTCAAATGCTCTTACTGAATCTGTTGAAATGATTATAATGGTTTTTCTTTCTCTTATTGATGTGACATATCATGTTGATTGTTTTGTGAATATTTTTTTCATATTTTTAAAGTTTTATTTATTTATTTTGAGAGATAGAGGGCAAGCAGGGGAGGGGCAGAGAGAGAGAGGGAAACAAAATCCCAAGCAGGCTCCTGTGCTGTCAGAACAGAGCCCAATGCGGGGTTTGAACCCACAAACTGCAAGGTCATGACCTGAGCCAAAATAAATAGACACCTAACTGACTGAGCCACCCAGCCACCCTGATTGTTTTGTGAATATTGAACTACCCTTGTATCCCACTTGATCGTGGTGTGATTTTTTAAATATATTGTTGAATTTGGTTTGCTAATATTTTGTTAAGGATATTTGCATCTATATTCATAAGAGATATTGGCCTATAGTCCTCTCTCTCTCTCTCTTTGGTGTCTTTATCTGGTTTTGGTATAAGGGTGATACTGGCCTCACAGAATGAGTTTGGAAGTCTTATGCTTCTCGGAATAGATTGAGAAAAATAGTTGTTAACTCTTCTTTAAATGTTTGGTAGAATTTGCTGTGAAGCCGTCTGGTCCTGGACTTTTCTTTTTGGAGAGTTTTTTGTTTACTGATCTCATTTCATTTTTGGTAATTGGTCTGTTAAATTTTCTATTTCTTCTTTCTTTACTTTTGATTATATGTTTCTAGGAGTTTATCCATTTCTTCTTAGTTGTCTAATTTGTTGGCATGTATATTTTCATAACATTCTGTTACAACTGTATTTCTGTAATGTTTGTTGTTATTTTTCTTCTTTCATTAGTGATTTTGTTTTTTGCTGATCTTTTCAAAGAACTATCACCTTGTTTCATTAATCTGTCTTATTGCTTTCTTAGTTTGTGTATCACTTATTTCTGTTCTAATCTTTCTTATTCCCTTCCTTTTGCTGGGTTTGGGTTTTATTTGTCACATTATTAAAGTCACTTTAATATAGCCACATTTATCATATTTAAGCTAAGATAGAGCAGGCTGGTCTAAGGAAGACTGTAACAGGATATTGACTCTGGTTGTCAGAGTTAAATTCATACCAATGACAATCCTGAGTTCCATGACAGAGACAGATGAAGGAGTCTCATTTGTTTTAATGAACCATAGTATTCACTACTAATGTGAAGATTAAAAAATGGCAATTCCTGAAAAAGAGACTGTGGCTAGATAATGTGACCCATGAATTAGGATAGCTTAGAATAACAATTTTTGGTTTTTTTTTTTTTTTTTTTTGGTTAACACTTCATTCTATACACTTCTTAAAAGTGTATATCTCTTAAAAGTCTTTCCCAAACCTGTCAGTTCAATTCTTGACTGGATTGAACTGAAATATTTTTTGCCAAATATATCAGTTCAATTTCTTGAGCAAAGTAGTACAATAAATCTAATCCACTTCTTAGGGGATTATGAGTTTTAAGTAAATCTTAGCACTAAAGGAAAAAAATTCAGTTGCCATTGCAAAACACTAATAAAGAATCATATCTGGGGGCGCCTGGGTGGCTCAGTCGGTTAAGCGTCCGGCTTCGGCTCAGGTCATGATCTCGCGGTCTGTGGGTTCGAGCCCCGCGTCGGGCTCCGTGCTGACAGCTCAGAGCCTGGAGCCTGTTTCGGATTCTATGTCTCCCTCTTCCTCTGACCCTCCCCTGTTCATGCTCTCTCTCTCTCTGTCTCAAAAATAAATAAATATTTAAAAAAAAAGAATTAAGGAGAAAACACTAAATTTATAAAAAAAAAAAAAAAAAAAAGAATCATATCTGATGGTGAACCACTATCATAATTATCCTTTAACTTTTTTTATTCTTAACACATATAAATAATTATTAAGGGAATTAATAAGCTCATAAAAGTGAAAGGAATTAATCAATTCATATGAGTGACACAAATACTTTTTAATTTCATTTTCTTATAACTCAATTATAATTTTTTAACTTATTTAATCATCTGTTCAACAAATACAAATAAGCAGTAAACCAAACTTCTGGTTTACTGAGTAAACCAAAGTACTAGGTACTGAGCTATAAGTGGGAAAGGTTACATGGTCTAATGATCTAATTAATGGGAAAGAGAAATCTTACATATGTAACATCTATAGAGGTTATCCTAAGGCAGCACGAAAACCACTGGAAAGCTATACCCAGAGGAGATACTTGGTGACTCTTTTAAACATATCACTAAAATATTAAAAAGTGGATTATAGGACACAAGGAATGGATACAGAAAATGTAGAAGTAGTTTCAGAGATAACGCCACATTCCAGGTGAGAAGATAAAAGTTTTAGACCAAGATTGTGGTGGTGGTAGACAGAGAGAGCAAGATATCCTACAGGAACTGGCAGTTAATTTTATACTGAAGAATAAAAATGAGGGAAGAGTTAAAGATGAAACTCTGGTTTCTGGTCTGAGCAACTGAGTTGATGGTCGAGTCATTTTCCATCACAGAGAACACTGGAATAGGAGCAGGTTTTTGGATGACTATGATCCAAGTTTTAGACTTTCTTTTGGAGGTTAAAAAAAATTTTCAAGGGAAAATATTGAGAAGGTAGTAATAAAAATAGTCAAGGCTGGAGCCATTGACATAGAAATGGTACTTTAAACCACAGGAAGTATGAAATAACTTAGAAGGAGAGAATAATTGAGAAGTAAAGAAGCTCTGACAAGGGTCAGGTGCAAAGTGAATAACAGGCAAAGGAGTCTTTGAGAAAGAATAAACACAGAAGGATTCAGAGAGTGTAGTATCAGAGAGAGTCCAAGTAAGAAAGCAAGAAATTTTTAAATGAGAAGCATAGTGAATGGAATCAAATATTGTAGAGAGATAAATTAAAATAGAAAGTGACAAATGTCAACCGAATTTACTGACATGAAGTTTTTGGTGAATTTAATGAAAAGTCACTTTGGAGAAGTTGAAAGAAGTCTGCAATTGTTTAAAGAGTTTTGGGAAGGGGAAGAAAGAGTCTAGCCAACCCACAAGATAATTGGTTATAGAAAGAAGAAAAAAGTTAAAACTATGTCTAGGAGTGGAGTAATTGCTCATCAAAGAGACTGTTTAGCTAATAAGAGACTTTAACATGCTAGTGTGCTTGTAGATGATTGAATACAGAGGGAGATAATGATTCTATGATGACTGGATCTTCAGTAGGTAAAGGAATTCAAAGGGATTCCCCTTGACTTTTGATTGATTCATGAAATTCCTGTCATAATTCCTGTCATAATTCACATGGACTTATTTTTTGCTTATAGGAGTTTCACAAATCTAAAGTCAATAGTCCCCCAACAGACTTTAATGTTGTGAAACCTAATGGAGTTTTAGATTATTCATGAATCATTTCATTTACTAAGGAGAAGCTTCAAAACAATTGTTTATATTTATTCATCATATTCCTTTCTTGCAGGTTCTTTTATTTCTAATTAATCGAAGAATTTTTTTTTCTTTTATGCTTTTTCTAGGAAAATTCCTATCATCTTTCATAATATCACCAAGTCAATATCTGGAGCAGAATCAATCCTCTCAGTTACATAAAATTAAAAATGGCATATTATTGGAAAACAGATCTAAATACCAGTGAATCACACGAAGAGCAGCATGAGCACCAAGAATTTCACTCTGTAAATCAGTCCTTTTTCCCTAGCCACGTCAGTCTGGGTTTTGATCAGCTAGTAGATGAGATCAGGATTAAAATTCCATTCTATCAGAGTGAAATTGAAGAAAACACTGTTTGTGTACCCCATGCACCAAACTGGGACTCGAGAAGGCATTCATTACATGAAACACACCAAATACCCTTGAATGAATTAACTTCTCAGACCTCAGAACTCTCCTGTCACCAAGCTGGGAAAACACCAGTAATTGGTTTTAGGCGCTCTGTGCTACCGAATCCTGAAAATATGAACAAACAAAGCTCTTGTGGAAACCCCATAGGAAAATATCATGGTGGTGATGATTACAGAATAAATATTTCAACTCCATCATCCACTAGTCTGGATAAAATTAATTCACAGAGAGAATCAGAAAATGAAAATCATAACTACCACATAGGATTTGAAAGTAGCATCCCTTCTACATATCCATCCTTCTCAACTGACTTCATGCCAAAAGAAGAGAATAAAAGAAGTAGAAATATGAACATTGTGAAACATTCTCTGATGCTTTCTGAAGGTTCTTTTCCACCCAGGACCTGGGAAAGTACACAGCCAGAGAATACAGAGGTATGTATGTATAACATATGTTGGCCTAAAAAAAAAAACAAAAAAAGAATCTGAAAGAATCATTCAATAATGTACTGGATTAATTTGGTAATGAGGGTCATTCACCTTAATAGGAAAACGTATTGATATTATTTGTAAAAAAATAATTTATTATTCACAAATTCTGTGTTCCTAAATTAATGACTTTTTCTGAAGAAAAAAATTAAAATGGTACATCATTTTAAAGTTCCAATTTCATCAAAACTAAATAAAGTGTTACAGTCCTTACATTTTATTTGATAAAAAATATAATTGGAAATTTTGATGAAAGTAATTTTGATTCTTACTGTATTATTATGCATACATAAAAAACACATACATCTCATTTGATTGATATTTTTGAGTCATACTGTCATAAATTAAAACTTTATATCATTATGGTAGGAAAAATGTCCTTTTACCCAGAGACTCCTAAATTATGCTGTTGGCAGGCAACATCTATTGGGATCATTCCAAGAGTAGGAAATTAAGCAATAATTGTGCACTTCATCCTAATGGTTTCATCAGTAGTTCTCCAATCAATTTAGTTACCACAGAGTTTCTTGTATAATATTTGAATATTTCTCTGCTTACACTAAGTCTAGACACAAGCGAAACTGGAAGTAAACAGTAAAAAAAAAAAAAGAAACATTATTGCAGCTATAATTTACAGGGTGAAGCAAAAGGACTCCTCATTTATTCAACAACCATCATATTCTTAAAATATACATGATATACTAGGCATAATGAATGCAAAGAAATGACATGACACTTGAATTCAGAAATAGCATATTGCTCAAATTAACTTGCCAACAAATAATGGCAACAGAGTAAAAAACAGAATGAGTTCACAGGAGAGGAAATACCTAATTCTGAGGCACTTGAGAGGAGGTAGCAACTCAACTGATCTGAATTAAAAGTCAGTGAATTTGGGGTGCCTGGGTGGCTCAGTATGTTAAGCAGCCAACTTTGGCTCAGGTCATGACCTCATGGCTCATGAGTTCGAGCCCTGCGTTGAGCTCTGTGCTGACCGCTGAGAGCCTGGAACCTGTTTCAGATTCTGTCTCCCTCTCTTTCTGCCCGTCCCCCGCTCAAACTCTGCCTCTCTCTCTTAAAAATAAATAAACACTAAAAAAATTTTTAAGTCAATGAATTTTAGGGACATCTATTTATGATCAAAGCAAAATATAACTTAGAATATAACTTCTCCTGATTTCAGATACTGAACAAAAGGCTGTATAGGACACAGTCCTTGAGGTCAACTTTACCAAAGTTTATCGTTTTGATAAACACCGCAGTGTTGCATCATCCTCACTTCCTCATGGGGGCACTTTCTTGCTTGCAGAGCAGGCTAGTAAAGCCCAGTCTGAGCAGCAATATCGCTAAGCTTGAGCAGGCACAGCCTGCAGTTCCATGCGGAGTGCCAGCGGAGGTATGCAATGGGCGGGAGTCAGAAACCTGTATGAGATTTACTGTAGGTTTTTGGACAAGTGATTGTGTTTAGCACACACAAGTACAAGTTATGTAGTATAAATTCTAATTCTAACCTAGCAAGAGAAGACACTGAGCTGAGTAGTAGTTCAGGCATTCGATTGAGATTACACAAAGCTATCTCTTTTTGTTTGTTTTGTTTTATGTTTGTTTATTTCTTTATTTTTGACAGTGAGAGACAGAGCATGAGCAGAGGAGGGGCAGAGAGAGAGGGAGACACAGAATCCAAAGCAGGCTCCAGGCTCTGAGCTGTCAGCATACAGCCCGACACTGGGCTTGAACTCATGAAACGTGAGATCGTGACCTGAGCCAAAGTCGGATGCTCAACCAACTGAGCCACCCAGGCACCCCATACCCAAAGCTATCTCTTAAGAGTGTTAAACATATACTCTAGAGTGAATGCTGTACCTGCCAAAATAGATATGGCCTAACAAAAAATAAAATAAAGGCTAAAGAGACCAAAAAGATCTTAACTGCCTTCCAGGGAAAAATCGTATATTTTGTAAAAAAGACAACACAATTTATAGTGTGTCATCTATAATGCTGAACATATAATAATAGATGCACAGATATGTAAAGAAGCAGAGAATTTTGACCCACAATCAAGAAAATAACCCAGTCAATTCAAAGAGATCCTGACATAGTTCAGATGTTGAAATTAACAGAGACTTTAAGGTGGTTATCACTGTTGAAGTAGATAAAGTAAAAGATGGACATAATGAGTAGACCAATGAAGAATCTCAAGAGGAAGCCAGAAACTACAAAAAAATAAAGACTATGCATTTTCTAGTACTGAAAACACAATATCTGAAATGGAAAAATCACTAGGTGTACTTAAAAACATATAGAAGATAACAGAGAGGAAGATAGTAAACTTGAAAGAAAACTAAGAAAAAATATCCAAACTAAAGAAGAGAAAATAAAACGATTATATAAAAATGAGCAAGGACTCAAACTTATGTGGCAAGGAAGCTGATAATATGGACAATTTTGGAATGCTAGTGGAGAGGAAAAGAAAAAATAGGAAAACCAACTTAAAGAAATAATGGTCTGACCATTTCTCAAATTTGGTATAAAATGCCAAATTATAGATCTAAGAAGCTGAACAAGTCCCAGACAGAGTAAATACAAAGGCAATAACATGTAGACAAATAATGCTCAAATACCTGAGAACAAAAGGTAAAGGAAAATCATAAAAGAGAGCAGAGAGGGAAAACATTTCACACAGCAGAACAATAATCTGAATTAAAGCAAATTTCTATCAGAAACAATGGAAGCAAGACAACAATGGAATGACATTTTAAAATTATTTTTTAAGTTTATTTATTTATTTTGGGAAAAGAGAGAGAGAGAAAGCAAGAGCGAGCACATGCCTGCAAGTGGAAGAGGGGCAGAGAGAGACAGGGAGAAAGAGAATCCCAAGCAGGCTTTGCACTGTTAGCACAGAGCCCAACGCGGGCCTCATCTCAGGAACCGTGAGATCACGACCTGAGCCGAAATCAAGAGTCTGATGCTTAATCAGCTGAGCCACTCAGGTACCCCAACAATAGAATGACATTTTAAAGGATATATATCCATATTTATACACACACAAAATATATATACATATATATGTATGTATGTATATCTATACTTTTGTATCAATTGAGTATATACTTCAAAACATAAAATAAAATAAAGATATCATATAAACAAATGTTGAGAGAAATTAGCCAGCTAACATGCACACAAAAATACTAAAATGCTTTGAGTACAAGGAAAATGACACCAGATGGAATCTAAAAATGAAAAAACAGCAGTAAAAATGGTAAATATATTAGTAAATAGGAAAAACTACTTTTAAATTTTGATAGCTGTTTAAAGCAAACAACAGCATTTAACTGAGAGTTATTTTATATAGAGAGATGAAAAATACATGACAACAATAGCATAAAGGATGGAAGGGGTAAACATTATTAGCTATTATGAATTTTTACATTCATTTTAACTGCATTGGTACAGTATTAATTCCAAGTACACCATGATATGTTAAGGATGCGTATAGTCATTTCTAAGTATAGCTATTAAAAAAAATAATACTGAGAAGAAAAACTAAAAATCCAACAGAATTAAATAAGAAAACAAAATCAAATAAACCAAAAAAGAAGGGAAGTAAAAATAGAAAAATAAATTATAAACAAATAGAAACAAAAATGAATATGGCAGTCTTAAATCCAATAATATCGATAAATATACTCCATAAATGGAGTACACATTCTAAGTAAAAGAGAAAAATTGACAAACTAGATAAAAGAAATGTAACTACTACTACAACAGATGAACTTAAGAAAGGCACATATAAGTTGAAAATAAATGAAACAGAAGATTTAGCGTTTGATCAGCAAACAAAAAGCTTTATTTTATTATTATTATTAATTAATACCAGAAAAAGTACAGTTCAAGGGAGAGCATTATTAGAGAAAGAAAAGGGTCATTTCTTAATGACAACAAGGTTCATCAGGAAAATACAACAAATGTAATGTATTACAACAAAATACAACAAATGTAAATGTGTTATGTACCTAATAATAGCTTCAATATATACAAACAAAAATTACTCCATTTAAAGTTAATCATGTACCCACCTTCTGACGGAGTCACTTATGGATTTTTTCATAAGAAATAAAACACAGGTCCTTATACATACTTGTATGTAAAAATTAATAGTTTTCCTTATAAAAACTATGAACACCCCAAATGCCCATTGACAGGAAGATGGATAAACAAATTATGAAACTGTGAAATATTCATCAACAGAATAGTACTAATTGGCAATAAAAAATGAACAACTGATGTGTGACAACATAGAAAAATTTAAAAATATATATCATTTAAGTGAAAGAAACCAGAAAGGAGGGCACACACTTAATCTATGATGTTAGAAATCTGAATAATCTGAATAGTAGTTACCAAATAAATGTAGTTTGATAGAAGGAGATGTGGGGGAACTTTCTAAAGTGATGGAAATGTTCTATATTTTTATTGTGATGTTGATAGCACAGTTGTATACATTCCTCAAAACTTAAATTATATTATTTAAGACTCATGCATTTTTCTGTATGCATTACCTCACCTAAAAAATCCACATAAATAAATAATTAATTAATTAATTAATTAAATGATAAATAAATACAGAATGAATTGAAGGGATGTACGATGGGATAACCCAAAATGTGCCACTTGGGCATAAAGTTTATTTCAAGTTGAAAGTAATAAATACACAGCAGATGCAGGAAAAACTTTGCTTCCCTCATAACTGCCTGAATTTACATTGGAAAGAAGAGAATTATTAACAGAGACTCCCCTTTACCCAAGGAATTTATCTAGAAAATAAGGCAACCTTTGTTTTCAAACACATCTTTTCATCTTGTGAATGGCTTTCCTCCCCTTTGTGTTCACAGACTCCTACCAGTCTCTTTAGCTCAAGTAAGCTTCAAGTTGCCTCATTGTCTTTGGAATTTCCTGTGTGGATTCCCCATACATACATATATATGCCTGTTAAATTTGATTTTCTCCTGTTAACCTGTCTCACGTCAATCTGATTCTAAATCCAGCTAGAAGGACCATAGGACGGGAAGTTCTTCCTTCCGCACAGAATCTTTTTTTTTTTTTTAAGTTTATTTATTTATTTTGAGAGAAACAGAGACAGTACAAGTGCGGGAGGGGCAGAGAGAGAGGGAAAGAATCTCAAGCAGGCTCCAGGCTGTCAGCACAGAGTCTGATGTGGGGCTTGGACCCACAAATATGCCAGCTCCTGACCTGTGCCGAAACCAAGAGTCAAACACTGAGACAACCCAGGTGCCCCTCGGACAGACTCTTTAAAACAAAATTAAAAATGTAGAATTGTATTAATGTTTTCTCCACATCAAACTATATTAATTTGACAGTTTTTATTTTAAGCTGACAGGTTGTTCTATTCAGCTGGTTGAAGTACCTCAAGGCAGTAATAAGAGTCTGGCCTCCTTCTGCGACAAAGTAAAAAAGTGAGTCTTGCTATTTCATGAAACTTTGAAATTTCTGTGCCGGCATAAATTTGTCTATTTTATAACAGCACTGAACTGATTAATTTTGAATACAAAATGTTAAAGTTTTATATATTTTAACAGTGAAAAATATAAATTCATGACAAATTAGTTCATTGATTAACTTCTAGTATTGTTTTTGTTGTTTTAGTCAAATCATTTTATTTTCTTGATAATTGAGTTAAAGTTAAATGTTTAATAATTTCAGACCTGCCCTTGCTATTTGTTGACAGTTTAGTTTGCAGTGAATTAATTTCTTATTTAATGGCATAACTGACTGACTTCTCTGGCTCCCAAATTAGCATAGATTTATCCCAAATTAGCATAGATTTATCCTTCCTACCTGGGATATACTATTTAGAATGATGAGACTGCCCTCCTTTTAATAACTCAATCTTACCTTGAATGAATTTCCAGAATAATGAACAAATGCATGGGTGTTTGTCCATTGAAAAACTAATTTGTTCATTAGAGGATATTACAAAAACATCACTGGTCCCCTTTTTACTTATTTAAAATGAACTTATAATATAAAGCTAGCTTCTGTTTTTTAAGACCAATTTCTTATTAGCAGTTAAAATTTATATAACCCCATCTCTTCTGCTGCTAGGGTTCCCAAAAGCTTTGAAAAATTCATGCATTTTCCTTCTCTTAATTTTTATCTATTTATAGCTACTATAAAAATAATAAATATACACATAAATAAACTTTAACTTATTTATCAGCTATAGCAGCTTCCTGCTAAATGATCATTTGGGACTAAAGACTGGAATCATTTATTTAATAATTAATTTAAAGGCTATTTGAATGACTAATAACAAGTCCATGCATGAGAAAGATTCAAAAGTGGAACAAACCAACAGAAAAGCAAGGTCTCTGTCCTAAAAAGTCTGTAACCCTGCTGGAAGAACTGAAAGGCATACAGACAAAAAAAAAACTAAACTAAACTAAACTAAACTAAACTAAACTAAACTAAACCTAGGAGCTCAAATCCATGAAAATATTTAATAACTAATGTCTCACTCTTGCTCACAGAAAAATAAAATAAAATGACTCTTTGGATTGCTAAATTAGCATCTTTAAAGATATCAATATTGATTCTTTTAGGAATAAACTACTCACTGTCACAAACTGACAAGCATTGCCAGGAACTTGACATTTTAAATCTAAGATATGATCATTTCTACCCATTAAGCATGAGCAATAGCTCATCTTAATATCACAAGATATCACTCAGTATAAATCCATTGACAAAACACTTATTACTAGTCCTTCCCATCACTTCCTTTTTTAACATAATGTAATATTCTCAGATGAAGTCTTCTTGTGGATGTAATAGTGACACAAAATACTTTATGTGATGGTTTGTCACTAGCTCATGGTGCATTTTCTGAGTTCCTAAATGTAATTTTTCTCAATGGTTCCTTTCAAAGTAACCATGAAACTAAAACAGATGACCAAATAATAATAAACTTTAGTGTAGTGAAAGGAAAAGATAGGTTATATTTACACATACTTATCTTGGTTTTCAATAATCCTTTTTGATGTATGCTCATATATAAAATGATTAAATTTATAAATGCCTAATTATTTTTTACACATACTATTCATCCAACAACAACATATTGAAGATCTACTATGTACTAGGCACTGTCCAACCCCTCTTAATTCAAAAGAAGACCAAATTGAGTTTGAAAGCCAGGTTTTTTAAGAGGGTCATAATAGAATGGATTTATGTATCCAGTTTAGTCTGTTTTTATTTAATATTTAAACATACCTAAAATGTTTGTAATATTCCTGTTATATACCCTTTAAAGAGAGTCTCTAACTTGTTGGATCTGGTTTCTTTTTTTGACATGCTTTTAAGCCACATCTTTCAAGCAATGTGTCATATTTTTGTAAAAAATACAATCAAATGGCATAGCATATGCAAAGTTCTGGCCACAGTAGATGCTCAGCAAAGTTTTAGGAGTGAATAGGTCATAAATTTGCATTTTAAATTTATTTCCTGAAAAACAGGAGAAACTTAAATCATGTATGCATGGAATAGTATCCTATCATATGGTGAATACTAAATCATGAAACTCCTCCACCAGATGTTGGAGTCTAGATCTTTATCCTAGGGTATAAGAGAGGAGAGACGCCCAAATATTTATCCTGAACAATGGGTTTTCAAACTGTAGCTATGGAGCAGCAGCAGTAATGGCTTACTTGGAAAACTGTTAGTAGGGGAAGTGAAGATTCCTCCACAGATCTATTGAATCAGCAAATATGAGGATGGGACTCAGAAATAGGTGATTCTGGCACATACCAGCCCATGCACTTTTTCATTTTTCAGGCCCCTCAAGAAGGGGCTGTTTCTGTGGAATTTAACAGCATAGAAATTAAGCTATCTCAGTGAGCATGGCACTACTTTAATGCTGCACAAAGTGAATGAATGCTAAGGATGTAATTCCTATTGATACATTACATCGAATGTATGACATACATTCTACACACAGAACGTATAACGTTCTCTTCAGGAATAGCACTACAAAATTTAGCTGTCTGAACAATTAACAAAAAACATAATTTCATATTCATAATCAAAGGCATTTTAAATACCTAAGTTGCAAATAATCTTATGTTATATTCTACATGTGGGTAATAACATGAATCAAAAGGGATTCAGCTATAATAATATATGATAGTTATGATACATCACATGGGTATATGCTTACATTCTACGAAACTCTTTCACATGCATTTTCACTTTTAATCCTTGCCATAAACCTTTGAAGTAGATATAAATATCCTTAATTGTACAACCAAAGGAACTGATCAAATAACTTGCCTCTGACAATAAAATTACTAAAGGGAAGAGTCAGCATTCAAACTCAAGGCTTCTGGCTCCAAGGATAAACTATTTTGCAATTCTCTGACTCACTGGAGCAAGAAGGAATTGTTCAGTTTGTGCAAATGTCTTTTGGGCTAAATTACTTATGTAAAATCCAGAGATTTGTGTAAAAACCAAAAATTTTGAGCCAAGAATGGTATTTACCAATGGAACACAAACAAGATAATTTATTTACCAAAATCCTTAAATCAAAATGAGTGACTTCCAGCTTGAGAAAGTTAGCAAAAACCAAGGGGAGGTGTTCAGCTTCAAAAGTAATGTCAATGAAGGAAGTCTTCATGATTCAGAGTCAGTTTTCATGCCTGATAAATGCCAATATATTCTTAATTGCTTCAAATGAGATGCTCCTGGGGAAATCTAAAGAACAGTCTTTTATGGTTGTCTTGGTATAATTGTAATCTTTACCAATCTGGCCTAGTTAATAGCACTGTACCACCAATCACGTCCTGATTGTTTCCATATTTTAAATCTAAAGCAAAACTGAACATGAAGTTTCTTACAATCTCTCCTAAGTATTTTTTCCCATATATTTTTCAGGATAAGAGAAACATATCATGCAGCTGACATTAATTCGAATTCAGGGAAGATCTGGAGCACTACTGCAGCATTTCCATGTCAGCTTTTTTCTAACACTAAGTTTAATATAAATATTTGTATTGATAACTCAACACAACGACTTCATTTTAAGCCATACGGTAAGCGACCTTGCAAAATAAATATAAAAATCTACACAAAGCTAATAGGATGCACAGCCTTGAGTCCACAGACTGAAAGCATTAAAAGAAGCATTATTAAATGCTAGTATTTTGCCCTAAACTGGAGTTAAGAGGAAAATAGCTGGAAACCTTTTGTGAACATTTGTTGAGCTATTGTTTTTAAGAACTCTCTTCATATAGCTCAGCCCAGAACACTTTACTTTCCTACTATATAATACCCGATGGCAAGTATAACAAATTTTTGGCATATTAAAAACAAAACTAAATTTCAAAAAGATTATAGATAAAGCATATGAATGAAATGAATGAATATATATATAAAAATGGCAATACTAACCATTAGAAACAACTATGTCATTCGAATGTAAATAATAGACATTGATACATAGTCTTTATTCTCACTGTAGGAAGTATAGGAGCCTTATGAATAATGAGCAGATCCATTCAATCAGTCTCTGGGGATGAATCCTGGAACCTGGATTCTGCATCTTATCAAACTCATCAGATGATTCTTTTTTTTTTTTTCTAGAGTTTTAGAATCTCCTTAAAGTTGTTTAATAATTTTAATATATATTAAATATATGTATCATGTATAATATATATTATATTATGTATAATATATGTTATAGATATAATATATATCTATATATATATTAGAGAAAGAAAGGGGGAGAGAGCATGAGCTGGGGAGAGAGAAAGAGGGAGGGAGAACAAGAAATCTCAAGCAGCCTCCACACTCAAAACAGAGCCCAACGTGGGGCTTGATTCCATGACTCTGGTATAATGACCTGAGCCGAAAACAAGAGTCTGAATCTCAACCAACTTAGCCACCCAGGCGCCCCAAAGTTTAATATTTCACTGTTATAGTCAACTATTTTGCAAAACAATAATAGTTCTTTAAACATTAGTTTCTACTAATGAGTTTCTACATATGAGCTATTTTTTCTTGGCAAATAATAACAAACATTTTCTTTTAGTGATTGTTATTAATATTATTATTACTTTGGTTTTTTTTTTTTTCTTACTCTAGTCAAGATTCTGAGTTAGTACAGATGGCTACAAACAGCAATGTTATGTTGGAATATTTAGTTAGGACCATCTGGTTTGAAACTAACAAAAACCAACTTCTGCTTCCTTACAAAGAAAAAAAATTCTTAAAGAATATAGGGATTTCTTACAGAATTTTAGAGTAAGAATTCAGCAGATTCAGGAATGTACTAAAGGCACAGATGAACAAGCAGTCCAAAATTCCTGTATGCATCTCACCTCATCTCTTCTATATAATTGCTTCTCATGTTTCCCTTGTTTACTGCTGACTCATTTCCCTTGCTTTTCCAGAACATACGGAAAGCCAAGTTCTCAAGCTTAAATGCTATTTGGCCAGTTTACCTACAGAAAATTTAATCTCTCTATTAGATCCAATTCCAAATTTCTAAAAAGCAAGATTCTTATTGCCCAGCCAAAATCAGTGGTGTTGAACCCTGAGTCAATCACAATCTGTATCATCTTGGCATCAGTTGCTGGAGAAGAGGGGAATAACTGTAAACTAGGGAGACCACTTCTCTTCTTCTAATTTACAGTATTTAATTTCTAACATTTCTTTCTCTCTCTCTCTCTGCATGTTCTTTTGTTGAATTTGGCCAGTTGGAGGCCATTTCTGACTTTTATGAGAAGTTTCAGGAAAGTGATTAGGTCATTGTGTTTAGTGTTAGAGATGTATAGTGGTAAAGAGGATGTCTGCGCTGTCAAGGATATTTACAAGGGGGAGGAAGAGGAGGAGGAGGAAGGGGTGAAGTACAGGAGAAAAAGGAGGAAGAAGGAGAGAAGGAAAGGACACCTTCATGAAAACATACAGAGCGTGTGCCACTGTTGGGAGGAAAATTTTTCCCCTATCTACTTATATTTGAAGGGGATGAGGGTGGTGGCTGTGACAGAACTGATAATAGATTAATAGGAGAAAAGGCAAGGTTATTTACATACGCATGGAGGGGTTACTCAATAATGAGTAACCTGCTGAATACCCAGAGGTAAAGGTTTATATACCAGTTTAATGTAAAAGCGTGTATATGTGTGTGTGTTGAGGTGTGTCAGTTAGAGCTTCACTAAGAAAGTAGGAACCATCTAGTGGATGGGCAATCTGTCTCCTTCCTGGAATTTATAGGAAATTCCCTCAGAAGGAAGTTAGTGGAAGCTGTATTTTAGGGAGTCTCTGCTTTAGTCAGATAATAAAAGTTCAGATAAGATTTCAAATACCTTCACTATGAAATCATCTTTATGCTAAAACTGTGATCCTTTCACCACTTTAAGTGTTTTACTAGTAAATACAGATGTGCTCTAAAGAACAAAATAGTGTATCTGAAGAGTATATCAAGAATGACTTCAATAAAAGATGTTGTTGCTAGAAATTTAGAGAATAATGAAATCTAGATAAATAAAGAGGACAAGATGGATGAGGATAAGGCATTTTCATCCAAAAAGAATACTGTTTCCCCAAGAGTGAAGAAATAGAATCCTTCTAGAGAAGTAGGTGTTTTAAGCAAAGAATTCTGTGTTCCACAATCTTCAGCCATCATTTCAATGAAGATGATTCCTGTGTCCTTATTTACAAGTACAAAGTTTCTCTAGAGTTTCTTTACTTTCAACTACATTTTAGATTTAGATGATGCATGGTCAGAACTGTATTAGGAGGCCATTTATGACATGCAAAGTGTTGGAAGTAGAAACCAGTTTGCAAAGATTAAAGAGTGATTTACAACTGTTTGTAAAAGTTATCTACTAAGAAGTTTGGCAATATTGGGAAGGTTAAAAAAATACTATCTTAATGTAATGAAATGTGTAAGGGGAGATTTTATTTTAAGAAAAAACAAAAATTTTAAGAAAAAACAAAATCATCTTTACCATGGAGAATATTGAATATATAAAAGAAAGGGTAGGGGCGCCTGGGTGGTGTAGTTGGTTAAGCATATGACTTTGGCTCAAGTCATGAGCTGTTCACAAGTTTGAGCCCCATATCAGGCTCTGGACTGACAGCTCAGAACCTGGAGCCTGCTTCAGATTCTGTGTCTCCCTCTCTCTGCCCCTCCCCCACTCTCTCTCTCTCTCTCTCTCTCTCTCTCTCTCTCTCTCTCTCTCTTAAAAATAAATAAACATTAATTTCTTTAAATAAAAAATAGGGGATTTAACCAATGGAAATAGAACCTAGGGTAGGAAAAATCTGAGATTAAGAAGTAGGATATAGTAAAAAAGTCAAAATACTTATATCTCACAAGATGTGTAAAGAGGTAGAGAATGATGTATAAAAGACTAGATTTAATGCACAGGTAGTTAATTAAAGAATCTCAAATGGGCATTAGCCTCTTCTATATGGTAGGCAATATAGTCAACAGATTGAGAAGGGCTGCATAAAGTGGAAGAGTACAAGAAATTGGGGAAAGTATTATATTAGCTGCCAAACTGAAGGTACAAGTATAAAATCTACTTAAAAGAGGTCATAGTACTTGTTCACTTACAATATGGATGAGAAATTTAATCATAGATACTTAATGGTTGACTTCAAGGAGAAAGATGATAATTTCAGGTTTAAATATGCCTAATTTGAAGTAATAATGAAACATTCAAAGAGTAACATGAAACAGATAGTAGGCGATAATTAAGCTGAAGCACAGGGGAGAAGTAATAGTAGAAATTGGATTATGGAGTCTACCATGCAGAGTGGAAAGATGTAGTGAAATAATGATTTCATGCATGCCCCCTATAGCACAGGGGATGCAGCCTGGAAATGGGAGAATCAAGTTAATTAAAATGAACTGATATCCCTGGAGATATTTTCCTGCCATTATATACTGGCAATTTTCTCCCCTCCTTGTCAATGCTCTTACAGTCATGATTTTGCTGTGGCCATATTTTCTTCTAGTTGCAATCATACTATTTCAGTCATTATTCCCAAGCAACAGGGTGTTTAAGATAACTCTCTCCCAGGTCAAAGCATTTCCACAACCCTTAATTCCATGATTATCTTTACCATTTGTTTCTCTAGCCATTTCTTAGAAAATACCTTGATCTATCATACAACCCACATTTTTAGGGGCGGCTGGGTGGCTCAGTCAGTTAAGCATCTGATTTCAGCTCAGGTCATGATCTTGTGGTTGTAAGACTGAGCCCCACGTTGGGCTCCGCACTGAGAAGGAGCCTGCTTGGGATTCTCTCTCTCTCCCTCTCTCTCTGCTCCTCCCTCTCTCTCTCTCTCTCACTCAAAATAAACACGCTTTAAAAAATGTAAAAACCCACACTTTTAAATCCAGTATTATTCTCCCCGCCACCCCCCCCCCCCCGCCACCTTTTTTTGTGGCAGGTTCGGCAATACCAATTGCACTACATTTTGTTAGCCAGTTTGTGTCAAAAACATTTTTTCCAAACAGAAGGGTATGGCAGAAAAAGAAGACACAACAAAGTAAACAGATAATGGCAAACTAAATACAACTCAGATGAATACAACTGAGTGTTTGCAATATGCTGTTCAAATTCTGATTAATGGTCATCAGTACAGTCCGTTTTTACTTTTTTCATTGATTGAGACCATGAATTCACATTCAAAGCATGGAGACATATATATATATATACAATTTTCAACTATTATCATTTATGATAGTAAATGAGCCCTGCACTATTTCATAGACAACCATTACTGTAAACTCAGTACGGTGCTGGTCACTACTAAGTAGCATATGTATGTAAGAGCTTAGTGGGGAGATTACAGAATGTAAAGCCAAAGGATTTGTATCCAACAGTATGCTTACACTTTGAGCTCCAGAGAAAGTGTAGAAAAAAAGCACACGCTCATTAAAGTTATCACAATGCTGCTCAAGATGGAAACTTTGGTGATTCCTACATGGGGAACAATAAACTTTGGAGACTTAGAATCATCAAGAGCACAAGCTTTGGAATCTGACAGATTTAGGTTGGACTCTTCGCTTGCCACTATCACTCACTATACAATGTCCTTGGCATTTCCCAAGTCTCTGTGAGCACTCAGGGTAGAACACTTTTTCTGCAGAGCCACAGCATATTCAGGTTTTAATATGAGGAATACAATACCAGGCTCCATCAGTAATGTGAAGACAGATTGATCAAAGAAAATGCAAACAGTATTTTCAAAAGTACCTCCAAATTTAATGAGACTAATAAATGAGATGCATCTCATTTTAATTCCTCTTGATGGAGCTAGACAGTTATAGTTCATAATGTGTATATCTTTTTTGTGCTCAAAACCTTTTCCCCAGCCAATATATGATAAGCTCTTATTAACTTTTTATTATTCACCTTTGTTTTTAGCTAATTATCTTGTCAAAGACCTAATTGCAGAGGTTCTACATTTTTCTACAAATGACGAATTATTCCCCAAAGATCATCTTCTAAGTATATGTGGCTATGAAGAATTTTTACAGAAGTAAGTATCTTATTAAGGTAAATTTTGATCATTGTTATAACCTATATTAAGACACACTTCATTTTTTTTTCTTTTAAACATACTTTGGACAAACACTATAGTCTTAGAACCAGCATAATTAAATCAATTTTGCCCTTTTTAATATGAATTCAAAATTTTAAGACTCATAGCAACAGGTGCATTGTTGGTTTTATTTTGTTATCTTGTGTATTTATGGGAACATGTATTTAAATGACCTGTGACCAGGCTGACATTCTCAGGACATGGAACTTTCAGTTTTGAAACGAAGAAAATTCTGGGCAACACAAATTACTGCAATAAAGCTTATTAAGGCTAATCACGGGGCGTCTGGGTGGCTCAGTCAGTTAAGCAGTTAAGTCTCCAACTTTGGTTCAGGTTATGATCTGGCCATTCACGAGTTCAAGCCCTTCTTCGGGCTCTGTGCTAACCATTCAGAGCCTGGAGCTTGCGGATTCTGTCTTCCTCTCTTTCTGCCCCTCCCCCGCTCACGATCTGTCTCCCTCTCCCTCAAAGAAAAATAAATATCAAAAAAAAAAATTAAAATGTAGCTTGATACACCTGACAGACACACACACAAGAATTAAAAAGACTGGGGCGCCTGGGTGGCTCAGTTGGTTGAGTGTCCGACTTTGGCTCAGGTCATGATCTCGTGGTCTGTGAGTTCAAGCCCCACGTCAGGCTCTGTGCTGACAGCTCAGAGCCTGGAGCCTGTTTCGGATTCTGTGTCTCCCTCTCTCTGCCCCTCCCCTGCTCATGCTCTGTTTCTCTCTCTGTGTCAAAAATAAATAAACATTTTAAAAAAAGAATTAAAAAGACTTCACAATTTTTAAAAAAAAAATTTTAATATTTATTTATATTTGAGAGAAAGACAGAGCATGAGCAGGGGAGGGGCAGAGAGAGAGAGGGAGACACAGAATCCAAAGCAGGATCCAGTTGTCAGCAGAGCCAGATGCGGGGCTCAAATTCATGAATGGCGAGATCATGACCTGAAGCGAAGTTGGAGGCTTAACCGCTTAACCAATAGCCACCCAGGCACCCCTGGTCACAATTTTTGAAAACAATAAATTATAATGTAATAACTAATTTTTGGTTTGCAATTGTATTAGTATGCTGATTAAATACTGATTTTTAAAAATCACAGAGGATTTGAGTATAAGCATTACAACATTTTCATAAAAGAGTAACTTTCTTCATTTCTTTAGTCAGGAAGCTCTTAAAGCAATTAGAAAAGTCTGTTCTCGTGTAGGTCAACTGCAAATACTTATTTGATAGAAAATTCACCTTCTCTTATTTGTATCACAATTATGCCTATTCTGAAATTCCTTAAAGACCAACCTTGAAAATATAACACAGCTTTAAAGGAGATATTTCTCTGCTGTTATTACACAGATATTCTAAATAGTAAAGTAAACTGAAGTAGTCGATAAAGTGGTTTGTCACATTTTTTCCTTGTGTTTCCATAAGTGTCTAAAGATTGACAAGTCTCATCAAAGTGTATTTCTTTTTAGATACCCATTGTTACTGTCATTACTATTCTACCATAATGTAGAATAATGCCAAATGTGTTTGAAAATAACTTGTCAGTAATTTGGTGAATTTAGCAATATTATCAGGAAATCCAGTCTTTTACTGTGCAATGTTAACTGTGACTGTTTAAGACATTATCTACCTTTCTGTATTCCATTTATAACAAAATAATAATATTTATATGTCATAGATATTTCATTGCATTAACTCACAGATATCCCCCTTCTCCCTTATGTATTTGCACCTACCCATTTATATACCCAATGACTGGGCTGCTACCTTCTTCCAATATATGGTTTTGACACTGTATACAAAGAGCAAGGAGAAATACTTGAGAAATGTAATCTTATACTTAATACTCATTAAAATTCAACTTCTGAATGTTTAGCTTACAAATGTACATCTGGTCTTCAGCTAATGTCAAACATTAGATGCAAAAAATACGAAACATTATCAAGGGGCGCTTGGGTGGCTCAGTCGCTTAAGCATCCAACTCTTGATTTCGGCTCAGGTCATGATCTCTCGGTTCGTGGGCCTGAGCCCTGCGTCAGTTTCTGCACTGACAGAGCCGAGCCCACTTGGTATTCTCTCCCTCTCTTTCTGTCCCTCCTGTGCGTGAGCACATGCATGCTCTCTCTCTCTCTCTCTCTCTCTCTCTCTCAAAAATAAATTAACATGAAAAAAATTTTTTAAAAAATTATCAAAATTTTATATTGAGTATTATCAGTAGGAAATAACATCCCACAAGTAAAAGTATTGAAGAGACAGAAATTTGGAAAAGTATAATGTGAATAAATTTATAATGACTTTGGCTTAATTACTGTTTTACATGTGTAAGTTATCTATAATTAACTCAACTGTGACTGCTAAAAATGTATGTAACATTTTTCTTTTTCTTGTTAATATAAACATACAGATTTCCTAAATGTTTTTATAGTCACTTATTTCTATCAAATATTTCATTTAATTGGGCTTTTATTAAGATAGTAATAAACAAGTAAATAAATAAATAAATAAATAAATAAATAAATCAGGGATTTATTTACTATTTAAGATTAACATACTACCTCTTTGTTATGATTTTTTAAAATAAGCATAATATTCATTACTATTCTTTATAACATTTAAATCAGTAAGATTTTTTTGTTGTTTATTCCTATGAAATTTGTCAAAAAAACGTGCCCTTAAACACTTGGATATCTTTTCATAATGTTTTTCTACAGAAGGAACACAGGTAACACAAAATAAAGTAAATGATACAATAGGTAATAATTTACGCTCTAACAGCTATAGTACTACACTTCATCTGGAGTATTTGACTAGCTTTGATTGATAAAAATAATAATAATAGCCATTTATCAAGTGCATGTTATTTGGTTACCTCATATTGAGTAGACTTGTAAGTCTTATGACATTATCAGTGCAATAGATACTGCTTAACCCCTAGTTTATAGATGGGAAGTCTGAGGTTTTGTTGAAGATCACATAACTAGGAAGCTGGTAGAATGAAGCCTGAATTCAAACCCAGGTTTGGCTGCTTGCCCTGGGTCTGAACTATAAAACAATAGTGCAAAAGCTCTTGAAGAATATACAAGAAATAGCAAATAGGTTCTTCATGCTACAGCACATGGTAGAAAATATATGCAGTTTTGTGGGTGTCTGCAAGAATGGGGTACAGAGATTGTATTAGTCTACTTCGATTCCTACTGAGAACTACACACATACAAGACGAAGATGGGTTATATACAACCTTTGCCCTCTCCCTTGCCTAAAAATTCATAAAGCCCTGTAATCAGTTCTTACAATGCCCTTATCATGAAGGCATTATTAGCATTATTATACACCAACTGCTTGTAGATCACAGAAAGAGATTAATGGGAAGAATATGGAAACAGTGCAAAGAAAAATCAATGATAAACTTCTATTTGGAGAATAAATACTGAAGAAGAAATCAGTACCATGTGATAAAATGTTAATAGCTTTTGAATATAAAAAATACACTTAAATTTTGTTTTTAAAAAATAATTATCAAGAAAAAAAACAGGCTAAAAATGTGAATAGCATGAATATAAATTCAATGGACAAGAAATTATTCAGGGGCACCTGAGCCACTGGGTGGCTCAGTCAGTTAAGCGTTGGGCTGTTGGTTTCAGCTCAGATCATGATCTCCCCATTTGTGAGACTGAGCCTCGAGTGGGGCTCTGCACTGACAGCGTGGAGCCTGCTTGGGATTTTCTCTCACCCTCTCTCTCTGCTCATTCCCTGGTCCTGCTCTCTCTCACTCTCACTCTCTTTCTCAAAATAAATAAACATTAAAAAAGAAATTATTTAGAGTTTGATCTAAGAACAAACATCCAATTAAGACAATGAAATACCATTTTTGCCCATCAAATTCTCAAAATATGATGAAATTCATTTGGAAATGGACAATATGTAAACAGATGCTAGAAATAGACATTGATATAGCACTTGCTGAAGAGAATTTTGTCAAAAATGTGTTAAAAGTCTGTAGAAACATGTTTTAAACTGATGGATCATCTGTTTCAGCAATTCTGCCTCTATGAATACCTCTAAGTAACAATTATAATTATACAAAATGACCTAGTTATAAAGCATATTTACCATAACATAATTTCTAATATTAGCAACAATGACAATGAAAACTGGAAAAAAATGAAATCTCCAATAGTACTCCAAAATAGTGGTAAAACAGGCCATGAGCATAATTTTATTATAATATGGCACAGAATTTATAAATCAATAAAAAATATAGCATCATATGAAATAAAAACATGTATCATACCTTTAAAAGGTGAAAGGTATCTTTTCAAATAACATTTAAATATATTAATTTTTGTTACAAGTAAATTTCTATTTGGAAAAGAAGAAATCTTA
This sequence comes from Panthera pardus, assembly GCF_024362965.1. Taxonomy (NCBI): domain Eukaryota; kingdom Metazoa; phylum Chordata; class Mammalia; order Carnivora; family Felidae; genus Panthera; species Panthera pardus. The sequence goes on along the minus strand of NW_026526991.1, from coordinate 89,976,788 downwards.
TACACTAAAATGTTAAAGTAGTTACTTACACCTTGAAAAAGGACTACAATAAAAATGATATTTACTCATTTCTTTTTTAATTTACAAAACATCTATGATAAACCTGCCTTTTTTACTATTAGGAGATTAAAGAAATAAATTATTCCTCATTGAGGTGAAAATAATAAGAACAGTAAAAATAACAACAGTAAAATCTACTTCACTTGTTAAAAGTCTTTTATGGACTAGAATTTTCATATGTAGTACCATTCACTCTCATATAAGAAAAGCATGATTATATCCATTTTACAGATGGGAATATTGAAGCAAAGAGAAATTACATGACTTCCTAAAGGTTATGAAATTTGGAAGCAGCAAAGTGGATAGCATAAGTCTACCTGGCTATGAAGCCCAAACCTTTCTAATGTATAACAAAGTCTCCTTCATAATGAAGGGCCACTTGAAAATAAAAATTATGGGGATAACATTTCATTAGAGATAATGAACATTAATTTGGGCTGTAAACATGGGTTTATAATCCAACATACAGAATTTGGGTCAAACACGAGAAAAAGAAACCATAGTTTACAGAACAATCATGTTCTGACATATTAAAATTTTTAAAAATCTTTAATCAGAGACATTTTGAAGTGATTAGACTGAAATAAAGGAAAATCACAATCACTAAAGGTGGGCTTGTTCAATTTCATTTTTTTTTTTTTGTAATTTAAATCTAAGTTAGTTAACACATAGTGTAATAATAGTTCCAGGAGTAGAACCACTCCTGCAGCCCAGGAATAAACCCCACTTGATTGTGGTAAATTATTCATTTAATGTATTGTCAGATTTAGTTTGCTAGTATTAAATTTCTGATTAGACAAAAATATTGTTTTGGAATTTTGACACTCTTTAAGCAAATAAATATCTTCAAAACAAATGCTGCCCACAATTGATAATGCTACGGTATCACTGTTGCTTTGGCAAAATGAGTTTAACTTTCTTTAACATCAACTTATCTTTTAAATAATTTATTTCTAATGTATTTGTTCTAGTTTACAAATGAGCTATAGTATTACATTTTAGTAATCTTTAATTCCAGATTTAAAATTTTACTAAGCCTCTATTAATCTTTTCAGGGTATATAGATTGCTTTGAGCTCCTGTGGAGTGTAGGTCTAAATACATAAAAAATATTATGTAGTTGTCGGAGTGCCTGTGTGGCTCAGTCAGTTAAGCATCTGACTCTTGACTTCAGCTCAGGTCGTGATCTCAAGGTCATGAGACTGAGTCTTTGAGTTGGCTCCTCAGTGGACGTGGAGTCTGCTTGATTTTCTCCCTCTCCCTCTCTCTGTCTCTGTCTCTCTCTCAATCTCACCTTCTCGCCCTGTCCCAATTGTGCCCACACACTCTCTATCTCTTTCTCAAAAAATAAATAAATAAATACATAAATACAGACATAAACACATAAATAAATAGAAGTATATGGTTGTTAATATATAGTGAACTAAGAAGTAGAGAGTGTTCTCTCTGCTACTGCCCTAGCATAAAAACACCACCACCAACAAAACACTATTATTTTTGTGGGATGATGTAGAAATAATATTTTTCTCATATTAAGTTCTCCTTATGTTATCAGAAATATGCAATTTTAATCTGTCCTGGATTATAAAGATAGAGATAAATTATATTTAGTTGCCACTTTTGCAAATTTTCATCTACGTTAGACCAGATAAAGAAAGACAAATACTTAAAATTTAAACTTCTTGGTTTCTTTTAGTTGGTATATTTGTCTGTCAAAATAGTCCCAATAAGTAACTACCTCATGAACCAACCAAGTTTTGAGGAAGTAGCTAGGACTTTTTGTTAGCACAATTAAAATGTAAATGGTCAGGATACTTTTCATAACTTTGCTAATAAGTATATTCATGATGCTCTATTTGTGTTTCCTCCTTAGGTTATACTTTGCTATTTTATTGGACTCACCTGTCTTTAGAGGCCCAGGGATATTAATAACATAATAATTTAGACTCTATGAAAAAAACTTTACATATTTTTCCCAAACAGTACATTTTTGTACACTGAACAAAAGTGAATTTAATCAACAAAGCAAATAAGATGTTATTTATATTTTTGGGGTGCCTGGGTGGCTCAGTCAGTTAAGCTTCCAACTTTGGCTCAGGTCATGATCTCACGGTTCATGAGTTTGAGCCCTGTGCCTGCTTTGGATTCTGTGTCTCCCTCTCTCTCTGCCTCTCCCCTGCTCATGCTCTCTCTCTCACTCGCTCTCTTTCTCAAAAATAAATATTTATTAAAAATTTAAAGAACATTAAAAATTGTTTTAATTAAAGAAAAAGATGTTATTTATATTTTGTAACATATTGCAAAATAAAGAAAGAGAACTTTCCTAGCAAGTCCATATTCCCTTTTTTAATTTTTTTAAATGTTTATTTAGTTTTGAGAGCAGTATTGCTCTCACTTTTGCTCTGGCTCTCTCCCTCCTTGTTATTAAATGTTTCTATAAACACAGGAACTCACTTTAATAGCATGTCCCCACAACTATTCTCAAAAATGAGAAGGTTCCTGACCTCTTACACCTGGATATCATGTATTTACCAGGTACTTCAACATTATCAAATAGTTTCATTAGCTACAGTATTCTCCTTAAAAAATTGCTTTATACATGGTTTTAAGTACTATATTACGAACAAAGAAAAAATTAAAGAATTAGGACAGAAACTATCCACTTTCTCATAAGGCTCAAGTTAGCTTCATACAAAATTGTTAGCAATACAAAGTACAGAATACTAAAACTGTACATTGCAGTCAAAAAATTAAATAGAGAAATAATAGAAAAATAAAAGTAATCTTGTACATTCAAAACACATTAACATCTCCCATCATGTTCCTGGTCTGTAGACCTCAAATTAATTACAATAGCTGGAATGTCCTGGGTAATTTCATTTCCCCATTTCTCATGATCTTATCCAGCAGACAGACCCCATCGGGCAAATACAGTGGCAGGTTGAGGACAGGAACAACTACCTTTTTTTCTTTCCTGTTAGATGTAGTACAGATACAAAACCCAGTGTGCCTGGTTCTTGTTTCTTTCCAGGGAGCAACAAGATTTGTACCTTCACCTGCACTCGTAACCATCTCACATGACCTTTTTCTTCATAAATGTATTTGTAATATATGAAGCATAATGTTACTTCATAATTGTACCCCTTAGTATCCAGCCCAACATTTACTAGGAGTACAGGTTTTTCATGTGATGTAAGTAATTTCTTCTCTCACAAGTCATGCTATATGTTTTACTTTCTAATTCAACTTAAAAATAATGTTTCTTAGGTGCTGCATGAAACAATAAAATTTACTATGCTTAAAAGCTTTTGTTGAATAAATCATGACTGCACCGTCAGTAGTAAACCACAAGTGCTGCATAAGAAGAAACTGAATAATCTTTCTGGAAAATTCTGCTTGAGCCTATTGCTTACATTTATGACCAGGTGTTTTATCAATGATTTAAACAAAACAAAACTGTTCTATATGATTTAATTGACTTTTGTCAAAGAATGCTAGAACCCAGAGTGCTAAAAATGTAAAAAGAAAAAAGAAAAACCTATGGTAATTAAAAATCTTACTTTGAAATTGCCTTATATATTATTTTTGTCATACATATTCTTTTTTAAAAGACATTTTTAATGTTTATTTATTTTTGAGAGAGAGAGACAGAGTGTAAGCAGGGGAGTGGCAGAGACACAGAATCCGAAGCAGGCTCCATATATAGTTATATATATTCTTAAATCTAAATTTAAAAGGCTGTATCCACGTCTTTATTCATTAGCAGCATTGATTAATTTGATCTAGTTATCTACTAGGGAATCCCTTGTCTTTCTTCTGACCTTTCCCAGTTGAGAAAATCTTAAATAACCTTCGATTAGAGTGAGAAAATCCTCTTCAAAAATTGTATCTAATTAGAATTTTAAAATAATCTTCTTGAAAAAGAAAACCTTCTACTACTAAAAAAAATTAGCTAATTTCATTACAATCTGTATTAATTTATTCTTTAAATATCTGGTTATAAATTGGAATTGCTTTATTCAAAGTAATCAGACTACTAATTACCAGTAGGGTAAAGGCTAAGTTTTATAAAGTTAAGCTATACAAAGTTTAAACTTTATATATAATGATTATACTCACTAGCAGGAAAAACTGAATACTGTATACATTCCTGGGGGTGGGCAGAATGAGTCCCTTTCTTAATAAAATTAAGGATTTCCTTTAGCGACTTAAACAAATTGATTATTTTCAGCACATTCAGAACAGCCTAAGATTGCCAATATTATAATTGACTCTTTTTAGACTTAATTTTGTAAATAAATAGCTTACGGTGTTTTTTTTTTCTTTTACATAATTTTGCTCTTCCACCTAGAAATCATAAAACCATGTCAGAGCGTTGGAAAGAATGTGTCAAAACTCTGAGAACTTTCACGTACCATAATAAAAGTTGTGTTCTGTTAATAGATCATTCATTAAGAGCATCTTGAGCTACTTCAGTTTAGTTTTTAGATCTCTGTCAAAGGATTTTTCCTAATTTTTAAAAATTAATTTTGCTTTCTATCTTTAGCAAACAGCTAACTAAAGTAACAATAATAATAATGTACCATATAAACTTGCATCTGGCTTTAACCAACAATTCTACGTAAAACAAATGTCCTAATATGTGAATACTCTCTATATAATTTCATTTGAAAGCAATTCTCCCAAAGAAAAATCTTGTGCTGAATACGGGTCATTTGCTACTAAAAGCTACATGTAAGAATTAAAGCATATTTCAGACTCAAGTTTTCTAAAAAGCTTTATGATGACTGGACATGCAACATCAGCCAACAGACTTGATAAAAAGAATCACTTGATTAAAATAAAAACCCATTGCATTATTTTTCCAAGAAGACAAGGCAAATCAGAACTAAACATTGGTATATAATTTAATATCATTATACCTAAAATTATAATAATCAATAAGCAGCTATCAAGTTATTTTTGTTACTCAAAAGCACTTACTTCTAAAAGCTAAGAATTAAAAATCTCCCACTCCTCACCAATTTTGAATTAATTGAAGGTTAAGTAATCTAATGATCTGTTTTTCTTAAGGAATAAGATAGAGAATATGTGAATTGCATAATATTTCAAATTAGCCAATATCACCTTAATGAGGCTTAAATGTGCTATTTTAATTTGAGTTCTTGAATGGTTTATATTCATAAAGTCTGCAGAATGTTTCTCCTCTGGAGGTTTGTGGGGAAAATAATGAAACTTTGAAATGGGATAAGATCTGTATTTTTGATCTCTTGAGTTGGTGACTATATTACAACTTCTGCACACCATACCTCAAAAATAATTCCCATGAGTTTAGTATATATATTTTTGTAAAGGACACAAAGCTCCACATTCACCGATGTGTTTCTTCCTTATTTACTCTCTATCTTCTTCATTTATTTAACTTTTTTTTAATGTTTACGTATTTTTGAAAGAGAGAGACAGAGCGTGAGTTAGGGAGGGCAGAGAGACAGAGAGACAGAGAATCTGAAGCAGGCTCCAGGCTCTGAGCTGTCAGCACAGAGCCTGACATGGGGCTCAAACTCAGGTACGGTGACATCATGACCTGAGAAGAAGTAGGATGCTTAACCAACTGAACCACCCAGGTGCCTCTAACTTCATTTATTTAAATTTTGTGTTATTACTGATCTTTTGTGAATGCACAGCTTAAGAGAGGGCATTGTAAACTTGAAAGTTGTTATAAAACACTTCCTCTAGATTAAAAAAATTGAATTAAAAACTATGTGTATTATATATGTAAAGAAACACAATGATATTGAAGTGAAGAAGCATAAGGGAGAGTTGCTTTTTACAAGCTAGAGGGAATTCTTAAGGAAAAATGGCGCACCTGAAAAAAAAAGTTTAGATCTCTTAGGTGAGGTTCTCTCTTGAGTAGTAGCTGTTGATAAAATTTATGCCCCATAGAGGGTCTCTATTCAAAACTATGACCCTCCTCTATTAAATACCCCATGGCTGTAAGCCCTAGTTTTAGAATTTAACCTATGCTTGCCTCTCTAAACCATGGCATTTAACTTTTCCTATTCATGGTTCCCCTGAAAGCAAAATAACAATAAAATTGAGGATCACTGGTTGAGGAAAACAATGTACCACTGATATTTATTTATGCTGAGTAGCAAGTAACAATTTAAGCATAAAATCCAGGGTGTTTTCATTGGTTACAAAGCATACTAGAATTAAGGATTATGACAGAAGTAACATGATCAACATTTTTAAGTGGCAAATATGGAAGGAATATGTGTGTACTTGTGTGTGCACAGAACACACATAAATACTTGAAAAATATTCTCTGGAGTGCTATGGTATTATTAATATTTTAATATTTTGTTATATTCACCTTATATTTCTTAGTAAACATAAGTATTAAAAAGTAGCTTAATTGCTAAATTTCCTTAAATAAATATATTTAATAGCTCTAGCAATACTGGATTTCAACATTTATAAAATCAAATGAACATAATTTTGTTCTATATATGACCATAATATTTCACAATTTATAAAATCAAATGAATGTAATTTTTTTCTCTATATGACCATAATATTTCACAATACATCTCTGTGACTATTTCCTACACATAAGAATAAAGAATATTTAAACCTAACTAGGTTATCCTATAAAATAAGGACTTGTATGTACTTATTCCAATAAAACAATAATGTTTGTAAATGTGAGTTTACAAGGAGTGCTTAAGCTGATGGGAATCAGTATTCATAGGTCTAACATTATTTAGGATTAGGATGTCTTTTTCGCCCATAAGACACATTTGAGGTTATTTGCATATCATTTTTTGGTGTTAAGGTCATTAATCTCTCCTTAAATAAACATTCTGCTATAGAAATACTTTAAAATAACATGAGCTACTTATGAATAGGAAATAGAAGTAATTATGTACAAGGATTCAGATTGTGGTGTTCATTTTAAATGACAGGTATACTCATGGCAGTTCTGAAGATAGTGACTAACACATAGATGGAATCCAATACTTGTTGAGAGAACAAATAGTGGATGTGCAGAATTCTGACTTACTCGTATATATGAAGAAAAACTAAACTTTTTATTGTATCATAAAGACTCAGTTCATTTAACAAAGTTTTTTACATGAATGTTCAATGAAACTACTAAGCACCCAATTTAAAATGTTACCAGATTGAGAAAAAACATCATTGGTATAATCTAAAGTAGATAATTCCAATGTTCACCTCAGAGGTATAGTAATACCTAAATATGGGATTTCTCTTAGTGCTCAAGTCCTGTTCTCCAATATTACCCATCGTAGTGGCAATATCTTTTGTTCTCTTTCTCTTGGGATGGTAGGCTTTCTTCCTATATTTCCTGATACCTAGAGTCATCAAACACAAACCAGTTTTTCCTTATTCAACTTACTCATTAAATTCTGTATGCCAACCTTTCTATTCTTGAATGTTTTGTTTTTATTTTTCTCTCTTCTATTTCCTCTAAATCAGCTCTGTCCAATGGACATGTAATGTGGGCCACATAATTAAGTTTTCTACTAGCCACTTGAAAAACACATAAAAAGAAACTTGTAGAAATAAATTTTAATACATATTTTATTTACTTAACTCAAATATTTAACCAAAATTATTTCAACATGTAATCACAATTTTAAAAATACTGAGATGTTTTACATTCCTTTTTTTTTGTGCTAAGCCTTCAAAATTCAAAGTGTATTTTATGCTTAGAGCACATCTGAATTCAGACTAGTGACATATTAAGTGTTCAATAGCCACATGTGTCTAGTGGTTACAAACAAATTGATTGAAATGGTGGTCTTGCCAAGAAGAGTGATGGCAAAGTGATGAACAGTAGTTTATAGCTCTTAGAAAGTGCTATGGTTAATGGAGACTCTGTAAGATCAGAGACTTAATCTTAAGTGACAATTCTAGGACAATAATAGTCTTGTTATTGTTAACATACCTAAAAAGGACTGTTAGTATTTTAAACATGATACCTGAAAAAATGAGGTACTGAATACAATCTCTTCTGCAATATAACATGTTACTGTAACATAAATTAGCTTATTCATAGAAGTTACCTTACTACATGTAAAACATTCTGGCATATTAATGTATTGTTCTGTTAAATAACAGTGGCTGAATGCAAAGCATTCAGGAAGTTGCTGAGGCAGTGACCACTGACCATTCACCAAACATGCATTCTTTTTCTCACCTTGGCCTCGGGCTGTCTTGAAAATGTTTATTGCAGAATTTTCCACAATTTTTGGGCATTTTTGCTCTTGCTTCTGTATTCAGAAGCATCAAACTTTCTCATATTCACTTCTAACCAAATAAAGCCAACTCTTTTACTTACCATGATACTTCTTTATATTTTTAAAATTAGTGTGTCTTTTAAAAACTGTCCTGATTTTTTTAAGATTTGTGTATGTAGGGATGCCTGGTGGCTCAGTCAGTTAAGCATCCAACTACAGTTCAGGTCTTGCGGTTTGTGAGTTCAAGCCCCGTGTGGGGCCATGTGCTGAAAGCTCAGAACCTGGAGCCTGCTTCAGATTTGTGTCTCCCTCTCTCTCCCCCTCCCCCCCCCCACCTAGAATAAATAAACATCAAAAAAAATTTTTTTTAAAGATTTGTGTATGTATGTGCATGTGCGCTCTGGTTAGAGACCTTATTGATTTGACTGGTCTCTTCCAACCCTTTTTTCCCAAGAGACCTCTTATTTTTAGCCCACAATTTGCAAAACACCTCACTGTACCCTTATATGGATAGAAACACATGGAAAAAAAGAAACACGTGTATCACATTATACCAGGAATGCTTGAATCTATAAGTAAGTTTTATGTGTGCTATTTTTACTTCAAATATTTATGTTCTAATCTCTGATCTTATTTTGTCAATATAAGTGTCCTTATTTGCAAAATGAGATATCTGGACCAGAACTGTACTTCTTTTCCAGTTTTTGAGATCTTTTTCATGCAAAACCATACATGATATTCCCACAATTAGAATGATGATATAGATCTTCAGGACTAAATCAGTATATTAAAATGCAAATCTACCTACCTGCGCACCAAAATTCTCATGAAAGGACAGGAAAAAATATTACTACAAAACCTGGTAAAACAAGAAGAGTGATACCATGGGAAGGAGGAAACAGTTGCAAGGGGATTGTGGAGCTCCTAGATAAAATGTTGAAAGATACTTAAAATAGGAGGGACTTGAGACATTCATTTGATAGCTTTATAAAAAACAAGACGATTTCCTAAGGAATGATGAATTTTCAAAATTAGCTCAATGAGAGAAGTATAAAAGTAAAAATAATGCGCAGTGGGGAGTGAAAGTTAGTTTTTAGTTAAACTGCAACAAACCTTCAAGGACTAGAGATTTCTCAATTATAGAAACGGTTCCAGGACAGAGAAAAAGGTACATGCAGTTTACAAGTCTGACCTAATTATGATGCCTAAAACAAGTAAAGATAACAAAATGTTAAAATTATAGGCCTCTCTAAGTTTTGACATATACAAAAAAAACCTTTAAAACTTGCAAATTAAACCTACTACGGGGACAAGTCTACATAAAAAGGTAAAGATAATTTTAAATTAGGAAAATCTATCAATGTAATTAATACATTAACATATTCAAGAAAAAATGATCTTCTCACTGTGATGCACCTAACAGATACAGAAAGCCCGTCTGATAAATTTGAAACTTATTTATAATTTTTTTTAAAATTCTTAATACAATAGAACAGGAAAAGTGTAAACCAGGAATACAGAGCGAATACATCCAATGATTAATCCTTTGAGGCATTTCCGATAAAAGCAAGAAAAAGAGGAGGATGTCTACCATCATTGCTACTATTCAACAGTGTGCCTCATATCCTATACATCACAGTAAGATAAGAAAACAAAAGGAAGAAAACATATTGGAAAGCGACAGACAAAACAATGATTATTTTTAAAGAAAATAATTTTCTGTTAGAAAATCCAAAATAATCAACTGAAAACCATTAGGTATTACAACAGGATTCCACCAGATAAATTAACATATAAAGCCAACTAATAAATACTGTGAAAAAAAAAAAAAACCTCTGACTTATAATAGAACAGAATCTATAAAATATCTTGCAAAAAGCATATGTGTAAGAACGATTGGAAAGAAAACTAACACTTTACTCAAGGGCATAAAAGAGAATTAGAGTGTATGTAGAAATATACTTATCCTTAAGGAGTAGATTCAATATTATAAAAATACCAATTCTTTTTATATAATTCCATAAATTAAATATAAGTCTGCACTATATTAGCATTTTATCCTTAGCATTGGCACACTAATTCTAAAATTGTTCTGGAAGAGAAACCGTGCAAAAATAGATAATATAATTCTTTTAAATGGTGACTTTCAATTCCACACTTCAAAATATGCTTCAATTAAATAATTGAAGCAATCTGTTATTGGCACAGGAATAGATATATAGATTAAAGGAATACTTATAGTCCAGAAATCAGATATCTATGAAAATTGGTCATGTGATGAATACAACAGGTCACAGATGAAAAGACATCCTCTTTAGAGGTGTTCAATAAAATTGCCAGTATATTGGAAAAATGTCTAAAATTGGAACTATGCATCACTCTTTACTCAACAAATGCATTTCAGATGGATTCTATATAAGGATATAAGTATAAAAAACAAAAAAAGAGTGTTGCTCTGAAAAAAAATTACGCTTAATTCTTTTTTTTAATGTTTATTTATTTGTTTTGATAGAAAGAGAAAGCATGTGTGTGTTGGGGGGGGGGGGGGGTGGGAGGGAGCAGAGAGAGAGGGAGAGAGAGAATCCCAAGCAGACTCTGGGCTGTCAGTGCAGAGTCCAAGGATGGGTTCAATTCCACAAACTGTGAGATTATGAACTGAGCCAAAATCAAGAAATTTGGACACTTGGTGGACTGAGCCACCCAGGCACACCTAAGTTGAATTCTTTATAACAACTGATAAAAAGGAATTATTAAAAACTATTACTGCTGAATTAAATGTGGAAGAAACAACTTTAAATGATTAGAGCAATAATTATAAAAATCTAAACCAATTCTTTATTCAGGTTGTTCCTCAAGTTCAAGTACATGCTTTTTATAAAGAATGTGGAACTAGAAGTTAAAGATAATTACTTGTAGGTTTGGTTTATGCCAGAAAGAAGACATAAAATTGTAATCAATAGACCCTTCATCCTATATCAAAGTCTTCCTTTACTCTGATATCAAACTTAGGCAATTGAGAGTCTATTTAGATATTTTTAGTTAAAAATAGAATGTTTTCAGACATCTGTCTTTTTTATAATTCCCATCTCTAACTTTGTTTTACTTACACTTTTCTTGATTTCATCAGTTAAGTGATAAGAGAATCTAGACCTACAATTCATACAGTCCCCATTTGGACAATTGGAGGGCAATTGGAGGGCAATGTGGGAGAACCAAACTGATGTCATATTTAGGTGCTAAGGCTTATTTGAGAATGTGATGTACACAGTGATTAAATTGAGGTTACAATGGAAAAAATAAGATACATGTTATTTAAATATTAGGTAACCACTGGAAGATTAAAAATATATATAAATATAAAATATAAAAATAAATATTTATATAAAATATAAATATAACTATATATAAATAATATATGTATTATATATAAATATAAAATTTTATATAAATATAAAAATATAAAATATAAATATAAAAAATATAAATATAAAAATATATTTATGTCTCCAAGCCTCTAAAGATAAAGAAGAGACTCAAAGAAGATTCAGTAACCTCAACAAATGAAAGAAAACAATAAAAACTCATAGTTAATATAAACAGCAATAACAGCAGAAGGCATTGCTATGGGTAAAATAGTTTAAATTTTCTGATTAAAAAAGTCTTAGAAAGTAAGTTAAAAAATATTTAGCTATAGGCTAGAGACACAGGTAAAATAAAATGATTTCATTTTTAACAGAAAAATATATGTATTTAGCTTACATAAATAAATAAAATAATAAATAAATAATATAAATATATATAATATATATAAATGTATATATTTAAATATATATATTTTTATATATTATATATATTTAAATATAAATATATATAAATATAAATATATAAATATATTTATATATTTATATAGATTTATATATATAAATAAATAATATATATATTTATATATAAATAAATATATAAATATATTTATATATTTATATAGATTTATATATATATAAATATATATATTTATATATAAATATATAAATATATATAAATATTTATATAAATAAATATAAAATAAATATAAATATAAATATAAATAAATAAATAAATGTATTTATTTCAGCTTACAAAAAAGTGCCATAAACTCTGAGTAAACTATTCTTCTGGAAAAAGGGAAAGAGGAGAATTTTTCTTATCTGTTTTGTTTCCCACAGCTTAGTACAATTCAGAAGTTTCCCATAATGTAACATAAAAAAGAGAGAGAGAGATGAATTATAGGGGTAAAAAAGAGACTTACAAACTCTGGTAATTACCCAAAATCTGATAACTACTCAGATCCTGCCACACACACACAGACACACACACATGCACAAACACACAAAGAGTGAAGGCAAGATAAGAGAAGAACTAGATCCTACTTTTAGAAAGGGGTAGAATTGGCAAATTTAGTAAATGAAAATATAGGCTTTCCAGTTAAATTTCAGTTTCAAAAAATCCCAAATTTTGAAATTATATATCAAACAGTACATGAGACATACCTATACTAAAAAATATATTCACTATTACTGAAATTCTTATTTATTGGCCATCTTCTATTTTATTTGGAAGCCCTAGTAAGGGGTATACATACAAATGGGTGAAGAAAAAAAAAAGTTAATTCAAGAAAGCAGCAACCATATCTGAGACTAAGTCTCTAGACTGGGGTCCAGCCTTCAACACACGAGGAATTCTGATAGCAAGGTGGTCCACTACTCTTAAAATGTTTCCCAGAATAGGAATAGGAAAACAGGACTCTGCATGGAAAGAGGAGTTGGGGGAGGGAGGTGAAAGGAGAGGAACTTGAGTCCATGTGATAGAATATGGAGAATGCCCTTGCTGCAGAACTTGGTCAGTGAGGAAGGCAGGAACTCAGGGAATACACATGCCATGCCTTATGTGTAGACTAGCAGCAGAAATAACTCAAGGAACAATACAGAGAGTACTGGGACAGAAATCTAACAGGGGCTGCGGGAATGAGGTGTAAAACAAATGTTATGGATACCAACATTCACCATTTAGTGAGTGGATAGGTGTTGGGTCTTCTTAAAAAAGATATCAGTTGTCAAAATAAGAACATTTATAGAAAATTTACTAGCTATCAACTGAGTAATGCTTTATTTCTCTGTCACTGTTGGGAATAACCGATCCCAAATGTTTAGTGAATTTTCCAGATAAATGGGTATGTCAACTTAAGGGCCTCAAATGTTTTAATTTTTTTAATGTTTATTTATTTTTGAGAGACAGAGAAAGACAGAGTGTGGGTGGTGGAGGGGCAGAGACAGAGGGAGACACAGAATCTGGGTTCCAGGCTCTGTCTGAGCTGTCAGCACAGAGCCTGACGAGGGGCTCAAACTCACGATCATCACCTGAGCTGAAGTTAGATACTTAACTGACTGAGCCACCAGGCACCCCTCAAATGTTTTGATATAAGGGTTTTTTCTACTGAAATCCTTCACACATTTAACCAAGATCCTTAATAAAGTACATTAACATAATTCATCCTTTTTAATGGCTCTTACAGGGAGAGAGCGGAAAGGAAGGAAGAAGAAAATTATGCCTTTAGAAATTTCTAAAATATGTGGGGATATTCTGTCTATTTAATTTGCTTGTCAACCCTTTCATTTGGACATTAATAATATCAACTCTAAAATACATATACTGAGTTTCAGATAGTTTAATTGGCTTGCCTAAGGTCATGGAGCTAGTAAATCTGTCTCTAAAGCCCATGACATCTCCACCTCACTGCTCCACTTCCTTGATACAGTGGTCCCTGCATACACTTTGTGGCATCAATTAGACCTCCCAGAAGGATGTTGTCCTCAGCTTTGAGAGGACTGTATAAAAAAAAAAAAAAACTAACTTTGGATATGTAAAATATTCTCTATTATAATTTATCTCCATTGCAAAGATATCTAATCATTTTCTAACTTGATGCACTTGAAGAATAATTGTAATATCTTATCATTTAAAATGAATATAATGAGGATATATTTTTAAATAAGTATATAGGACTAGGATATATATAAAATTTTACCAGACTAAGTTCCAAAAAAATGAAAAGAAACAAAGTCAGAGAGGAAAATAATACTCTTGGGAGTATTCTGGAGGAAATGACTGTATTCATTTTTTTTCTTCTTCAGTGATTACCCTTTGGGGAGCCACAAAATATTTCAGAAAGATAAATCTGTTATTCAACTTACTCTTCATAAAAATGGGAAAGTTCCAGGAAAATTATCTCGAAAGGTAAGATTTTTTTAGCGTTGGTTTGAATTTTCAAGCTGATCATTTTAAGGACAATATTCCTATCTTTATGGATGGTTGCCAGTTTGGAATTACATAGCTTAATGAATACATGTTCATTTGAGTATGTTTACTGAAACATAATGAAATATTTACCTAAATGCCTGTTAACAATTCGAACTGAAGCAATTACATGAACACATTACTGCAACCCTGGTATAATAGTAAATCAATTGGTCTCTTGGAAAAATAACTTATGAGAAACTTATTAAGGTTATTATATTCATACTATCCAGGAAGCCACTAGGAAGTGTACAGAGTAAAAAATGTGAGGGGGAAGCCATTGAAAGAAGAAAAATAACTTGTTCTATTTGAAGATTGTTTGTCGGTATCAACACAATTTAAATCAAGACAGATTAATATTCATAATATATATAATAAAACTACCCAGAAAGGGATTACTGTGCTTTAATGACACAATTCCATGCTGTTAGATATGAATTTTATTCCCTGTGTGATGTCTTGAGTTATTTCAAACCCAAATTGCACAGTATGCAATGAACTTTGATATTTTGGCAGCTTTATCTGTAGAATCTTCCAATTACCTGCTTTAAGCAAAAATCCCATCACCCTGTCATTTACATCAGATAACAGATTTCCAGTGCATGACTTTTTTTTTCCTAGTCTGAGGTGTTTCATCATAAAAAGTGTCAGGTGGTGCATTAGGTTGCAGTATATCTATGTGGAATATAACATAATGAGGCCAAAAGAGAGTTGTTTAGAAAAATCTTTTGGAACTGGTACTCAACTCAGCCAGTGTTGACAGCTCCAGGGTTATGCATCTGAAATCTCCACAGAGAAACATTATAAAGTACAACTAATACTCTCAATATTAATAAACATAAGAGTCTTCAAATTGTCCTCAATGTTTTGAAAAAGCTAAAATCATCATGTTTCATTTCAACATGGGGGAAGAAGCGAAAATATATGATTAGAATTTCTACTCTCCTTGAGAACTTTCATGTTGCTAAAAAATAACTTATTTCATTGGTAGCAATTCACAAATCACTAACATTTCAATTCCATGTAAATTAAGGTTTATATTTAAATCCATTTAACACCACTACTCGAATACAATGTATGCTGACATATATTTTAAGTCTGGGACTTTATTTAATCTTCACAATAATTCTATGTGGCAAATACTATTAAAAATAAAGAAACTGAATCACAAGGAGCTCCATGGCTGTGCCCAGATCATATTCATGGAACTGGTAAGCAGAGGAGCTTGGATTTGAGCCCAGTCAGTCTCCATAGCCCATACTTTATGCTATCAACCTACCTGACAAGTATACTTGGGATGTGTATATATACATATCTATATATCTATATAGATCTATATATATAGATAGATATCTATATATATCTATATAGATATATAGATCTATATAGATATATAGATATCTATATAGATAGATAGATAGTTTTGTTTTCCATGGCTATATTCACTTACCTCAAAGTCTGGGACATGATAGGTGTTCCATGATGATTAACCATATTAAGTATATATTAGATGCCAAGTACTGTTATCAGTGCTTTATATGTATTTATTCACAATAAATCAAGAGCAAAAAAAGTGATAATTACTATTATTTTCCTTTTTTTAAATAAAAGTACTGAAAATTCAGAAGATAAGGGTGTTCTCAGCCTAAAGTCTCATAGCTACTAAAGAAGGAGATGAAATTTGAGCACAGCTAGTCTAGTCATAGAGCTCACTATATCATAATTCCAGCCAATGTAATATCTATGGGCTGTTGTCATCATCATATCCAGGGACAAGAATATAGTCATTTCTGGGTGTAAAGTGTATAATTATCACTAGAAATTCCTAATTTTCAATGTCTCATTTGGATCATAGCAGGATTTAAGTTACATGGCTGCTTTTTTTATGCTTCAACTCACAAACTTTACTTCCTATAGTGAATATCACCATCTCTTGGCCAATTCAACAATTTACAGATAAAAAGTATAAATGCTTTTTCTCAACCACAACTTCTCCTACTCTAACACTGTTATTTAAAAATAGATGGGGTGCCTAGGTGGCTCAGTTGGTTGAGCACCTGACTCTTGATTTCGGCTCAGGTCATGATTTCATGGTCCATGAGATGAAGCCCTGCATGGGGCTCTAAGCTGGCAGGACAGAGGCTGCTTGGGATTCTCTCTGTCTCTCTCTGTCTCTCTCTCTGTGTGTGTATGTGTGTGTGTGTGTGTGTGTGTGTGTGTGTGTGTGTGTTTCTGCCCCTCCCTCTCTCTCTCAAAATAAATAAACATTTAAAAAGATAATATGCTTGATGACACAGAAGTTTATATATTCTCCATTTACTCACATATTAACTATATCACTGTGGTGTAGTAGGTTAGAGTACTGAACAAAATCAACAACATCCCAGACTTCAAAGGGCTTAGTGCACAGGGGATTCAACTGGCTCTGACTCTCAGTTAAAGAGCAGTGGTAGCCTCCACACAAACTATTAAAAAGGCATCCCATGTCTCTATTCGCCCCAAATACTGGTTCTTGAAGGATTTTTTAGCATCATATTTCAAAGAGAAGATATTACATCCTTATTAAAATCTATAAGGGTTTACTTTAAGATACTATGCAAGTACATTATATATAATCTAAAAACAATTCAACAAATATTTTTTTAAAAATTTAGTGTTTATTTTTGAGAGAGAGAGAGAGACAGAGTGTGAGCAGGAGAGAGGCAGAAAGGGAGGGAGATACAGAATCTGAAGCAGGCTCCAGGCTCCAAGCTGTCAGCACAGAGCCTGACTTGGGGCTTGAATTTATGAACTGTGAGATCATGGCCTGAGCTGAAGTCAGATGCTTAACCAACTGAGCCACTCGGGTGCCCCAATTCAACATATATTTATTGAATATTTTTTACATGCAATATTTAGTACTTGTCTTTGAGGGTCTTACATAGTGAATGAACAAGTTAGCGAACCTACTTAAAATTCAGAATTATGTCTTAGGAAACAAATACGTGCAGACAGATACTCATTTATTCATCAACTACCATATAGGCACTCTTCTAAATACTGGAGATACAAAGACAAACAAGACATTTCAGTACTTATTCTAGAATGCAGAGTTTTCATTCTGGTAAAGAAGACATACAATAAACAAATATACATTTAAAAGTCTGATAGAGATATGTGCTTCAAAAGAAAGAGATAACTATGCTTCTAAAGCCTGGAGTAAGAACACCTGACACAGATGAATCAGGGGTGGTAATCATTTCTATGTATTAATCCTAGAACATATAAACCTAGTTCTCACCATAAATATAAATAAAGAGTGTTAAATTTGCTAACTTGGCATCTTGTTTAAAAACAGAGATTCCGGATCCATACTACCAAATTCAAATGTCTTCTCTTGGATAAATTATTATATTCACCCTACTTTCCTTGTTAAAAAATGTGAATAATAATATTTACCTAATATGATTATTATTGTAACTTAATTGAGAAATGTAAATGAAAGCTTAAAGCAGTGCCTGTGCCTAACTGGGACTACGTAAGTACCAGTTACTAATGTCATAAAATTAGGGATGGCATTTTAGCTTTTTACCGTTACAAACTCTATATGGTAAGGAGATACTGAATGTTCTTCTCTCTTGATCCTATTGTTTAAAGTGGTTTCAAAATTCTCTACAGTTTTCATAATTTTAGCTGTATAAAAACATTTATAAACAATTATATTTTCTTTCCAGTAAAACAACATACAATGGCTTATTTCTTCTATATAATGCTAGGAACATTATGATAATTATCATTTCATTAAGTTTATTGACACCATTGCCTTTCAGTAGATACTTTTAGAGTTCTCTAATTGTACAAGGCACATTGTACTATTCAATTCATCTCAGATGCCTTTCCTATTTTAAAATTGCTTGTGTTATACAGAAATATGGTAATTTAATTCTTGTTCCATGAGATTATTCATAAAATAGTTTGACAGTCCATATAAATCTCTCTAAATTTCAAAATTTTACAATCTCCATCTTGACTAGATGTGTATAATTGAGTCTTTAAAAAAATGTTCTCTTTATGTCTCTCAAATTTGATAAGTATTTTCAACATTGTTGACATTAATCATAAAATCAAATTTCATTTTAGCTCAAGGAAACTCACAGAACACAGAGAGCAGATTTTTGTATGAAAAAGGAAAAAAAAAGAAACCTTAACTTTTTCCTTAAGATGAAGGTATGCCTTCAGCTTTGGAGAAAAGTAAAGTGTATGATATATTCCATGGACAACTGCTCAAGACTGTTCTCTAGACTTTTGAGCTCCCTTAAATAAGAACAAAACAAAACAAAACAAAACTTTCCTTGTAAGTGACAATATGACAAAGGCCAATTTCTCCCCCAAAGGCATCTCTGGAAGCCAAGTAAAGTGGTTTTAAAATGAATATGATTATGCTATACAGAAAGATGCAAATAAGTCATTATTTATATGCTTGCTTTGGTTGTTTTAACTTCTGAAAGAAGTTTCTTTTCTTCTTCTGAAAGTTTTTGGGTTTTTTTTTGTTTTTTTTTTTTTTTTAGCGTGCATTCAAGGTATTGTATTACAGTTATGACCTTATTCTCTCCATGTAACAACTTCTTTCTTCCTCACAAAAGAGCCCAATAATACACCTTTGACCTTAGGCCATATAAAGGTTTTCCTTCTGATGTTTCCTGTCAGGAGCTCTAATAGGCAGTTTTAAAAATAGATTGTGTATTAACATCCAAGATTGCATGCACACCAGGCATTAAGCTCTCAAACAGCTGTGTATAGTGAAAATGGTGCAATTATGGGGAAGTTATATTGCATTCTCCTTTGCAGACTTGCACAGGATTTTCATGAATGCCTGTTGCAGAAGAGCTAATCAAGGAGTTATGGTGTGAAAATGTGTGTGTGTGTGTGTGTGTGCGCGTGCACGCACGCGTGTGTGTTTATGCGTATGGACCACAGGACTGATAGTTTATGATAAGTAGTTTCTGCTAATCTTGGGAGAAAACACATGCCTCCTGAAAACTCCTGGAATTTATAGTTGTCACTCATTAGCACACTTCAATGTTCACGAAATAGAAAGTTCTGTTACACTCACATTTGGGAGGCAAGGTGTGGTGAAGTTGAAAAATTGGGAGTTCATTCTAGGCCTGCCAACTGATCTGGCAAGCTGTCAGGCCACACACTGCCATGGGATCCATAGCCTAAATGTAAAGAAAATGTGCATGTATGTGAGAGAACCAGTCTGCAAAACTGCCCTCTGCTAGGAGAACTTAATGTTTGACCTTGGTGATGCCAGGATACTTTTCTTCTGTCCTTGAGGTTTTTCCTCTCCCAAAGCTCAGCTTCTGATTCATTTTTGAAAAGAATGCTTATAGAGTTAAGAAGAGTCTTACAAAGTCTTTAAAACAAAGTATTAAAATGATGAATGAGGGTTATCAAAAGAGGTGAATAAAATGACAGCAGGAAGCCACAGACCTATTTTTATCTGGTACTCATTCCTATTCACTCTATAAATATTAATATATTCTGCTGTCTACAGCATGAAGATGACCACAGTCAGTTTTATCTGAACCAACTTCTAGAATTTATGCATATTTGGAAAATATCCAGGTAAGACATTTTACTTTGTTCCAAGACTACTTTCTGACCAAGTTCTCAAGTGCCAAATCACAATATTTTTCAGTTGACTGTAAAAACTGTCCTTTCGTTAGTACCGTGGAAGCTATTGTACTTTTAATAGATATCTCCCTTTGGCAAATTCTGTTAATAATTATCTATTCTTCACAGCTATTCAGATACATTTGAAGAGCTGCTAACACCTTCCAGAACAATCTAACATTCATTTTAAAATATCTCTGCTACCGGTTATTATGTTTTCAAGAATTTTTTTCCTCATTCATTTTGTGAATTTGCGTGTGCATGTGTCACTAAGCTCTTTGTATAACTGAATTTCCACACTTTGAAAGTCACCACATCCTGCTTTAAATTTTTCTTGAATTCCCTGAAAATAACTGGTATATCATAAGCAGAAGAGCATGAATTCAAACTGGGAAACTCAAATGACAGTAAATGAACATATCCTAACTGATTCTCATATCTAAATGTATGCGTGTATTATTTGAAAGAATAGACCCATCAGGAAGCTAGCCTGGGAGAAGATATCAGTGCTACAGTATGGGTTTATCTGAAATTAAAGTTGTTCTGAGCTGAATGAGCAAAAAATTGGGTATGGGAGGTATATATCATAATCTCCAAAGCAAAGCCTGATATAAAAAATATGAGTTAAAATCATTTTTAGTGACTATTCATAATAGCTATCAATCACTTAGTGGAGTTATTGTACATTTTACATGCATTATCTCATCTAATTCTCCCTACAGCCCTGTGATAAGACACAAAATTTACTTCAGAATCAAAGAAACCCAAGTTCTGGAAGGTTAAATAACTTCCATAAGGCTATTCAGTTCATTAGTGGTAGGACAGAAATCAGGGCTGTGTGAAATTTGCAAAGACCCTATTCTTTTATTAAAACTATTCTGTCTTGCCCTGTATGCCTCTCTTTATTTTCCCCAAAATATTCATCCTCACACAACAAAGTCACAGAATGGGTAGGACTACAGAGGACTTTGAATATATCTTAATCTAAATTTTTTATTTTATAGCTAATTACATGGATCAGGTATAGGTTCCCATCAAAATGGCATATTAACAACAGCTGTAGTTTCCTCATTCCAAAATAAATTTATCCAAAAAAAAAAAAAAACCTTAGAAGAAAGCATCAAATCTGACAAATTCTTTAAAAAGTGGGAAATCCTTGGGAGACAAAGGACTGTTCTGAACTGGTTTGGTGGAGGACTGTCACTTGTGTGTAGGTAGATGCTGTCTGGGGCACAGAGAGACAAGGGGAGGCTGTGAGAAGAAGGGGAGAGCAAGACAGTTTTCCTTCTGTTTCTGTCTTACCCTGCCATTGCCAGCCCCCTCACAGAAGTCTGGTGACCATGACCATTGTGCAATATAAGTGTCCACTGAGTTAAATTCGGCAGTCACAGACTAATCTCAAAATCTAATTCCTCTACCCCTTCCCTTTAACCCCAGGGCATTGCTGCTTCTCCTCTGGTAAGGAAAGTAAAACACAGAAAAGTTTAAAAGTTTGTCAACCATCATACAGATAATTAATGTCATAGCCAGGACTAAAACCAAATGTCTAACACTCAGCACTTATTCCATTTAACTATTAATATTGTATACAACATTAAATTATATAAATATAATTTTTATTTTATATATAGTATTTATAGTATTGATACATATTATATATTTTTCATATATAATAGCATTATACATGTGTGTATATATACATTTTATATATAATAACATTATATGTGTGTGTGTATATGTATATGTACACGTGTTATCCATTCATCCATTGATGGACATTTAGGTTGTTTCTATGTCTTGGCTATTGTGAATAATGCTGCAAAGAACTTGGGAGTGCGGCTATCTCTTCAAGATAGTGATTTAATTTCCTATGAATACTAGAAGTGGGAATGCTGGATGATATGTTAATTCTATTTTTTATTTTTTGAGGAAACTTCATACTGTTTTCCATAGTGGCTGAACCAATTTACATTCCCAACAGTACACCAGGGTTCCCTTTTCTGAATAGCCTTGACCAGAGTCTTTGTGATAATAGCCATTCTAAGGGCTGTGAGGGGATATCACATTGTGATTTTGATTTGCATTTCCCCATTTCTTTTCAGCCTTTGAGCTAAAGTCAAGCGTAGCATTTTCCTGGTGATTAGTGATATTGTTTATGTACTTGTTATTCATGTGCTTGTTGGCCATTTGTATATATTTTTAAGGCAAATGTCTACTCAAGTCCTCTGCCCATTTTTTAAATCGGATTGATTTTTCACTATTGAGTTGTATGAGCTCCTTACACATTTTGGATATTAACCCCTTATCAGATATATGGATTGCAAATATTTCCTCCCATAAACTAGGTTGCCTTTTCATTTTATGCATTCTTTCCTTTGCTGTTTTAGGTTTAAGATAGAGTGCAATTTCATTCTTTTGCATGAGAATATCCAGTTATCCCAAACTATTTATTGAAGAGACTATCCTTTCCCCACTTATTATTCTTGTCAAATATTACTTGACCATATATGTGTAGGTTTGTTTCTGGGCTCTCAAGACTATTCAATTCATCTATGTGTCTGTTTTTATATCAGTGTCATAATACTTCTGATTCCCAAATCTTTGTGATATAATTTGAAGTCAGGAAGTATAATGCCTCCAGATTTGTTCTTTCTCAAGATTGCTTTGGCTCTGCCGGATATTTTGTGGTTATATATTAATTTTAGGATTATTTTTCTTATTTCTGTGAAGAATAGCACTGGAACTTTGATAAAATTATATTGAATAGTGATGTCTGGCTAGCTCAGTTCGTGGAGCATGCTACTCTTGATCTCAGGGTAGTGAGTTCAAGCTTCATGTTGGGTATAGAGCTTACTTAAAAAAAATAAATTGAATCTATAGATGGCTGTGGGTAGTATGAACATTTTAACAATAGTAACTTTTCTGATATAAAAACTTGGATGCCATTCTATTTATGTGTTTTGATTTCTTTCATCAATGTCTCATAGCTTTCAGTGTATAGCTCTTTCACTTCCTTGGTTAAATTTTATTCCTAAGGTTTTTTTTGGTTTTGTTTTTGTTTTGATGCTATTGTAAGTAAAACTTTTTTATTTTTCAAAACTTTCATTGTTAGTGTATAGAAACTCAACTGATTTGTATGTATTTATCTTGCATCCTGAAACTTTATAGAATTCATTCATTAGTCCTAACAGTATTTTGGTGGAATCTTCAGAATTTTCTATATACAAGACTGTACCATCATCAAACAGACACAGTTTTACTTCTCCCTTTGAGATTGAATACCTGTTATTTCATTTTCTTGCCTGATTACTGTAAGACTTCTAGTACTATGTTGAATAGGTGGAGTGAGAGTGGGAACACTTATCTTGTTCCTGTTCTTAGAGGAAGTATTTTCTAAAATTTTTTTAATGTTTATTTTATTTTTGAGAGACAGAAAGAGACAGAGCATGAGTGGAGGAGGGGCAGAGAGAGAGAGGGAGACAAAATCTGAAGCAGTCTCCAGGCTCTGAGGTGTCAGCACAGAGCCCGACACAGGGCTCAAACTCACAAACTGTGAGATCATGACCTGAGCCAATATTGGATGCTTAACTGACTGAGCTACCCAGCCACCCCTGAGAGGAAGTACTTTCAACCTCTCACCACGGAGTATGATGATAGCTGTGGGTTGTCATATGTACACTTTATTATGTTGAGATGTGTTCCTTCTATACCCAATTTGTTGAAAGTTTTTATAATGAGAGGATGTTACATTTTTTCAAATGCTTTTTCTGCTTCTATTGAGATGATCAATGATTTCTTTTATTAATGTGCTTTATTAAATTTATTGATTTGTGTAGTTGAATCATCCTTGCATCCCAGGGACAAATTTTACTTGGTCATGGGGTATATAATACTTTTAATATGCTGTTGAATTTGGTTTGCAAGTATTTTGTTGAGAATTTTTGCATCTATAATCTTCAGGGATATTGGCTCATAGTTTTCTTTTTCTGTATTGTCCTTATCTGGCTTTGGCATCAGGGTAATTCTAATTTCATATAATGAGTTTGGGAGTGTCCCTACCTCTTCATGTTCTTGGAAGAGTTTGACAAGAACTGGCATTAATTTTTATTTAAATATTTGGTAGGATTTACCCATGAAGCTATCTGCTCCTGAATTTTTCTTTGTTGGGTGGTTTTTAATTACTGATTTAATCTTCTTATTATTGGTCTATTTGGATTTTCTATTTCTTCCTGATTCAGTCTTGGTAGGTCGTATTTTTTAGGAATTTGTTCACTTCTTCCAGGTTGTCCAATTTTTTTAGCATATAATTGTTCATAATAGTCTCTTTTGATCCTTCTTTGTTTCTTGTAACAGCTTTTAAATTAAAGTCTACTTTGTGTAATATAAGTATAGCTACCTCTACTATCTTTTGGTCTCTATTATACATGAAGTACCTTTTTCCATCCCTTCACTATGAATATATGTATGCTTTCGAAGCTGACGGGCATCTCTTGCAGGCAGTATATTTGTCTTTTTTCATCCATTCAGCTACTATCTGTCCTTTGACTGAAAAACTTTACATTTAAAATAATAATTGATAGTTAATGACTCACTATTGCCATCTTGTTAATTGTTTTGTTTTGTAGCCTTTCTTTCTTTCTTTCTTTCTGTCTTTTTCTCTTTTTTTCTTTCTTCTTTCTTTCTTTCTCTCTTCCTTTCTCTCTTCCTGAATTGATGTTTGGCCATAGTAGTAGACTTTAATTTCTTCTCTTTACCTTTGCATATCTGTGATAGGTTTTTGTTTTGTGGTTACTCTGAGGTTTACTTGAAATATCTTATAAGTCTTTTAAGCCAATAGCAATTTAACCTTATTTGCATAAAAACTCTACGTTTTACTCTGTCCTAACATTTTATGCTTTTGATGTCAGAATTTATACCTCTTTGTATTATATATCCATTGACAATATGAAACTTTAGCTATTTTTAATATTTTCCCTTAATCTCTATACTAGAGTTAAGTAATTGACACATCATTATTACTATATTAGACTATATACTTATCTTTCCAGTAAAGTGTGTTGTATATTTTCATGTTTTCCTGTTACTAATTAGCATCTTTTCATTTCAGCTTGAGGAACTAGCATTTTTTCTAAGGCATGCCTTGTGCTGAAGAACTCCTTTCCTTTGTTTGTGACAGTCTTTATTTCACCTTCACTTCTGAAGGACAATTGTGTTGGGTAAAGTATTCTTAGTTGGCAGGGGTCTTTCTTGTTTTGTTTTGTTTTTTCTTTCAGCAACTTACACTTATCATCCTACTTTCCTAGTTTGTTGGATTTCTGCTGAGAAATCCACTGATAGCTTTATGGTGATTATTTTATGAGGAAAAATTATTCTCTCTTGCTGCTTTTGAAATTTTCTCTTTGTATTTGATTTTAGACCATTTTATTTTGTTATATGTCTTGGAGTAGATCATTTTGGATTGAAATTATGGGGTAACCTATTACTTCATAATGTCCAAATATCTCCCCAGGTTTGGGAAGTTCAAAAGCCATTATTTAACTAAGCTTTCAGCTCCTTTCTCTTACCTTCTTCTTTCAGGACTCCAATGACATGCACATGTTTCTCTTTATGGGGCCCCATGAATCCCATAGACTTTTTTAATTCCTTTTTTACTTTTTTTAATTTTGTTTTTGTTCTTCTGCTTAGGTAATTTCAAATAATCTGTCTTTGAGCTTACTGTTTTTTTTCTTCTGCTTGGTCCCTTCTTCTGCTGAAGCTCTATATTGAATTTCAGTTCGGCCATTGTATTTCTTATCTCCAAAACTCTTGTTCTTTTTTTATGTTTTCTATACCTTTATTGGACTTCTCATTGTGTTCTTACATTGTTTTGATGAGTTCATTAAATTGTCTTTCTGTGTTCTCTTATATTTCTCTGAGCATCTTTAGAATAATTATTTTGAATTTTTTGTCAGGCAATTCATGTGGCTCCATGTCTTTGGGGTCAGTTGCTTTAAGTTGACTGTGTTCCTTTGGTGGTGTCATATTTCCCTGACTCTTTTTGATCCTTGGAGCCTTGCCTAGATGTCTGGGCCTGGGAAGAAGCAGACTTTATAGGCTGACCTCAGTACAGGATCTTCACCTGCAGGTGAGGCAGACTGGAGCATGCTATGGCTGTGAGTCTAGTGGTGCAGGGCACCAAGTATACAGTCATGTGGAAGACCCAGGTCTGGTGAATGTGATGTCTCCTCAGCTCAGGCCACTGGGGCCTACAACATCTTTAACAAGTGCTGTTGGCATCTTCAGTGGTGTTTCTGGGTCCAACAGCTAGGGCCCAGGGTAGGCAATGGTTGTTGCTAGAGTTGGTGGCACGCACACATAGAGTTTGGGTGTCAGCTGCAAGTGCCTGTGTAGTGGCAGGGACTGGTTGCAGACATACATATAGTATGGGGGAGGGCAGGGCTGGCAGCAAGGGCTACGACTAACTGTAGGTGCACTGGCACTGTGGGGTCCTGGATGTTGGTATGCACTCCTGTGGCTGCAGTCTCAACTTGGTCATGTGCACAGCAATGGAGGCTATTATGGGATTCAGGCTGGTTAGATACAGGTACACAGCTGGAGCGGCTGGTTGCAAGCAAGCCCAACAGTGTAGGCCAGTCACAGGAAACAGGGCCAGAACCAGGCCCACAAGCATCTGTGGGGGTCCTGACAATTGGTGTGCATTCCTGTGCCTGAAGTATCTCCCTAAAACATGTGCATGGCAGTGAAGGCCAGTACAGAAACCAGGCCAAGGGCTTGCAGGTGCACACTTTGGGAACCAGCTGCCAGTGAGCCTTAGGGTGGCAGTGGGTGGGAAAGGGAGCTGGGAGGGACTCAAGCAGCTGCTGTTTGTGAATATGAATACCTGTGTGTGATAGGGGAAGGGAAATGGTGAAATCTGCCTGCGGGTCTGCAGCTGCTGTGTTGGCTGTTGATTTCTCCAGTGGTGAAAGGTACTGGGGCCCTCTGCAGTGCAGGTCACTGGGAACCATAGTAACTCCCCCTACACTGCTGATGCTGGCAGCCCCTTCTTCCTTGTTCCTGGCCATCTTTACGTATCTCAGCTTTGCTGGTCTCTGTGTAGGGTGAAATCAATGCAGGTCCTTCTTGCAGTGTCCCAAAAGGCTGGGGGAAGCTGCTGGCTCACCTACTGTCCCTTTCCCAGCAAGGGGATTTCCCTATGGACAGTGAGCAGTGCTGGCCTGCAGGATGAGATGATGCAGGCAAAATGAAAGTACCCTCCCATTTTTGTGTGGTTATTCTCAGGGTTTCTTGTTCTACGGTGTTGTCAAAGTTTCTTGCAAGGATTCCTAAGCTCTCCCAGAGCTGTTTTTGTTCATAGATAGTTGTCTAATTGTGAGAATACAGAGATTGGGATCTCGTACTTTGCCATCTTGGAGACCTCCAAGTTGGAGACCTCCAAGACTGCTCTCTGTAATACAATGCTATTCTGCCTTCCCTCCTCAGACTACTTTATGGTGTCATTAAAAGATCACACACTAGATGGCAGGAGCTTTATTTTCAGTTTCACTCTTCCCTGACTTAACTTCCTCTTAGAAGTTGGGCAAATCATACACCTTCATTAGTTTCCAGGGTTTTTTCTATAAAATAAATATAATGCTTAACAGCAAGGTGCTGAGGGTATATATTCTTGAGGGTCTTTTAAGTTTTGTGGTCATATTTTATATAAAAACCCTCCCTTCAATAGCCAAATCTTTCACTATTCTTTTCCTATACCTCCACTGATTTTTTACATGGTCAATGCATTTTGTCTTTGAACTGTCAGATTTAATCCAACTGAAGTGATGATTTAATAAAGGCTGAGAAGGCAGTTATTGTAAAATACATTGGTGTGTCTTTAACACTTTTTGTGTTGTATGATTTGTTCAATTCAGCGGTTTCCAGAAAGAGAAATAGGAAGAGAAAGTCATGATGTTTGGAAAATAATTTTGATTAGTGAAGTAAGAAGAACCTCTGCTCATCTCACATGTATTCCACCTAAGCACAGATAAGGTTGGAGAAATAAGGGAAGCTTAGGGCAAAAAGATACAGAGGTTTGATGCCAAAGACAGACTTATCTATTATAAATATATGTCATTCATTCTGAGAGCAATTCTCTACAAGTGTTTGCATATTTAACAATTCTTGATGTTAGTATTTGTCATTATCTGCTCATAAATCCTTTCATAACTTACATTTTGAAGTAAGAATAGTTTGATATTATGAACAGTCTTTGAGAGGTTTGGTTAATTTGTCATGGATTTCTTTGGAGTTCTAAAGTTTTCAGATATGTCTGTAGGCTATCAAGTTACATAAAGTTTATAAACATCCTTCCGAAATGGTATTTAAAACCGTGTCAGTAGCAATCCTTTTTAAACCATGTCTGCTATAGAATCATGGACAAAACAGAACTTATGATAAATATGCTAAAGTTAATATAAGTTTTCTTACCCACTTTTAGACAAAGTCATTTTTTTTCTTTCCAGACAGTGCCTCTCAACAGTAATCAAAAAATATGACTTCCACCTGAAATGCCTATTGAAAACCCAGGTATTAACTTTTGTTACTTCATCTATCAATTCAATAAGTATTTATTAACCATAAAAAATTTTTGCAATTTTCTGAAGACACAAAGATGAATAAAGTAGAATGTCAATATCTGAGCAGCTTTCATTCTATTGTGGCAAAACACACAAGTAAATAGATGTGTATGAATAAAGTGTCATAGGTACTGTGAATGTGAAAGACCTATGTGTATACAGGACACAAAAGAAAGTTATCAATTTTACCTATTTGATCTGAATGTTGAAAAATGAGTATGCCAACTAAGGCACATGGTGAAAGAAGGTGGGGAGTGGGGATAACTTTTAGTGAAGAACAACATAAAGAGAAGCAGTTAGGAAAAGCCTAGAATGATTAGAAAACTGTATGAAATTTGGAATGGCTACAACTAGGGTTCAGTTTGAGAGACTGGAAAGAGACCAGATAAAAGGGGCAAACAGGGGCCAACTTATGTAGGATCCTAAGGACACTTTATGGACAATTTAAGGATTTTCTAATTTATCAGCTGATGACATAGAGCCATTATGCAAGGCAACAGAATGACAGATGGGTGACTAGAGGAGCACTTCATTAGCCCAAAGAGATGATGAAGGTATTGACAAAAACTCTACAATAGTGGTGGTCAGGAGGGGACAAATTCATAATATATGAAAATGTGCAATTTATATGATTTGGTGAAAGACTATGAGTAAAACAAAAGAAGAGGGTGTCTAGAATACCTCCACATTCCTGGCTGCCAACCGACTACATAGAGACATCAGTTTACTAAAATAGCAGAAAGGAGAAGCTAGCTTGGCAAGGAAATATGATGGACTTAGCCCAAGATTACTGAGATTTGGTCACCAACTGGGCATCAAAGTTGTGGTGACCATTAGGCAGACCATATCTTATAGCTTATTCTTCCAGGGAAGGGTTAAATCTTCCACAGATAAAACATGCTGTGATTATAGAAAATTGTGTAAATACAGTGTTTTAAAACAAGTGAGGATTTATTTTTCCATTAAATAATTGACTCCTGATATATATGAAAAGATAAAGAGCCTAAGTAACTATTCCTAATATTAATTAACAGTAGAAGATTCTGAAAATAATAAATACTTCTGGATAGATACCAAACTCATGTGAATTCCACATAAATAAAGACATGATGATGACAAATACACAACTCATATTCCCTCCCAAAATGTAATCCTATCACTCTAATTCCATTTTTCTTTCTTGAGTCTGGCTTAAATATATAAGTTTAAAATGTGAAATGTGAAAGAAATTCACAGAAGATTGGTTTGAGTCTCATAAAAGTGTCATAATTAGTACTTCTTTCAGCTTGATTCTTCACCTTTGTGATAGTCATTCTTTTGAGTGTAGAATTTGAAATTTACCAGGTACACAAGGCAGACGAAGACTTCATTCCTAGATCATTTATGTCTCTTCACTATATATAGATATACTTTTGAGGTTATGATAGCCTACTTATGATGACTGGTAATTATCTAAATGTCTCAGTACTGCTCATGTATCACAGATGCCTTTTTATACATACACACATGCATACAAATTGTTGAGAATCTGTAAAGTTCTTAATTTCCAAGAAGTTTTTAACTCTTATACAAAGCCTCCAATATTTCCACTTTGAAAGAATCCATTGATTATTGTAAATTTTTTCAGTATGACTTGAAAGTTGGCAAAACATCAAATAATTACTGTCTTTACATTAACACAGGCAAATAGTTATCATCACCCACATCTGACTTATCTTGTAAATAGGCCACAGTGTCTGTGATTTTCCAGATGAACTCCTTCCAAAACAATGATCTTTTTAAATGTGATTCTTCCTATGAGGCATCACTAGCAAATATCTGAGAAATGAGGACAGACTGCAGTACTTCTATTTATTTGACAACTGCATTAAGTAATATTTCATCACTGTCAAAAATAGTGCCAACATGAACAAAGTTTTTTTTATATTTCCCAAACTTGGATTATTAAACAATTTAAAAAAAAAATAGAAAACATGCAGGCTGAATAAATATGACACAGATATTATTGAATAAT
Source organism: Panthera pardus (assembly GCF_024362965.1). Taxonomy (NCBI): domain Eukaryota; kingdom Metazoa; phylum Chordata; class Mammalia; order Carnivora; family Felidae; genus Panthera; species Panthera pardus. The sequence continues at coordinate 89,945,851 of NW_026526991.1, read as the reverse complement.
ATGGGTAATTTAAATTTTCAAATATTTTCTTTCCCCAGCCATGGTCATTTAACATATTTTAGATTTTATTTATTTCACTTTGGGGGCCCTGATTATTATGTTTGCTAAGTAGCTAATTTTGTAAGCCATTTACATAGAACTTTTATTTTGGGCATTTTATTCCTCTCTTCTATGCCACTAATATCCAGAAAGGTATGGAACGTTTTCTATATTCATTCTATATTCTGTGTTCATCTCTAATATTTCAGAGAAATTAAGAATAAAAGAAAAAGAATTTCTCCCCTAAGGTATTACTTAATGCTTACTTAGCTTACTTAGCTTACTTAATGTTAATTAGTGAACTATTTATTCACTAGAATCAAGAGAAATAGAAATCTGGAGTGCCTGGGTGGCTCAGTTGGTTAAGCATCTGACTCGATTTCATCTCAGGTCATGATTTCACAGTTTGTGGGTTCAAGCCCCATGTCAGGCTCTGCACCAACAGTATGGAGCCTGCTTGGGATTCTTTCTCCCTCTCTCTCTGCCTCTCCCCTGCTGTCTCTCACTCTCTCAAAAAAAAAAAAAAAAAAAAAGAGAGAGAGACAGAGAGGGAGAGAGAGAAATAGAAAACAAAACCATACTCTGAAGTTGCTGATGATCTAGTTGGAAAGACAGCATATTCATAAATAATGTACATAGAGTGGTATATATAAAAGCAAAACTGTAAAGCAAGATTTCAATCTAGGTGCAAGAATCAACCTCTGATTCAAAGTTGCTTCTTCCTAGTAGCTTCTAATGCACTGTCTCCAAAATTTTTATTACAGTGCCAAATAGGACCTTTTAACAAAGCTAGCAACCCTTATTACTGATGACAAGCTTATACTAGAATCTAATAACTGATGAACTAATTATAAACTGATAAATGTGGGTTGAGAAAAATCTACTCATGCTTTAAAATATGGTTTGTCTTCATGAAACATTTGCTTGGTCTAAAAAGAGCTAAAAACCTCCAAACACTTTATCATCTAGCTCATGACACAGAAAGAGTACAAACTAGATAACCAGAATGGCACCTCTATTTTTCAGGTTTAAGTAACTAAATTAGTAACACAGAATAATAATTATCTCACACTTTCCCCTCCCTAAGACCTAAATCCAACTGTATTCAGTTTCTAGACAGAAGCTAAAAATTCCACGTGTAAGTAAAAATAAAGGGGGCACATAAGGATCTTCTGTATTTGGCTTTATTAGAACTGAAGCTCTTTTAGTAACAAGCAGACCTAATCCAAATTGTTGGGTTTTTAGAAGTGCCAAATTCAAACATAATTTGTTTTTTAAATGCTTATTTATTTTTGAGAGAGAGAGGAAAAAAGGAGAATGCAAGTACATGAACAGGGGAGGGACAGAGAGAGGAAGACAGAGATTCCCAAGCAGGCTCCACACTGTCAGTGCAGAGCCCAAGGTGAGGCTCGAACTCATGAACCATGAGATCATGACCTGAATGAAAATCAAGAGTCAGATGTTTAACCAACTGAGCCATCCAGGCACCCCTCAAACATAATTTAAACAGAGTGGCAGTAAGGACAGAATTTAGGTACAGAGACTCCAAAGTCAGATAGCAGTATATGCCAACCCTACACTAAAGAAAGTTTTTATTCAACTTTCTTAGAGTTCATATTATTCATCACTAGAGTGAATTTAATAAAATATGACAATGATATTTTTAAAATTAATAAAAACATATGAGATATGTTTAATATAATATAGTGGCTGGAAGATAAAACGTGTTCAGGTAAAGATAAGTACAAGTGTTAGTTTAGTGCTATTAGAGTGATTATTTTTAAAGTTATATATTTTGGGGGCTGATTATGGTAAGTTTTTATTGCTAAAGTAGAGGACCGAGTAGGATTCAGAAGAAAGAAGAAAAATGTCACAAAACCGATTTGTATTCAACACAGAATAGAAGAAGTGGGAAAAGAACAAAAAATCGTAAGAAGAAAATAGGACAAAATGAATAGGTAACAAGAACCTGGTTAAAGGTTACAAAAGAAGAAGTCAAGGAGATGAAGGAGATAAAGTCAGGTCACAAGAAAAATAAAACACAATTGCAGAATTGGAAACTACCCTAGCAGAAATAAAGGGCATAGTGAAACTACTAAAAGTCAAACCTATTATGTATAGGACATTTTCAGACTTAAGGAAGCAAAAAATGAAAAACTGAAAATAGATCTCCAATAAGGAAAATAATCACTAGCCAACATAATTTGTATTCCAAGTGAGATCAAAAGCATTGAAGGATTTTGCCAAAGGAATAACATGATCTGACATTTTATTTGGGATGTGTGCAGTGAATTATATAATACATGAGGAACATTTAATAATACATATACAAACTAAAGAATAATACCTGAGCAGGAATTCTTATTAAACAGTAAGTTTAGGAACAAAATATTGCTGGTATCATAGGATCTGCCCGTGTGCCACTTTATATCTCTTTTCTCTACATGAGAGGTATCCTTTGGTGAAAAGTATTTTGTAGGTTTTGTTTTCACCATTTTACCTTTTCACATTACCACCAAAGGATATCTATGCATTCATTAGAAATATACATTTTAGCTTTCCTTTTTAATGTCTCCATAAGTGGAATAAAACTGTATGTACTTTTTGAGCCATATAACTTTTGCTCATTGTTTTTCAGATTTATCCACCTTGTCCTATGTGGTTTTGATTTGTTTTCATTGATGTATGGTATTCAATTAGCTCAAAGAACCTCAATTTATTTATCTAATCCACTGTTGATGTACACCTGAGCTAATATCAAGAATTTTTCTAGGGTATATACCTAGGGTCATAGACACTTTTTAATAGGGTCACACATATTTCATAACAGATGAGAGTTCCCATTGCCCCATCTTCTCACTATGTTGTATAGTTCAACTTTTTAAATTTTTGCTTAAATGGGGAGAGAGTTAAGATGTGGAGTAGGAGAAGGACCTTATGCTTGCTATGTCTCTTGAACACAGCTAGATAACTATCAAATCATTCTGAACACCCAGGAAATTGATCTGAGGACTGAGAGAACAAACTGCACAACTAGAAGGAAAAAAAAGGTCACACTGTGGAATGTAGGAGGTGTGGAGATACGATTTGGGGGAGAAAGGAATCACAGATGCTGTGCAGGGAAGGGAGCCCTGATCATGGAGAGAGGGGAGAGAAGGAATGAGAGAGAAAGATAAAGCAGCATGCAGGGATTGCACAAGAAAAACACTTCCCCAAAACAATGCTGACTGAGAAAATGAGAGGGACTGATTATCGCAAGATTTTACAAGCAGCAGAGCTAAAAGTCTGAAGTTTTAGAAGCCTGTGCCATTGCCAGAGTCAAGCATGGCAGGCATAGGGGGATCCTGTGGAGAATGAGGGCAGAGGCCCAGGAGTGGACAGCATGCTCTGAGGATCTCCTGGATCATTCTGGGAGAGACAGTTCCCCTTCTTGCAGTACATTTGGAAGAGGTAGCACTGCCTCTCAGGACAAAAAAGCTAGTGGGTGCCACTGAGCTGCTTCATTCACTAGCATACAAGCAGAGACACCTGCTGAGGGCAGCTAACCTGGATGCTGGCTGTTTTGCTATGCTTTACCATAAAAATCCAAGTCCCTGCCAGTCATACAACTGCTTTTCTGAGAGAAACCATTATCAGCCACAAGGGAGTGAGACCCTCCCCTAGGGTATCAGCACAAGTTTGCCCCACACTAAGTCCCTAAAATCTGGAGTTTTGAAACCCAGCCACTCATCTGAGTTAAAACAGAGGAACAGTGCACCAACAGGCCTTGAGACAGATCAAACATAGACAGGGTGAAGGCAGGGATCTGACAGAAGCCTGGGTCACAAGGGGAGAGATTGTTCCCCCTTCTGTGAAGACCTCCTCAACAGCGGTGGGCACGAAATACCCTCCCTGGGGAAGAGAGTGGGCTGATGCCATTGTTTACCCCCTTATCAGTACAGCAAACTTTAGGGAGCAGTACAGCACACACAGTGGAGGATTGAGCCACTTACTGCAAGACCTACCCCCTGGCACTCTGCAGGTGGCTTTTTTACTAGGGCAAGTCTGATTGAGAGCCAGAGCAGCAGGGGCCCCTCCCCAGAAGACCAGCACAAACCTCCCATATGCACCAGATCTACTGATCATAGAGTGCTGCAAAGCTTCAGCTCTAGTGGAAACGGGACCAGGCACAGGCTTTCTGATACACAAAAGATAGAGTCCTAGAGAAAATTCCAAGATGGAGGAATTCATCCCAAAAGAAAGAACAAGAACATATGGCCAGGGAGTTAATCAAAACAGATATAAGTATTATGTTGGAACCAGAATTTAAAGCAATGATCATAAAATGCTAGCTGGTCTTGAGAAACAGAAGAAGCCAGAGAGACCCTTTACTGCAGTGATAAAAGACCTAAAAACTAGTTAGCCAAAATAAAAAGTGCTGTAACTGGGATGCAAAACCAAAAGTGCTATAACTGGGATGCAAAACTGACTGGCTTAGTGACTCCAAGGATGGAAGAAGCAGAGGAACAAATAAGTGATATAAAAGATAAAATTATGGAAAATAATGAATCTGAAAAGAAGAGATTAAGAAAAATTATGGATTATGAATGTAGACTTAGAGAACTCAGTAACACCATAAAGCATAATAACATTCATATCATAGGAGTTCCAGAAGAAGAGGGGGGAAAAAGGGGCAGAAAGTTTATTTGAGCAAATTATAGCTGAAAACTTCCCTAATCTGGGGAAAGAAACAGACATCCAAATCCAGGAGGCACAGAAAACTCCCATCAAAATCAACAAAACCAGCCAACACCAAAACATTTTGTAGTAAAATTTGCAAAATACTGAGGTAAGGAAAAACACCTGAAAGCAGCAAGAGAAAAGAAATCCCTAACCTACAAGGGAAGACAAATCAGGTGAACAGCAGATCTATCCACAGAAACTTGCCAGAAAGGAGTGGCATAATATATTCAACATACTAAATGGAGAAAATATACAGCCAAAAATGTTTTATCCAGCAAGACTGTCATTCAAAATATAAGGAGAGATAAAGAGTTTCCCAGAAAAACAAAAACTAAAGGAGTTCATGAACACTAAACAGCCCTGCAAGAAATATTAAAGGAGACACTTTGAGTGGGAAAGAAAGATCAAAAGCAATAAAGCCTAGAAAGGAACAGAGAAAATCTCGAGAAACCACTTTACACTAAATGGCTCTAAATTCATATCTATCAATAATCACTCTGACTGTAAATGGACTAAATGCTCTAATCAAAAGACAAAGGGTATCAAAATGGCTAAAAAAAAAAAAAAAAACACACAAAAAAAACCCAAGACCCATCTATATGCTGCCTACAAGAGACTCACTTAGACATAAAGACACCTATAGATTGAAAGTGAGGGCATGAAGAAACATTTATCATACTTATATGTTAAAAGAAGGCTGGAGTAGTAACACTTATATCAGACAAACTAGATTTTAAAGCAAAGACTATAAAAAGAGATGAAGAAGAGCACTATATCATAATAAAGGGGAACATCCAACAAGAGATATAACACTTGTAAATATTTATGCCCCCAAATTAAAACACCTAAATATATAAATCAATTAATAACAAACATAAAGGAAGTCATTGATAATAATACAACAATAGTTGGAGATTTTAACACCCCACTTACAGTAATGGACATATCATCTAAACAGAATATCAACAAAGAAACAATTGTTTTGACTCATACACTGGACCAGATGGTATTTAACAGATACATTCAGAACATTTCAACCTAAAGCAGCAGAATACACATTCTTTTCAAGTGCACATAGGACATTCTCCAGAATAGATCCCATACTAGGTCACAAATCAGGCCTCAACAAATACAAAGAGATTAAGATCATACCATGCATATTTTCTGAACACAACACTATGAAACTTGAAGCCAACCACAAGAAAAAATTTGGAAAAACCACAAATACATGGAGGTTAAAAAACATGTTACTAAAGAATGAATAGGTCAACCAGAAAATTTAAGAACTTAAAAATTACATGAAAACAAATGAAAATGAAAACATGACAGTCCAGAATCTCTGGGATGCTGCAAAGGCCGTTGTAACAGGGAAGTGTATAGCAATACAGACCTACCTCAAGAAGCAAGAAAAGTGTCAAATACAAAACCTAACATTACACCTAAAGGAGCTATAAAAGAAACAGTAAATAAAGCCTAAAGCCAGCAGAAAAAAGGGAAATAATAAAGATTAGAGCAGAAATAAGTGATACAGAAACAAACAAACACCTGTAGAAGAGATCAAGGAAACTAAGAAATGGTTCTTTGAGAGGATTAATAAAATCGATAAACCCCTAGCCAGACTTTTCAAAAAGAAAATGTACCCAAAAAATTAAAATCATGAATGACAGAAAAGAGATCACAACCAACACCACAGAAATACAAACAATAATAAGAGAACATTATGAAAAATTATATGCCAACAAATTGAGTAAACTGTAAGAAACAGACAAATTCCCAGAAATATACAAAACTGAATACCAAAACTGAAACAAGAAGAAATGGAAAATTTGAACAGACCCACAATCAGCAGAGAAATTGAATCAGTAATCAAAAATCTCCCAAAAAAAAAAGTCCAGGGCCAAATGCCTTTACAGGGGAATTCTACCAATCATTTAAAGAAGAGTAAATACATACTCTTTTCAAGCTATTCCAAAAAAGTAAAAATGGAAAGAAAACTTCCAAATTCATTCTACAAAGCTAGTATGACCTTGAGTCAAAAATCAGACAAAGACCCAACTGAAAAGGAAAATTACAGGCCAATATCCCTGATGAACATGGATGCAAAAATTCCCAAGAAGATACTAGCAAATCTAATCCAACATTACATTAAAAGTGTTATTTTCCACAATCAAGTTGGATTTATTCCTGGGCTGCATGGGTGCTTTAATATTTGCAAAGAAATTAATGTGATACACCACCTTAATAAAAGACAGAATGAGAAACATATGATCTTCTCAATAGATGCAAAAAAAGTATTTGACAAAATACAGCATCCATCCTTGAAAAAAAAAACACCTTAACAAAGTAGAGATAGAGGGAACTTACCTCAACATCATAAAACCATATATGAAGATCCACTGCTAATATCATCCTCAATGGGGAAAAATTGAGAGCTTTTCCTCTGCAGTCAGGAAAAAGACAGGGATGTCCACTCTCACCATTGTTATTTAACATAGTACTGGAAGTCCTAGCCTCAGCAATCAGACAACAAAATGACGTTAAAGGCATCCAAATTGGCAAGAAAGAAGTTAAACTTTTCACTATTTTCAGAAGACATGATACTCCAGGTAGAAAATCTGAAAGACTCCACCAAAAAAAATTGCTAGAATTGATAAACTAATTCAGCATAGTCACAAGATACAAACTCAATGCACAGAAATCTGTTCCATTTCTACATACCAATAATGAAGAAGCAGAAATAGAAATCAAGGAATCAATCCTATTTACAACTGCACCAAAAACCATAAGATATCTAGGAATAAACCTAACCAAAAAGGTAAATGATCTGTACTCCGTAAACTATAAAACACTGATGAAAGATATTGAAGATGACACACAGAAATAGAAAAACATTCCATGCTCACGGATTGGAAGAACAAATATTGTTAAAATAATTTTATTACTCAAAGCAATCTAGATATTTAATGCAATCCCTATCCAAATACTACCAGCATTTTTGCAAAAAAAAAAAAAAAAAAATAGAACAAACAATCCTAAAATTTGTATGGAACCCCAAAAGACAAACTAGTGTTGAAAAAGAAAACCAAAACTGGAGGCATCATGATTCCAGACTTCACTCTGTATTACAAAGCTGTAATCATCAAAACAGTACGGTTGGTACTGGCACAAAAAAACATGGCACAAAAAACAGACACAAAGATCAGTGGAACATAATACAGAACCCACAAATGGACTCACAAATGTATGGTCAATTAATCTTTGACAAAGCAGGAAAAAATGTCCAATGGAAAAAGGCAGTCTCTTCAACAATGGTGTTGGAAAAACTGAACAGCAACATGCAGAATGATGAATCTGGAGCACTTTCTTACACCATACACGAAAATAAATTTGAAATTGATGAAATGCCTACATGTAAGACAGGAAACCATAAAACTCCTAGAGGAGAACACAGGCAGCATCCTCTTTGACCTCGGCTGGAAAAACTTCTGACTAGACACGTCTCTGGAGGCAAGGGAAGCAAAAGCAAAAATGAACTACTGGGATTTAATCAAGATAAAAACCTCTACAGTGTAGGAAACAATCAACAAAACTAAAAGGCAGCCAATGGAAAGGGGAAAGATATTTGCAAATGATGTATCTGCTAAAGGGTTAGTATCCAAAATCTATAAAGAACTTACCGAATTCAGCACCCCAAAAAGCAAATAATCCAGTTAAGAAATGGGCAGAAGATATGAATAGACATTTTTCCAAAGAAGACATACAGATGGCCAATATACACATGAAAATATGCTCAACATTTCTCATCATCAGGGAAATATAAATCAAAACCACAATGAGGTACAACCTCACACCTGTCAGAAGGGCTGAAATTAACAACACAAGAACAGTGGGTGTTGGCAAGGATGGGGAGAAAGGGGAACCCCCTTATACTCTTGGTGGAAATGCCAACTGGTACAGGACCATGGAAAATGGTTGGAGGTGCCTGAAAAAGTTAAAAATAGAACTACTCTACAACCCAGCAATTGTACTACTAGGTGTTTACCCAAAGGATACCAAAATATTGATTCAAAGGGGGAAGTTAAGAAAGGGGTATATATGGAGCTGAAATCTCTGAATAAATCCCGGACATTGGATAGATTGTCACCTGTAAACAGTGAGAGAAGAAAAACAATGCCTACAGACCAAGAGAGCTTTTGAGAAAGCCTCTCTCTACCCAGGAGCTTTGAGTGAGGAAAATGATTACCTGAAAAATTGCCTGGGTATCTGTGAAGTATTAATTTACACGATAGTAAGAATTTATGCCAAAAAATTGTGCCAGAATATAGTGACTATTTTGGACACAGGCAGAAGCAAATGCAAAACCACTATAAGGGAACACTTTTCTAAACTCCAAAACCATGGAGTTTCCTCTAATATATACACACAAATAAATACGTGCTGGTAAAAGGGGAATAATCAGCTTAAAATTTACAAATCCTATGGTGGCTGATCCATCATATGAGAGATTCTTCAGATATGAAGCATGTATTTGCACTGGATTTCAGGAGACATTAAGGCTAGATTTGAGCATATTTTTTCATAGAGGTGATACCTGGACAAGATTTGGTATGATTGTCCTAAGAAAATATATAAGAAGGAAAAATGGAAAACTTGTTATGTTAACATTTCAGAACATCTAATATTTAGATGGAAAAGGGAGTTTGGATCACAAATGGAGTACACAAAGTACTGAGACCTAAGCCATAATAAGACTGTAGTTTAATGTACATCAAGTAAAGGTAGTTGATGTTACTAGAAAATTTTAGCCTGAAAAAAAAGAAGAGAAGGGAAACATGACAATCATTTTCATGTATTTGATAGCTGTTCAAGTGAAAAGGTAATTAGCTTTACTGTAAGTACCTCTGGAATGATAAGTTGGAATAAATGGTTGCAAACTTAGAGACATTCATCTTGATTCAATATGAGAAAAATCTTTGTAAAAATTACTTGTTCAAAAATTGATAGACTGTCCTGTCGGTAGAGAATTCTTCCACATTACAGGTATGCAAGCAGTCATAAATGTTCTATTACACAGGGGTTTGCTAAATTCTTTCTATCTCTGTGACTCTTTGAGTTAGTGAATACTGACAAGAATGCAGCTTTGTTATTTTATGTGCTATATTCCAAGCTTATCTCAGGAAATATTTGATGTAACATAGACTCTGAAAGAGCAGCATTCTATTACTTTAGATATTAATCATATCTTAAAATTATTTTGAACATTGGAGAAGATTGATGACAAATTTTTCTCCTCTGCATTGTTCTGGAAGACAAAACAAAACAAAAGAACATATCATTCCCTCCCACTGTCATTTAGCTGTTCTGGAGAATCATATTGAGTTCACATAAATAAAATAACTGGCTTTTTCCACATGAACTACTCATAAATTTTTCTTTTCCATGTTATAATTGAGTAGTTGTGTTTTCTTAATCTGGTAAAGACTTAAAATGCATCCGAATTAAATTGCATTTTCTTATTTTTCATCCATAGCAAAATGTAGATAATATTATTGAAGAAGTAAAAAATATATGCAGTGTTCTGGGGTGTGTGGAGACCAAACAAATTACAGATGCTGTAAATGAACTAAATCTGACTCTTCAGAGAAATGCAGAGGTAAATATACTCATTTATTAGACAGTAATTATTTTAAACCTGAGTTCAATAATTAAGAAGAGTGAAAGAATTTTGCCTACTGTGTGTGTGTGTCTGTGCGCATTATGTGCGCATTACGTGCGCATAAATATTTCAATCATTTGGGGGTAATGGAAACTTGATTCTATTATACCAAATAGATTATTATACCAAAAGGATTCAATTAAATTAAAAGGAAATTTCTTACACCTTTGAAGTTTGTAACTGCAATGTATCTTCCAAGTGAGACTCAAATCAATCCTACTATCCTACCTAGAGGAAACAATTATATAACATTCACAGACAAGTGTTTGTATAGACTATTAATGGCTTTCATGTGCACCAGTATATTCAGGAGCAAGTATCCATGCTTATGTGGACAAGCACACATATAGGAAAGACCAGTTTTTTGTGGTATCTTTTGCTGAACTTGCAGTGCATACTGCTTATATATAATGCATTAATACCATTTTTTCCAGTTAAAAAAAATAAGTATTATATGTTTTTTTTAATCTCAGAAATCTAATATAGAATTACAGGTGTGATTATTGCCCAAGAAAAAGATTAGGAAATCTGGTCACAATAATCCATTCAATCTTGTTATTAGTTTAGCAAATGATGAAGAAGATATGATGATGATAATAACTAATACTTGATAGTACACTGCAATAATAAAATAGTTTCACTTATTTATTACTTCATTTCATTTCACTTTTATTTCATTTCAGTTCATCCTCCCAACAATACACCATGAAGTTGATGTTTTAATGTTAATTTTATTATTAAAATCAGATGCTTAGAATGCTCATGTACAGAGGATTAATAAGTGGCCAAATAGATTTGAAACTAGGCCTCTTCCTCAATATATGTGAAACTTAATAAGAAAGAATGATTACATTCATTCTTTACCTGAAGGGAAAGGAACAGCACAGATTATATTACCTTGAATATGCCAAGCTTGAAATTTCAAAAAGACTGATTTAGAAAGTGGACAATTATATTAATATATATAAATCATCATCATTGTTTCAAATGTTGGATTTTCTGTGTCTTATTTTAATTAGAACTTATTTTTGTAATTATAGAGTAATAATGAATATAGAAATTTGAATACCTTGTTTGCATTACATATAGGGACAGTGATGACTCAGGAGCAGTGGAATCATCCTATCAAAAGATTTTCCAGATAAACATTCATTAAAAGCTAAAATTACAAAGCATGAAGAAGTCAAAATTTAAACAATATAATCAATAAATATCAAAATTCGATGTCTGAAATTAATATGTGTTCATTTCCTTACATTTTTCTTAATGGGAAAATATCTACTCTTACACCTTCCAATAGAAGACAATGAAGTACCTATATAGTCTCCAAAGCTGTTTTTGTATGTACATATTAATATCCATGGTCTTCAGAAAAGACAACAAGGTAAAAAATTTGAAGTGATCATATTTAATCTGGTCATATTTTTCTATTCTGTGTTAGAGTGGGAAGATTCCACATAGTCGCCAAAAGCCTATCATCAGTATGTTGTGAAAATAAATATTTTGATAAACTCAAAAACTTAAGAATTATATGATGCTAAGAAGGACATTTCAAGGATATCCTTTCTGAGATAACAAGGTAGTGAGAGTTAACTTTCAATAAGCAACTAATTTCTCTTAGAGTATCACATTTGGGAGACATTACAAGCACCTAGAGCTGGCAATAAAATACAAAGAGCTTAGGGTCATGCAAATATGATTTGAACTCAATATCTACCAGTTTTTAGCTGAACATCCTTCGGAAAATTAATTCATATCTCTGCATTTCAGCTTTCCTCACTGCATAAATAAACAAACAAAGAAACAAACAAACAAACAGCAGAATCTACAGGGTTCCTGTGTTACAAATAATGTTAATAAAGGTCCAAATGATAGTGTTTCTTGCATAAGTCATTATTATTACTGAAGGTAGTAGTAATGGTGCTGGTGGTACTTTTTGAGATTCCTCCCCATATAGCCGACATGAAGGTTTTAATTCACACAAGCACCATGTAGGTCATTTTCTCACGACTATTGATTATAGCCAACATCATGACAAATGTGAACCTTTGCCAGAGGAGACCACATGCATGAATGTGAACACATGTCTTTCCATCTGCTAAGACCACTTGGTTGTGCTTCAATGTTTATGTTCGGCTCTCAGTGAATCAATACAAACAAATAACTGATCAAAGAATGAGGAAAATCTCATTTTAGGATAAGGCACTTCAAATGCCGTTAAAAATATTACAAGATACAAAAGCTTTATCTTAAAACATTCATTTTTGAAAACTCCCTAAAAGAACAAAAATGGCAATTTTCTCAGAAATGTCAAATTTTCAATATAGCTGAAGCCAAAAGAATCCTTCAAAGAGAAAGTGAATCCTAGGAAAACTGAACAATTATAATTCTTATGAAAAGCTCATAATCACATTTCACCTATCTTATATACTTATGAGCACTAACTTATATGTGATTACTCACACATAGAAATAAACAGTTGACAATTACCAGTTTTATTTCATATATGTCAATGGGAAAAACAGACAGTTTAAAACCCTTAGTAAACAGATTCTAGGGGTGCCTGGGTGGCTCAGTTAAGCATCCAACTCGATCTCAGCTCAGGTCTCGATCTCAAGGTCGTGAGTTCAAGCCCTGAGCTCGGCTCCATCCTGGGCATGGAACCTACTTTAAAAATAAATAAATAAAAATAAAATAAACAGATTCTACTTATTCTGAGCACACTTTAAAAGTTCACTTATTCTACATCACCTTCATTCAAACATGTTCACCTCTTTTTCCATCTTAATCGAAGAGCCCACCTATATATAAGAATGCTAGCACAAACAGTAAGTACATATTTTCAGAATTTGTGCAGTAACCAACTGCAGTTAACAATGCCAAAGTACCTCAGTCTGTCTAACCACCATGAACCTAAGATTAAAAAAATACTGAGAAAAATGAATCTTCTGCCAACAAACTCAAATTTGAAAAGCTTTCCTTTCCCTTGGCTGCCTTTTTTGGTCAACTTGCAAGAGACTATTTCCTGCCATACAGAGAAGTAATGAGGTATTTATTAAATGTAAGTTTTGGCAAGATGATGAATTATATCACAAATGCAGTTTATAGTCTTATTCAGCACTGGAAACAATTTTCCATCCTTCAAAATTCTATTCCAGAATCTCACATAATATATTTCCATTACATGTTCATACAATAAATGAAACACAAAGAGAAAAATATGGTCTTACACATTGTGCTGTAGGTGGATGTCATGGTGATTTTAAAATACAAGTTTATATTTCTGAAATAAATTGAATTCTAGTTAAGTCAGGCTAACATCTTTAATGGTCTCATCCACATGGGTGAGGTGAAGATCTTATGTGCAATTATTAAGCCTAGTGGTGTAAACTACACTCAGATGAAATATTATACTTAAGAGAAATGCTTCTGAAAAGGTTCACGTGAACAATGCTTTTAAGTGAAAAAGCTATATATAAATTTAATTAAATTTTAAACATGATACAAGTGTTTTCTTTCAAAAGGAATATTGTAGCAAGTTCTTGATTACAAAAAAAAACAAAAACACCACGATTATCCTTTGTTTGAGAAACTGGGCTTTAAAAACAAACTTAAAGCAAAATTTTTAAAAATGTAGCACCAATTAAAATGGATTTGACATATTAGAAAATTATGTTTGCTTTCAGACTGAAACCTCAGTTTTGTGAAACTGTGTATCGCTATATACAGTTTTCATGATAATGAAGTTATAACCAGTGAATCCTAAACCACTAAAGTAATTCTAGGTCTCCAACAAATAGAAACACAAATAAACAAACAAGCAAATAAATAATAAAACCATACTAATGAATATGAACTAAAATGACAAAAAATATAATTTCAGATAGTACTGTTTTATTTAGAATATGGTCACAAGTGTTTTACTGTCAGTTTCTTTAAATCTCCTAAAAATAAAGAAATGAGGGGCGCCTGGGTGGCTCAGTCGTTGAGCGTCCGACTTCGGCTCAGGTCATGATCTCACGGTCTGTTAGTTCGAGCCCCGTGTCAGGCTCTGTGCTGACCGCTCAGAGCCTGGAGCCTGTTTTGGATTCTGTGTCTCCCTCTCTCTCTGACCCTCCCCCGTTCATGCTCTGGCTCTCTCTGTCTCAAAAATAAATAAACGTTAAAAAAAAAAAAAAGAAATGAAACTATACCATAAATCTGTATGATTCTGCCCACTTGATTTTTTTTTAAGTTTATTTATTTATTTTGAGAAAGAGAGAGCATGAGCAGGGGAGGGGCAGAGAAAGAGAGGGGAAGAGAATCCCAGGAGAGGGGGCTCAAACCCATGAACCGTGAGATCATGACCTGAGACAAAGTCTGACGCTTAACCAACTGAGCCACCCAGGTGCCCTTGATTTTGCCCACTTCCATCCAGCCCTCTTTGCATAGCAGCGCAAAGCTCGCAACTGAACGTCTGCTAATAATAAGAACTGGACATACTACACAGAAAGAATTAAAATGCACTTATTTCAAAAACTTATTTACTGCTGGGAAGGAACTGAGTTTAGCCAATATATATAGAACTGTTCTAATAACACTAAACAGGCTTGGGGTGCCTGAGTGACTCAGTCGGTTGAGCGTCCGGCTTCGGCTCAGGTCATGATCTCATGGTTTGTGAGTTCAAGCCCCGCGTTGGGCTCTGTGCTGACAGCTCAGAGCCTGAAGCCTGTTTTGGATTCTGTGTCTCTCTCTCTCTCTGCTCCTCCCCTGCTCGTGCTCTGTCTCTCTCTCTCAAAAATAAATAAATAAACGTAAAAAAATTTTTTTTAAAAAAACACTAAACAGGCTGAATTTATTCTAAATTTTTTTCAGTCAAAATACCTAGATTGTTTATTAAAACATTCAGAATGCTTTCCTTTTACTTTATAATTTAGCTTCCTTCTGTTTATTAAGCAACATTGATACATGATAACAATAAATATTTTGTCTTTTTATGATGCAAGAGAAATTTCAGTGTTTAGATCTGCATATAATCAGTTTGGTTGTTTTGTGAATTTGTTTTCTAAATAACTATTCTGTCTTTGCACTTATTTTTCTTTTTCAGAATCTTCATCAAAATTCAGAGACTTCAGCAAAAGGTAAAATATACATGTACCCACATTTAAGAAACAGTTACAGAAACAAAAATAATTTAATTCTTTTCAATTTTTTATCCAAATATTATGGTAGCACACGCACACAAACATTCTTTGAGGCATAAATGTTTTGCTAAACTGTTTTTACCAATGGAAATGATTATTCTGCAAGTGAATAAAAATCAACACTCTAAACTTTTAGCCTGACATTTTTAAGAAATGGGAAAAGTCAAGAGGTCTATAAAAAAGAAAGGAATACTGAAAATATTTTTATAACCATTCCAAGAACTATAAAATTTTATTTAGCTACTTATATTTTGATGTAAGAAGAGTCTAAAAAATAGCAGATGTCTTTCTTCAAAGTCACTAATTTCAAATTTAAATTAAAATAGTATTTGAAAGACCAATCTAACATAATATGTAGGAGGATTAGGTCCTGGAATAATTAATGTTCACAGAGGCTCCGAGCCTATAAAACTGCAAGCCACAGGAGGACTTTGCCTCTACAGAAAACAGTGGAGATGCAATAGTGTGGTATAGAGCAAAGGATCTGGCTTTTGGAATCTGGTTAATTTCAACTCTGCCACTTTTTGACTCTGTGATCTTAGGGAATTAAACTCTTTGATTCCCCAATATGCATAGCAGACATGATAGTTACTCAATGTGCAGGGTGTGGTCAGAGTTGTTCTTGCTTGCACAGGCAAGTGGTATTTGGCGTATGAACCCTGCGAGTATCTTCAAGGAAACAGACTCACATACAAACGATAGCCCCAACCTGTCCTCCATTCCCTTAATCATTTTTAGGAGAAAGTAATGTGCGGAGGGATATCCTCTCTACTCTAATTACCACCACTCAAAAGAAGACATTCAATTACATTTGAAGAGCTCCCCCCTTCACATCACCGAGAAATATGGGACGGCAGAGGGCATGGAGATAAAACAAACACGCACACAAACAAACTGTACTGGCGCAAAAATCCCTGTTCCAGGCATTCATAACTCCAGAACATCATTAAGGAAGGGAAAGGATGGACGCTCCCTAACAATATCACTAACACAGAGTCCAAGTGATACAATGAAGAGAGAACAAGCTGGAGGTTATGTCAGATGGAATTGGCCCTCTCTTCCTTTCTTCTAGGAATGTTGGAATAAAATCCCTTCATTCCATAGTCCTAAGGGCTTGGGATATAAGATCCCAGAGAACTGTGTAGGAATGTTCACAAAGACTTCTTTTTAATGCTAAATCATCACAGATTCTAATTAATGCATCTTATTTTTTTAAATTTTAAGTTTATTTATTTATTTTAAGAAAGAGACAGAGAGAGTGCATGAGCAGGGAGGGACAGAGAGAGAGAGACAGAGAGAAAGAGAGAGAATCCCAAGCAGGCTCTTCACTGCCAGTGCAGAGCCCTGCGTGGGGCTTTAACTCACAAGCCATGAGATCATGACCTGAGCCAAAACCAAGAGTCAAATGCTTAACTGACTGAGAAACCCAAGTGCCCCTAATTAATAAATTTTAATCAAATATATATTGTCACTATTTCTCAATTTATGACACTATAACTCTATTCCCAGAGTAAAATCAGGTGTGATAAATGTTATTACTCCACATTTCACCACCAACCCCACTATCTTGAGTCCCTAGTACATTTCTGATGATATGTGAAATGGACTCTTCATCCAGAGTTCTGGAAGTAAAGCATAATGCATAAGCACACATCTCTATACTACCTCAAAGAAGCAAATTATAACCAAGAACTGTATTTCTGCAGAAAAAGTCAAGAGTAGAGTTTGAGTAAATACCCAGATAATTAAGATTTCCCAAAATACATGCTGGGGCTTGAATTGATAAGATCTCTGACCCAACTTTATGATTTATTTTAGATGTGTATTCATTTGCACACGGTTGGGAATTATTAAGTTTATACTTCCTGATTCAGAGTACCAACAGCACAATGTGGGGACTGGGTAACATGTTTCTATAAATTTATAGTTCCCTGCCTCCTGTTGTTCAGGAGAATCCCTGTTGGTCGGCCTCAAGAATTTTGAGTCCTCTTTAAAAACGATTTTTATGCTGCTTTACTCTTCTGCTTTATTAACTGCTACTGCTGATTTCTCTGAGAATTTTAATTAAGGCTTATTTCATGCTGCTCATTCCCTCAGACTGATTTCAACAAAGGGCACCATTTTAAGTAAAATGTGGCCATCTTATAAATTTTGTACAAACTTACGAATAACCAAGTGAATAATAGCATGTGTTGAGCAAGAAAAGAATGTTTTAATTATGGACAGAGCTTCTGAGGAACAGGATGGGGTTCAAAGAAGCTCCCTGCTGAAAGTGGCATGATTTTTGAGTACCAAATTGTCTGGTATTGGAACACTGCAGACTGATGGAGGAAAAAGCTGGCTCTTTTATTTTCTTTTCAAAACAACTAGAAACTACAAGCAATTTATGCTTCAGAAACAACTTGACGAGGAAGTGCATGCGTTTGAATAAATACCAGTACTATGTGACTTGACTTGGCACACATCAAATCAAATCAAAATCACTGCCCGTTTTAACAACGTAATTTCAAAGGACGCGCTTAGCTGTTCTCTCGGTGACTTCTCAGCGGCAGATCTCGACCGCCAGGCCCTTCTCCCTGGAGTTGGGAGCACCCAGCCCAAGCCCAGAGCCTAGCGGAGCCGCCACCACAGTGGGCGGGGCCACGTGCCGCAGGGGTGTCTGGGACCCCACCAGGTACTGGGAGGCCCACAGACCCTGATCAACATCCGGAAGAGGAGCCTGAAGTCTGCAGGAGAACTGATGCCCAGGCTGGACCATTACAAAGGCAAGGCCATGCGGCACATCTTCATCATCAGGCAATCCCAGTACCGGGTGGACGCCTCTTGCGATTGCACTACCGACTCTCCTAGGTCGCAGACAGGCTAGGCTGACTGGTGTTCCGACTTGTAAACTTGGGATTGAAACTTAATAAAATCGACCATTCCTCCATGACCCACGCGATAGAAACCACTGACATCATCAGCAAACACGTGCCAGGGGTCTGCAAAGTCAGCACAGACCTGCTGAGGGAAGGCGCCCATATCTAGCTGAACGAGCTGAATCGGCCCAAGTCGCACTGGAAGCCCGAGACTGAGGGTATTAGGAAGACAGAGCCGGAAGGGAAGTGGCTTACTAAATTGCATCCACCTGGCTGATGCCAGGCAGCAGAACGGTTCTGAAATCTGCCATGCCACCTTTTGCAACCTGATGTGTCTGGTGCCAGAGTTCTTTCAGAAGGCTGGCACCGCCTCTCCCTCAACAACCGCGGCATTATCCAGCTGGTGGTCTGGTCTAGTTGCAGAGTAGCGCTCAGGGCCCTCAGGGACACAGGGTTCAGGCCTCCTGATAAGATCTAACACTCCTGAGGAGGGCCTCGAGGCCCCGCTCTCCTCAGTGCTGTACCCAGCTGGATGTGGGTGTCACCAAAGAACACAGATTCCCTCTCTGGCTTCCCTCCACAAGTTAAGCTGCAGTTCCATTTCATTTCTCCAGGACGACGTGGCCGAAAAGTAGAAATATCTAAAGTGTGGCATTTCAGTACTTTTCTTCTGGCCCGGGAAGGGAAAGAATAACATTCAGATCAGATTAGGCTGATTTCTTTTTAATAGTTTTCTGCCTTAAGCTGTCCAACCAGAATAAATTTATAGGATTTAAGGAGGCCTGTTTCGGGGATGAGACTGAAGCCTGGCAGATTCACACGGAGGAGCTCTTTGACCATTACCGTAGGTAGCTGTGCCACCTGCCTGGAGGCCCCTTCAGCAAAGCCCATCACGCATGAGGGACTCTGAGGAGGGCACCAGAGCTTCCATTCACAACTTACTTCCCTTCATACATTCTTTTCATTTCCTAAACCCTTTATCACTTAAATATTTGTTAAAGATTTTCTTGATTTGGGTTAAAAGATGGTAATTTTTGAGCTTTTAAATTAGAGTTTATTCTTCATTTAACTTTTGAAACACTATCATAGTTGAGTATTAAAACAAAAACAATTGCAAATGAGTGAAGTATATTCCTTCACTCATTCACTACTGCATACAAAATGTCGGTAGTTGGTGTTATTTAGTGGCCCCATGAAGAGGTCTGACACTGAACACCACCCCTAGGATAATGTTCATCATCCTCAAAAACTTCACCATTATAATGACGCTATCTTCCCTGATTTTGATCAAAGTCCACTACCTGAACTACCTGGTCCATTTCATCAGTCTCTTCCACTTCCTTCCTCTCAGGAAGGAATTTTATTGGGAGTTTATTAGGAGAGAGAAATCCAGGAAAGTTTACCTTAAATTCCGTGATTAGGTGACCCTTTCCATATGGTCTATGAAATTGGCATGCCTTCATTTAGTACACACTTAACAGCTATTAGCCCCTATACTTAGTCATTTTTTTTCTCATTTTTTTTCCTTCGTGACAAGTCACTTTTAGGAATAATCAATAAACTCCGTTTAAACAACTAATAGTAAAACTTAAGTAAGTCTTCAATTTTGAAGAGATTTAGTAAGCATCATAAATCTTTCATTTCAAGCTTATTTCAGATCTCAGCCAGGTACTTTTACTGTTCTCCTTTTACAATAGCACAATGTATATGATTAGTGTTCAGTTAATGGTAAACATAATAGCATAGTCAAATTTATTATGATTAATTTTTAGATAGTATTTGTTTGAAGTACTTCTAAGCCATGTAGAAAACATGTTCCTTGTCTGAAAGCTAATTCTTAACAATCATAAACTAGAATAAAAAAATATTTCAAATTAAAGAATGCCAAATTAATAATCCAAAACTCTGATCTATGATAAAAGGCCATGATTCCAAGATTTTTGCAACTGAAGATGTGAAAGCTTATTGATTATCTACACAACTATCAACTAATTCAGGCTGCATAGAGAGGCACAGATGGCTAATTGGTGTCAGTTGGTAGATGGTCATTTTAATTAAATTTTATTTAAAAGTTATCATAAGAAATTTCAAAGCTGTAATTGATGGCTTATAATGAGTATGGCCCTTCACAGATGACCTGATTTCTATCCTTCCCCCCCTCTCCCCCACCTTAGGCTTGATAGAGAAAGTGACAACTGAACTCTCCAGGGCCATCTACCAGCTAATCAGTGTCTATTGCCGCAGCTTTTATGCAGATTTCCAGCCTCTAAATATACCTGATGACATTTCCTATGTAAATCCTGGACTCCATTCCCACCTGAGCTTCACAGTGTATGCAGTTCACAACATTCCAGAGACTTGGGTGCACAGGTGAGTGGTGGTGAGTTTTTCACAAAACTTTTAGTTAATATTTACATGGCTTCTAATTATAGTATAATTTGTCTTGTTCTTATTTGCAGGAGCGAATATTTTATAAGATTTTGAAATGTAACCAGTGTAAATTTATCTTAATTCTTAAAACCATTTTTAAAAACTTCATTACCAAATGTGCATTCCTTTTCCCTCAAGTCTTCTCCCATTCTCCATATTAAAAATAGCTGCATATTGTCAGTATATCATTATAGAAACAGAAAATTCTCAACCTACTTTATGTAATTGCCCTAATTTTTTTTTAATGTTTGAGTTTAAAAGACCAATGCTAATTAACAGAACAGAGGGATAGCACACACAGGGAGAAGTACTTAATAGAAAAAAAAAAATCACTCTGATACCCATCAAGTTGTGAGTGGTAAATGTTTTGTGAAATTAGTACCTTGATAAAGTGGGAATTAGCCAAGAGTAATTTGAGTTACATTGGAAATTAACCACAATTATGCCTGGAACATTGCTAGATTTTAGGTTGGCTCTATTATGTAGTATTTTCTTTAATAACATGATTAGATTCATATTATGATCATTATTTTATTTTAAATGCTTATTTATTTATTTTTGAGAGAGAGAGAAAGAGAGAGAGAGAATTGGGGGGAAGGGGGAGTGCAGAAAGAGAGGGAGACAGAGAATCTCAAGAAGGCTGAGTGCTGTCAATGCAAAGCTGGATGTGGGGCTTGAACCCATGAACCGCGAGATCATGGCCCCAGACAAAACCAAGAGTCCGATGCTCAACCAAGCACCCTTATAATCATTATTTTAAATGCCTTATGGATTAAATCTATAGTAGAATGTGTATTAAATCAATTAAAGTTGATAAAAGAATAGTAACTTATAAATGTATTTATTGTACCCACTGCATTTAGCATCTCAAAGAAAAGCTGAAACCTTTCCAATAAATAGACAAAAGAAAATGCTATCTGTATTTTTGAAAATAACTGAACTGTACACATATTTATAAAGTTAATTAGAAAGAAAAATTGGCTTTTGTATGTAAAAAACATTACCTATCTACACATACACATATTTCTTTAAATCCATGGGATGATTCTTTTATGCCTTTTCTCAATTTTTTGAAAATTTAAAGGTCTGATGTATAATATAATAAATATAATAAAATAAATTTCTTACATTTTTTAACCATTAGCAAATACTTATCAATTTTAACTAACATGGAAAAACTAGCCAGATAAATACTGATAACACTATATGCACAGAGCCTGCATTTACATATGGTGTGACAGTTTTGTTTTTTTTTTTTTTTTCCATTATTTTTCTATTCTCTGCTTTATTTCTGCTCTAATCTTTATTATTTTCTTCCTTCTTTTAACTTTGGACTTAGTTTGTTCCTCTTTTTCCAGTTCCTTACATATAAAGTTAGGTTGTTTATTTTTGATATTTCTTCTTTTCATGTAAGTATTTACTGCTATAAACTTCTCTCTTAGTACTGCTTTTGCTGCATCCCATAAATTTTAGTATAGTGTGTTCATTTTCATTTGTATCAGTATTTTTTCTAATTTCCCATTTGATTTGTTTTATGCATTGATTGTTCAAAAATTAGAGACATTTTGCTTCTTTCTTAAGAAACTCATATTTTTTGTTCTCCCTAGTGTCTGTTTGTGGTACTACAAGTTTGCAGTGCAGCTGTAAGCTCCCCAGCTCTTTTTGGTTCTCAGCTGCTCCCTGCCAGGTCCCATCTGTGCTATGAGTTAGGTAAGACAGAAACCAGTCTCTCAGGCCACCACCCAAAACACTGAAACATTGGACTCACACTCCGACTCTTTTTCTCCCTAGGAAGAAGCCAGAAGTTTGGATGTTCTCCTCTTCATTTTCCAATGAAGAGGGAGAAAAGACAGGGGCAAGTGAATTTGTGCTAGTTCAAATTAGATTTGGTTTAGGCATTTAGATTTAGGCAGGACAGAAACTAGTTCCTTGGATAGCCCCCTAAAAAGTCTGAATGCTGGACATATGTTCCAGTTTTCTCTTTCCCACCCCAGGGAGAAGCTGGGAGTTAGGTTTCCTCCTGATTACACTACACTCTACTGGGGAGGAGTTCTGGAAAAGCAGTGCCACAAATTTTCCTACTGATTTCTATGTGACTGGTTTGCACTTGCCTGGAGTGCAGGACACTCTTGTTTCTAAATTTCTCACAAAGGGAATTCATCCATGTATTGCTGAATTGGTGTTTCCATGAGGGAAGGAGGGTCTAGGGCTTCTTGTTGTACCACCTTGCTGATGTCACCCAACATGAATTTTTAAAGTAATTTTTGAGGTATACTTTATACAAGCAAATATAACTTTTTCATTTGACTTTTAACTATAAAAATAATTGATCCATATAGAAAACTGGTTTCTTTATAGTCTTCAGCTTATTGAATCAATTTTTTAAATTTTTATTTTATTTTTTTTTTAGCTATAAAACATTTTCTTTTTCCTGTTGGCTTACATATGCTGGAAAGAAGTTGTGCCAAGTGAGAAGCTACAGAAATATTCCAGTCAAAAAATTGTTCTTTTTCTTGGTCAACTGGAATGAAATGTAAGTTTAATCTTTATTTTGGCAGGATCATTTATCTAATAAAGATCAGGGATTCTTTTTTCTCTTTTTTTTAAACTGAAAGATGTGATTTTTTAAAGATATTACCAGTTGATGTGATTCAGTGATGTGATAAATATGCTCATTCTCGTAGATAACTGAGTGCACAATTCAACAGGTTAAAAAAACCCATTTAGAAACCTAGACAAGTATCCAATTTACATCAATGAATTGATCACAAAGGGAAATTGGAGAAAGTAGAATTATTAATCATTCACACACTATGGATATAAGAGATACCCTCTATTTGGGGCTGAGGGAAATAGATTCTAGATATAACAAAGAAGAAAGAAAATACCTAATAACATATGTAATCTCCATTTTCCTATGAGAGCCAATTATAAATGTATTTAAACAATCATGTTTTTTGATAATAATTATGCCTTGTGTAAACTACCATCTAGTTTTGGGAGACTGGCACCTACTTTCTCATTTAATGGAGACTTGTTAAAACGTGAAGAAAAAAGCACCATCTTGACACAATCCATGCCTTCCTGCTCCCTTGTATCCCCTCCCTCCTCCTCAAGTCTTTACTTTACTCAGAATCTCAGGAGACTCAGGCCCTGGCTATGGCTATTTCATGATTACTTCTGCTTTATTTCATGATTGCTTTTCCTTGCTGTTCCTATGACATTATTCCACTAGCTTTCAGTCATTTCTCTGGCGTCTCCAATGCTTCCCTTACAATCAATTTTCTTCCTACCTCAAATAGAAAAAAAAAACCCAACCCACTATCCCTCAGCCTTTTCACAAGATCTGGCTTGGGAGATGATTTGACTCCCCAATATTGTGCTTTTTCTCAGAGAAATATGCGTCAAAATTTCTAGAACTCCAAGGATGTTGTTAGATAGTGCCATTTATCCCAATCTTAGTGTTACTACAATCAATGGAGACATGACATTTGGCCTTCAATTTTTAAATACTCCATAGTTCCTTCTATGCTAAAGCAATTCCTCCTTCCTCTAGGACTATGACAACATTTATCTTCCTTTCTTTGGTTAGGTTCTTAATTCCTTTGACCAAAGACCTGTTCTTTAATTACAAAATCCTCTTCTATTGCACAAAATGAATTCTGCTTATACAATTCTTCAATGGCTCCCCAGTTCTTACAAGATAAAATACAAATCCTTTAGCACAACATACAAGGCTCCTAGTGGTTTGGCCCCTGCCTATCTCTGCACCTTTATCTTTGGAGTTAGCCCCACTCCCTGCCCCTGTACCCAGTCATTCTGCATCTGATCTATTTATCCTAACTATAAACTGAGAAATCATGTCTCTGCTAGGGGTCCTCCATCTATCAAGAGCACAGTGCCTTTACTGCCCACCTGTCCTTCAAGACACTCTTTTACCTTCCCTATAAACTCTTTTTACATCATTGGAAATAATTGGCCACTTTTTCTTTTGTTGGTTGATGTGAACCTCAATCTACTCTTATTGAATGTGTTTGCTTATATTTCTGTTTGACTTTGCCAAATGAAAAAAAGATCTTTTGTTTTTGATATTTTATTTTATTCTATTTTTAAAATTTTCCATTCTGTTCCTGGCAACACAAGCAGCATTAGATAGAGTAAGAGTTCAGTGTTTATGGACAGGCAAATGAATTTCATGTAACAAGTGATTCTTTAAAAATGTTATTAACTAGCTCAATGACTAAAATTATTTTTCTGACTTAATTAAAACTTATTCCTAACTATTTCAAAAAATCAGATTAATTTTCAGCTGATAGATATGTGCTATCATTTAAACAATTCAAGAAAAACACCTAGTAATTCTAAAGTCAATTTAAAAAATCCTCCTCCCAAACCCCAAATAAATTGAAAATCATTAGTGTTGTTGGAATAACTACACTGATGTATTTTTCTTCTGTTCCTTCAAGGCTGTATATGTACTATCTTTCCTGTGAGTTTTTGATTCCCCCAATAGAATTAGTGACCTCAACCTAGAATTATTTTCATTTGATTTCATTTCTATTAAAAATGGAATTAAAAATTACCATTTTTCTAGGTGCTTGTAGCATTCTTTATGTATTTCAACATGTATCTATTATACTATAATTGATTATACATTCCATTACTAGGCTGTACACTTAAGGACAGAAAATTTGTTATTTAATAATGTATGACATAGATTTGACATATTTAATCATCATAGTATATCCAAAATATATTATCTCATCTTAACAACAAAAATATGAAACAGGTATTGTCATCCTTTTTAAAAGATCAGTGTTTTGAGGGTTATGAAGCATAATTAACTTCTCCTAGTTCCCACAACCAGTAAACGGCAGAACTAGTGCTCAGATCTACTCTCACTCCAAAGCTGATGTTTTTACTGTGATTCCTATACTATTTCTTAAAACATATAAAATCCTTGGCAGAGTATTTATATTCTATAGATAGTCCTCGCATCTTAAATTTAAAAAAAGCTCCATTCTCTTACCAGCAGCTACCCTGTGTTTTTCCTCTGCTTTATAGCAAAACCCTTCCAAAGAGTTGTGTATATTCACTTTTTTCATTTTTTCCCCTCTACTCTAAAATATACTCCAGTTAGGCTTTCATCACTTTGTTTCACTGAAATTGCCCATTAGAGTCACTAGTGACCTGCATAGTTAAATCTAATGTTGATTTCTCAGTCTTCATCTTACATCCTCTATTTAGGAGTATTTGGCACTGTTGCTCTCACCTTCCATCTTGAAATATGCTCTCCACTTGGCTCCCATATTCTTTTCGCTTTCCTCCTCCTGCACAGGACATTACTTCTCTATCTTCCTCTTTTCCCAGACTGATCATGATCTTAGCACTTACACCTCTTTTCTGTTGTGTCTAAACTTACTCCTTTAGTTTTCTTTTACCATCACATATCCTTAAATGCATCTATATGCCAACAACTCCAAAAGTTATATCACCAACCAGGCATCAGTCACAAACTCCACATTTATACACTCAACATTTCTGAATCAATACTGTAAACCTTACATTCCAAACTTATTCTATCCTTGGCTAGCCACCTTGGATGATCCTTTTCAGTTCCAGTTGTTCAGATCACATCCTTAACCTGAATCTCCTGCTCTCAGGAAATCCTACAGGGTCTCTCCTCAAAATATTTCCAGACTATTACTTCTCATAACTTTCATTGGTATAGGCCCCCATTCTCTCTCTCCTGAATTACCAGTGTTTTATAATGGTCTCCCTACTTCTCTTGCACCTCGATAGTCCTTCTCACACAGTGACTAAAGTGACTTATTTTAAAAGGTAAGTCAGGCTATGCTTCTGATTCTGTGTCTCCCTCTCTCTCTGCCCCTCCCCCACTCATGCTCTGTCTCTCTCTGTCTCAGAAATAAATAAACATAAAAAAATTAAAAAATAATGTGATTCAGGCTATGTTATTCTTCTCCTTAAAAATACTGAAATGGCTCCCAGTTTCATTCAGACAAAAATCAAAGTCCTTACAATGGTTTATTGTTATATATGTGTTAAAAGGAGAGTTCTAAACATTCTTACTTCATTAAATCTCCCATTTTTATCAAGAGAAACTTACTCTGATCTTAGGAAAACTATCTCATATGGAAGAAAAAAGTGTTTCAGAAAAATTTTAGTGTTTATTCATTTTTCAACAGTAGAGTAGGCAAATATATGGTTAAATCTATGCCAGCTACTTGCATAAAAAGAAGCAATCCAACTTTACTTGTTGAATTGTCTCGTAAAGTATTTTTCTAACTTTTTTGTATAAAAGTTCACTCCTTTAATTTTTCAATAGCTATATAGAAGTTAAAAAAAGATTTCTTAGTGAGTATGAGATTATTCTGGCTTTAAAGATCCATATGTATGCAAGAAATGAATAAATAACTATTTAGAGAGCATGTATTCTTACCCTAGAAGAATTTATTTTTATTAATAAAAATGACAAAATGGAAATTGACAGTAACTATCCACTGTAACTGATTGAATTTTTGTCATTCTTGATATGAAAGCTCACTAACAAGTGCAGTTATACATGAGGAAGCCAGACTCAATGAGAAAAAGAACACTCCAGATTATGTGAGGAATAAAGTGAAATTATTATATCTTCCATTCTAGCACAGAAATATGAAAACTGAATAGAAAATCAATTACAAGTAAAAGAGAGCACATTCAAGAAATTACTGTGCATTCCATAGGATCATCAACATTTTATGTTGAGTTTCAGAGCTTCTTTTAAGCTGAGAAGTATGTCCACAATATCTTAGGTGGATATTTTGGGTATAAAAGAATATGAAAGAAAATAAAGATTTTTAAATATATAAATGTGAAACAAATTAATTTTTTAATAATCTAAACTTTGCTAATGTTGAAAAATACATTTTATTCACCATAGTCTTTCCATTTACCTTTCCTACTTTTAACTAGAATTAATTTCATCTGTCTACAATGGCTAATATAAATTATTACATTATTGGTTGAATAATGAATGTATTGCTGATATATAACCAACAATTGCCACCTACTGTGTTATACAATGTTTGATCCATTTTGTGGATAAGGAAAAATGAGGCTTATTAGTCATGGAGCCAATATTTGAATGCAGATATATCTAGATTCCAATTTCTGACTTGTTCTCTCCACTCATAGCTTACATATTGAAATCTGAGTTGTTATTAATTCAATTATATCACACCTTAAACTGCATAGTATTTACCCTTACCCCAATTTCCTGTTTCTTTTATATTTCTGTATCAGTTGAAGTTATCCACTATAACATAATCTACCAGTCTAGAATTCATCTTTAATTCTTCATTTTCCTATTCCAGTAATATGCTCACTCAAATATTAGTTATTAAATTTACCTCTATAATACCCCTTCTGTCTTCCTTATTATTAGCTGCTTTATTACACCCTGGATCTGGGACTCTTTATCACTAGGAATAGCGTGTTGGGAAGATGGATGTGTACTTTCTCAAAACCAGTATGGTCACTGGGCTGAATTAACTCCTCATTTCTTCTTAGACTGAATACTGCCCAGCCACTCACAAAAGGGGGTCACAAATGTGTTATTTGACATCTTGAGTAAGGACTTCTCCTTAGCATCCAGATTAGACAGCCAAATCCTAGTGTGAGAAAATGCTCAATATTACCTGAGGTCTCAACTGGGCCAGCTTCAGTCAGCACTTTCCAATTGAACATTGGCTTTGGTCATCATCAGTATTTTAACAATTACCTACTGCTTAAGAAATTGATGTCAAAATTCAACTTGGAATCACAAGGAATGTGAATTTTTTTCATATTCCTCATACCTAATACCATCAGATATCATACAGTACAAACTGTCCCATTTGCTCTGTCACTTTTCTCTTTCTTTTCCCATTCCTTAGGGAATCAGTTGCCATGATCTTCCCCTATCTGCTAACCTGTTTTAGTTTTTCCATATCTTCCTAGCATTCTCATCTTCTAGTAAACACATTGCCCCATCTAAGCCATTTGAAAACTATATTTTTCATTTCCTCATCTCATAAATAGATCTTTCCTAAATGCCATACGTCTCTTGAGATTCTTACAGTAGAACCTGATCATTTCTATGGAATCAAGATGATTCCAGAAAAGAAAGAAAGGTACCCCTCTCCCTGCCCACCATTAGAGACTTCAGATCATACTCTCAACTTTCTGTCAAAGCTTCTTCTTCTTAGACACTTACACCACCCAGGTGCACTCCTTTCAGTCTTTACAGTATCATATGTAACCTTCTAGACATTCTCTTTTATATATTGATGGATTCAGTGTCTGAATCCAAGTTTTTCTCACCATTAACAATCCTGTCTTTACCCTTGTCCCCCTTTTTTGCCCAAAATATGCAATCCATCCAGGGTCTGTATTTGAAGTTCCTTCCCTTTGACCTAACCAGAAATTGGTATGTCCATTACATTTTAGCAATCATCCCCCAAATGCCTGGGATTTCATCATTACCCAGAATGGTTCACATTGAAAATTGTGAGCAATTCTGTATATTTTTAGCTGTCTTTTTCAAATATTCTCTTTTGCCATGAGGAAAAAGCTCAAATCCCCTTGCCTGGCATATGGAGTTCTTAGGCATTCAGGCAACTATCTACCTTTTCAATTATATTCTGTATAACTTCCCCAACCAACTTGACCACATCGCTTGTTCTAGCCACAATGAGCCACTCACCGTTTCTCAGCTACACTTAATCTTTCCATGCATAGATGACCTTGTTTTTGTACTTTTCTCTTCCTGGAATATTCTTTTCCAAATCTCAATATGATTATAGCAAATTTATGCTTTAAGACTTGTTTCAAGTTATTTCCTCCCTCCCCCCTTTCCCTAAAACAGTATTAGTCTGTGTTTACAAAGAGTAAATGCTTGGCATTGTAATTTTTGAAAATAAGATTGCATCTCAAAATTATAATTAAAGCAATCCACATTTATTGACTAACCAATCTCACATTATTTTATGTGTTTCTGCTATATTTCCATTTTTATAAGATCAAACACAAAAGTTCAAAAGGATCCCTCAATTCAAATAGTTAATTTTATCACACACCATTATATTACAAGGAAATATCTATGAAAAATCTTTGTAACTGGATAATCTACTTCTTTCTTTTATTTTTAGGATCAATTTTCCTCTTGAAATAAAGTCACTTCCAAGGGAATCCATGCTTACTATAAGATTGTTTGGAATTATCTGTACAACCAATAATGCCAATTTACTGGCCTGGACTTGTCTTCCATTGTTTCCAAAAGAGTAAGTATATCATTTGTGATAAATAAAGCTCTCATCTCAATAAACCCCCCTTAGAAATGAACATTTTGCAATATATGGCATAATGAGAAAATCAAGAAGACATTTTATTCTAAAATTGAGGTAGATCAATATAAGTCATGACTATTAAAAGTGGAACTGAAAAGCAAAACTGTAAAAATGGATTTAGAAACAAGCCTCATGCTCAACTTGTCAACTGGGTCATGTATAATAAAAAAAGTATTGGCATGACCAATCTAAATTGCTTTTCCTTCTCTGACCAGCCAGTTTCTCTGAAATTAGTTATTCAAAATGACTTAGATCAATACCTTCACTTAGAAACAATGTGAGTCATGGAATTCTGGCTGAAGTAAAATTATACAATGTAACTGGTTTGCTGATACTTTATTGCCAAGAAAAAAATATTTGATAGGTTTAAGGTAAAATTTTTCAGAAAAATAAGCCAACTATGAGTTTAGATATTCTATCAGAACTGGTCATTGCAAAATTAACGTTGACTTAACTATAAGGATTTGGAGCAATTAATACTTAGAATGTTTGACAAAGTCAATTACATGGTTTTCTATGCTATTAAGGAAAAAATATTTCAAATAAATGAGCTTAGTCAGTTTTCATGTGGCAGGACTTGCTTTAGAATTGACTTATAAAATACCATATCTTTAAAAGCCTAGAATGTATATTGCTTTTTTAATATTGTTATAATGTTCATATATATATATACATATAATGTATATATAGTAATAATATAATATAAATATTATAATATAATATAATATAATATAATATATAATATAAATAATATAATATAAAATGCTAAGGAAATTGTTCATCAGTTTTTTTGTTCCCAAATTTGGTCATTATAATAATTTATCATCAAAGCAACCATGATAAATCTTTAAGATCATCTTCGTTGGATTAATTCTGATCTGGTGTGTGTGTGTTGCTCTCTTATTTATTTTCATGCAAGAGTCCATTTCCACAAATATGTTTCTTTTATTTTTTTTCTTTTCTTTTCTCTCTCTCTCTCTCTCTCTCTCTTTTTTTTTTTTTCTCAGAGAGAGAGAATAAGTTTGCACCCATGCACATGGGGTAAGGGCAGAGGGAGAAGGAGAGAGAGAATCTCTACCCTGGGCTTGGAGCCTGACATGAGGCTCCATATCACAACCGTGAGATCATGACCTGAATCAAAATCAAGAGTCTAATGCTCAACTGACTAAGCCACCCAGGCGCCCCCACAAATATGTTTCTTGAGGACAAGTAATGTATTTATCTTTATAGTATCTATCACCCAATATGGTACCTCTTATAAATAGGAAATCAGTAGAGGTTTGTTTACTAGATTGAACTGGAAAAAATCAAACTCTATAGGAGATTTAAAAAGAAATAACATTTCCAAAGACTATAAGAAATAGTTTAGCCCTAGGGCGTCTGGCTGGCTCAGTCAGTGGAGCATACAGCTCTTCATCTCTGGTTTATAGGTTCGAACCCCACATTGAATGTAGAGATTACTTAAAAATAAAAATAAAATCTTAAAAAAAATAAAGAAATGGTTTAGCCCTAAAAGGAATACCTACTGCTACTAGCAAATATTTCAAAAATCTGATTGTGGGCTAAGAACTTTCATTACTTTCGCACTAGAAGCAGCTATGCAAGTGCCCTTCCTTCTCTTGAGTGAGTTTCTTTAAAGTTTCAACTGCTGAATTTGTAACATCCAGCATATTTGTAGAGTAATATTTCTAGCTATTCACTGAAAAAAAAATTCAGTCCATTTTATTTCCGTCCATCATCTAATACACTACTTTGCACATAACAATCAATAAAGATTAAATATATAAGAAGTTTGGAATATATGTCTTTCAAACTAATCTTCAAGGCTTTTTTTCTATATGGTTATGATAGTAAATTACTGCCTCCATGTTGTTTTGTCATATATCACTTATTATTAGTAAACATTTTTTGTAAATGCTCATCTTTAACTAATGCCATCTGGGACTGATATTGGTGGTGTTTTCCTAAGGGAAAGTGTTGAAATTGTGGATGATGAGACATCACATCAGAAAACAAAACTTACTTCAAAGAGCGCTTTGATAAGCATTTGTAAATAAATTTCTGAAAGATCATTTCTCATGAAAATCAGAAAATCTGCTTCTCTTCTATGCTAAACAATTTGAAGAAATCCAGATCTTTTCAAGACATCAACAATCCATCATGTGGGGCAATTGGGGAAATGTGATGACTCCCACTGTGTTCATTGCTCTGAGTGACAGAGATTCTAACCCAATTTATTCAATGCACATATTTCCAGAGTACAGCAAATAGGCCACTTAATTTCATTTTCTTTCACAGAATGACCCCGGCCCATAAACATTTCATATTGAATCTGTCACTTATTACAGTTTGAATTGCCCATAGCTAGCCATGTGGAGTTGTATTGAGCACTTATATCTTTATTTTTTCCAACCTACCCACAATCTGAAAATATGCAGAATTAAAAGCTTCCTGCCTCTTTGTGGTTTCCAGAAGTGGTTTTCAAAAGAACCCATGGTGATTTAACTCAGATATATCAGTTATGGCTGCATCAGGACTGTCTACAAATAAAAATAAATTTTAACATTTTGAAGCACACAAATTCACCTTCAGGTCTATAAAAAATAACCAAAGTACAAAGGTAAAATTTTGTCCACAGAAGTTTTATAGTCCTTTCTTTTGCAGACAGAACTTCCATTACATTTATATTCACAATGCTTCCACACTGCAATAAGAAAGTGTTTTTCTCACCTCAACAATTTCTGTGAGCTACCTTCCCTACTTAAATTCAAAACAAATTTGGGGTAGTTACTTAGCATTTCTAAATTGTGGTCAACTCCTTCAACACAGAAATCCTCCACACTGATTGAACAATAGAATCTCCTGGGGAGATTTTAAAATAAATCCAAAAACCAAGTGCACCCAAATATTCTGATTTAATTGGTCTGCACTGGGGCTCAGGCATCAGTATTCTCAAAGCTTTTCAGGTGTATTAAAGCCCAGAAAAATTAGGATTTTTTTCGATTTTCGAAAGAGAGCCAAAATAAATCTTAATTTCAAAACAACTTGATTTCCTTAGATTTTTGCTTGAGTAGACAACTCTGACCCCACTGTGTCTTATCATTTCAGATATATCCTCAAAATCAAATATAAAAAAGTTGTGGATAAGAATTCCCTATTGTCTGTTCTTCCTGTCCAAGAGAGGCCCTCAGTGTTCAAATAGTCCAAATACCTCGTTTACAGATGAAGATCTCTATGATAAAGGAAGGTTAAGGGACTTTTTATAGGTCACCAGTCTACTTAAGAATTGAACAAGAACAAGAAGGCAGGGCTGACTTCTCTTCACAGGTTTTACTACCTTAAACTGCCTCCCTTCCTGCCCTTAGATGTCACACCTTGCTCCGTGAATGCACTGTGACATTCTCACCAACATACAAGAAGCTCCTGCCTCAGCTTTGCCTGTGGTCTGCTTTGGGATATGAAACCTATTAGACCTAGGATTGGCAGAATCCCAAAGAGTTTTATAACATCAGATCCTATGAACAGGCTGGCTGCTCAGATCTGGAGTTTTTTCTATTCTTGGTTCCAGAATGCCAGGCCATGGATGCACATAGAATCCTATAGCTAAAAGTGACAATAATTATTTTATTTCAACCTTTGATTTCACAGCTAGAGGAATCAGGGACACAGAGAGGGTAAACCAGCCCATCTGTTCTCCCAGTGCCATGGATTTGGGGTTGGTTTTTCTAAGCATAAGA
Organism: Panthera pardus; assembly: GCF_024362965.1. Taxonomy (NCBI): domain Eukaryota; kingdom Metazoa; phylum Chordata; class Mammalia; order Carnivora; family Felidae; genus Panthera; species Panthera pardus. The sequence goes on along the minus strand of NW_026526991.1, from coordinate 89,911,777 downwards.
ATTTATACAATTTTGAAATAAAACATATCCTTAAGGGTATTCCAGAAAAAAATATTTTGAAATGTTATATTTAGCACTGTGGCCCTTTTTCTAATGGCATCTTATTCAAAACCTCAGAGTATAAGAGTGATGACCAGTCCATGTATGTGTTGTTGGGTGAGGAGTGAGAGGGGAAATTTAAAATCCTGGAATCCAACCTAGTTGCCATCTCCTCACCACCTTTCTGAAGTCCACCTCCAACCATCAAGCCACAGGGGGGAAAAACTACTTTGAAAAACCACAGATTTTATCAAAGAAGTTCAAAGAAGTTAAGCTATTTCAGGCTAGTTAATGAAGATAGGGTGCAGATGTCTTGATAACCTCTGGTGTTCTTTTCTCAAAATAAGCTGTTTCCCATCTTCTATCTTCATAATGTTTTTTTTTTGTATGCTTAATTTTAATTCACTTAATAAACCTTTTAACAGTAGTACTATAAAAATGACTGTGGTCCCCACTGGCCTGGGTATTAAATGTTTCCATTTTCTTTTCTTTATGAGACCACCATCACTCTTAGATGCATTCTCTTCGCATTTTAATTCCACTAATGGTCTTCATCATCCTCATATTTTCTATTTACAGAAGTCTATGGGAATTTATTTGCCATGTTTGCAATACCTCAAAAGATATTATATGTAATCTATTATCAGAAAGTGAATTAGCTAATATCAAACACAAGAGAGCTCAAAGAATGGTGCCAAACATCCTTTCCCCCATGAATTTCCTTGAAGTATGTGTTATATTAGCCTCACTTGGACAGCTAGAAGTTTATTCTCACTATGCTCTCTATTGCTTGATGTCTCTTCATGCACATACTTGAATTAAGTGTTCTGACTTCATTCTGCACAATATGCCTCAGGGTTAAGGCCATGGCAGCTGTTCATCCAGACTTCATCCAAGGAGAATAATGACAGATAGTAACAGTTATTCTTGAGTCCCTTCATCCACTGTAGGATTCAGCTTAGATCAGTTATATTTGCAAAGTGAGGTATACCCAGGATATATAAATATAGTAAGGTCATAAGTATAATTCACTGTATAACTTAGATGTGAAGAAAAATGCAATTAATAAATCACACTTTTCCTCATGAGTTCCCACCCTGTAACTAATGAGAAAAAACTTTACAACAATGACAAAATATTAGTCAATTCAGTAATTTAAATAGTTATTTTAGAAATAAACAGTCTCATTTGGATAAAACATTCAGTCACTCAGACAGCTTCCTGACACCCTCATTCTCTTTCTAATAGGGTGTCCGGATACACGGAATCAGAAGGGAACAGATTCTTTGTCTTGGTGACTTTTGATATCCAAATCAAATGCACGTTTTAAGCTGGTAACTGCTTGTTACAGCTAGTATAGCTCATGATTGTGGCTGTTCTAGCTTGGCTAGGGTTTACTAGCACTCCCTGAATTACTTGGTCTCTCTTAGGTACCATAGAGTTCCCAGTTGACCCCAGCTTGAATAGTTCAGTCAGGTGCCATTATTACAAACACACTTTATTCCCACCACATGACCCCTTTTTGGGGACTCTTCACCTAGATACTTTTAGCTGTTACTACATCTCATCCCTTCTACACAAAAAACAAAGAAGGCCCAATAAAGTTAAACTCAGGAGCTTCTTCTGTGTCCTTACCATGGGGCCCAAAGTTTAATCATAACACAAGTAGGTACAGGAGTGGCTCAAGATGTGGTTTTCCTCCAGGATTTGAAACACAGAGTGTTAGAGGAGCACGCTCTGTCTTCAACATTTTGCTGTGCTCATTCATCTAACATTCCTCCACATCTGCCTTGCAAAGGCAGAAGAGGGGGAAATTGGGACACCTAGGTCAGCCATACTCATTCTACTTCCTCTTTCTCCGTCTTCTGCTTCCCATAATCTCAAATTGCTAGAAAGTGGTGGCAATCTCCACCCAATACGCCACATCCTCTTTCCTCATTCCTGTTAACCCTTAAGCATGGACAGAATGTTTTCTATAAATGCTATGGAAAACATTAACATCTGTGCCCTCCAGGTTTGGTGTTAGACATGCTCCTTCCTCTTGCATTCTGCCTGAAGCTAATCCAGAACTTTTTCTAGGCAGATGGATGCTTCAGAAAATTTGGGGGAAGGTTATATACTCTATAATGAAAAGTGATATTAATAATTTTCAAATAATTATAGCATTAAGCTGACTATACCATCCCCTCTTCATTATTCTACCAAAAAAACAAGTTTCTTTCTCCAGCTGAGGAGGGATGGAACAAAGGGATAAAGAAAATTCAAAATTCATCCTAGAATAGTCTTGGGTCATATAAAAATATCTGTCTAGTAATGTTTACAAATTATACTCCCTTAGACAGACACTTTCTAATAATATCTTTAGACATGGAAAATAAAAAAGCAGGACTCAGAAAGCTAAAGGTTTAAAGAAAGCTTTAGTTGTTGGATTTTTCCTTCATATTTTGCATAGTTTGTGTAAAGGGAAAAATGAAATTATATAGTTTTTCATTTTTTTCTTTTTAGTTTCAACTTTTTATTTAAATTCCAGTTAGTTAAATTACAGTGTAATATTACTTTCAGGAGTAGAATTTAGTGATTCATCACTCACATACAACACCCAGTGCTCATCTCAAAGTGCCCTCCTTAATACCCATCACTCAACCCATTGGCCTGCCCACCTCTCCTCCCTCAACCCTCAGTTTCTGTATAGTTAAGAGTCTGTTTTATGGTTTGCCTCTCTCTTCCCACCATGTTCATTTGTTTTGTTTCTTAAATTCCACATATGAGTGAAATCGTATAGTATTTGTCTTTCTCTGACTTACCTAATTCAGTTAGCATAATATTCACTAGCTCCACCCACATTGTTGCAAATGGCAAGATTTCATATTTTTTATGGCTCAGATATATTCCATTGTGTGTGGTGCATATATGTATGTATGTATATATATATGTCACTTCTTTTATGTCCATTTAGTCGATGGACATTTGGACTCTTTTTATAATTTGGCTATTGTTGATATTGCTGCTATAAACATAGAGGTGCATGTATCCCTTCAAATCAGTATTTTTTGTATTCCTTGGGTAAATAGCTAGCAATGCAATTGCTGGATCATAAGGTAGTTCTATTTTTAACTTCATGAGGAACCTCCATGCTGTTTTCCACAGCGGCTGCACCAGTTTGCATTTCCATCAACAGTATAAGAGGGTTCCCCAGGGTTGGCATCCTTGCCAACATGTTGTTTCCTATGCTGTTAATTTTAGCCATTCTGACAGATGTGAGGTGATAAGTCATTGTAGTTTTGATTTGTTTTTCCCTGATGATGAGTGATGTTGAGCATCTTTTAATGTATCTCTTAGCCATCTATATGTCTTCTTCAGAACACTGTCTATGTCTTCTGCCCATTTCTTAACTGGATTATTTGTTTTTTGGATGAGGAATTTGATAAGTTCTTTATAGATTTTGGATACTCTTTATCAGATATATCATGTGCCAATATCTTGTCCCATTCCAAATGTTGCCTTTTAGTTTTGTTGATTATTTCCAACATTTTACAAAAACTTTTTATCTTGAAGTCCCAATAGTTCATTTTTGCTTTTGTTTCCCTTGCCTCAGGAGATGTACCTAGTAAGAAGTTGCTCCCGCTGTGTTCTCCTTCAGAATTATGATTGTTTCCTGTCTTACATTTAGGCTTTTCATCAATTTTGAATTTATTTTTATGTATGGTGTAAGAAAGTGGTCCAGTTTTAGTCTTCTGCTTCTTGCAGTCCAGTTTTCATAATACCATTTGTTGAAGAGACTGTCTTTTTTCCATTGGATATTCTTTTCTACTTTGTTGAAGACTAGTTGATCATGTAATTGTGGGTCCATTTCTGGGTTCTCTATTCTATTCCACTGATCTATGTGTCTGTTTTTGTGCCAGTACCATATTATCTTCATGACTACAGCTTTGTAATACATCTTGAAGTATGGAATCATGATGCCTCCAGCTCTGCTTTTCTATCTCAAGATTGCTTTGGCTACTTGGGGTCTTTTAGGGTTCAATACCAAGTTTAGGGTTGTTCTAGCTCTGTGAAAATGCTAGTGGTATTTTGATAGGGATTGCATTAAATGTGTAGGTTGCTTTGGTCCTTATAGTCACTTTAACAATATTTGCTCTTCCAATCCATGAGCAAGGAATGTTTTTCTATTTCTGCGTGTCATCTTCAATTTCTTTCATCAGTGTTTTATAGTTTTCAGAGTACAGATCTTTTACCTCTCTGGTTAGGTTTATTCCTAGGTATCTTACAGTTTTGGGTGCAGTTGTAAATGTTATTGATTCCTTGATTTCTCTTTCTGCTTCTTCATTGTTGGCATATAGAAATGCAACAGATTTCTGTATGTTGAATTTGTATTCTGTGACTTTACTGAATTTGTGTATCAATTCTAGCAATTTTGGGGTCGAGTCTTTCAGGTTTTCTACATAGAGTATCATGTCTTCTGCAAATAGTGAAAGTTTTACTTCTTCCTTGCCAATTTGATTGCCTTGATTGCTGAAGTTAGGACTTCCAGTGGGAGTCAACATCCCTGTCTTCTTTCTGACTGCAGAGGAAAAGCTCTCAGTTTTTCCCCATTGAAGTTGACATTAGCTGTGGGTCTTTTGTATATGGTGATTAAGATGTTGAGGTATGTTCCCTCTTATCCCTACTTTGTTGAGGTTTTTATTAAGAATGTATGCTGTATTTGGTCAAATGCTTTTTCTGCATCTATTGAGAAGATCATGTTTCTTACCTTTTCTTTTATTAATTTGGTGTATCATGCTGATTGATTTGCAAATATTGAACCACCCTTGCAACCCAGAGAAAAATCCCACTTGGTCGTGGTGAATGATTCTATTAATGTATTGTTGAATTTGATTTGCTAGTATCTTGTTAAGAATTTTTGCATCCATGTTCATCAGGGATATTGGCCTATAGTTCTCTTTTTTAGTGGAGTTTTTGTTTGGTTTTGGAAATCAGGGTAATGCTGGCCTTGTAGAATGATTTTGGAGTTTTCCTTTTATTTCAATTTTTTTGGATAGTTTGAGAAGAATATGTATGAATTCTTCTTTAAATGTTTGGTAGAATTCCCTGTGAAGCCATTTGGCCCTGGATTTTAGTTATTTTGGAGATTTTTGGTTACTGATTCAATTTCTTTACTGGCTATGGGTTTGTTAAAGTTTTCTATTTCTTCCTGTTTCAATTTTGGTGTCTATATGTTTCTAGGAATTTATCCATATCTTGCCCAGATTGCCCAATTTTTTGGCATATAATTTTTCATAATATTCTATTATAATTGTATTTTGTGGTGTTGGTTGTTTATTTATTTATTAAATAAAGTTTATTTATTTATTGTGACACAGAGAGAACATAAACAGGAAAGGAGTATAGAGAAAGGGATAGAGAGAATCCTAAGCAGGCTCCATGCTGTCAATGTGTAGCCTGATATAGGGCTCGAACTCATGAATTGTGAGATGATGATCTGAACTGAAATCAAGAGTCAGATGCTTAACCAACTGAGCAACCCAGGTGCCCCAGTTTCCATGTATTTTTTTTTAATTTCTTTTTTAATTTCCTGGTTGATCCATTCATTCTTTAATAGGATGTTCTTTAACCTCCATGTATGTGTAGTCTTTCCAAAGCTTTTTCTTATGGCTGATTTCAGGTTTCATAGAGTTGTAGTCAGAAAATGTGCATAGTATGATCTCAATCTTTTTGTACTTGTTGAGGATTTACTTGAGACTCAATATGTGATCTATTCTGGAGAATGTCCCATGTGCACTTGAAAAGAATATGTATTATGCTGCTTTTATTTTGCTCATAAAATATTTTGAATGTATCTGTTTAAGTCCATCTGGTCCAGTGTATCATTCAGTGCCGCCATTGTTTCCTTGTTGATTTTCTGCTTAGATGATCTGTCCATTGATGTCAGTGGAGTGTTAAAGTCCCCTACTATTATTGTATTATTGTCAAAGAGTTTCTTTTTGTTATTAATTGTTTTATATATTTGGGTGTTTCAAGTTGGGGGCATAAATATTTTCAATTGCTAGATTGTCTTGTTTGACGTACCCCTTTATTATGATACAGTGCTCTCCTCATCTCTTGTTATATTTTTTGGTTTTAAAATGTATTTTGCCACAGATGCCTGGGTGGCTCAGTCGGTTGGGCATCCGCCTTTAGCTCAGGTCATGATCTCAGTTTGTGAGTTCAAGCCCCACGTTGGGCTCTGTGCTGACAGCTCAGAGCCTGGAGCCTGCTTCAGATTCTGTGTCTTCTTGTCTCTCAGCCCCTCCCTGCTCATTTTCTGTCTCTTTCTGTCTCTCAATATAAATAAATGTTAAAAATTTTTTTAAATGTATTTTGTCGCACAAAATTATTTCTGCTCTGGCTTTCTTTTGACATCTATTTGCATAAAAAATATTTCTCCATTCCATTACTTTGAATCTACAGGTGTCTTTAGGTCTAAAATGAGTCTCTTGTAGGCAGCATATAGATGAGTCTTGTTTTTTTTTTTTTTTTTTATCCATTCTGACACACCTGGGTCTTTTGTTTGGAACATTTAGTCCATTTACATTCAGAGTAATTACTGATAGATATGAATATAATGCCATTTTAATGCTTATTTTGTCATTGTTTCTAGAGATTTTCTGTTTCTTTTCCCTACTCAAAGAGTCTCCTATACTTCTGGCAGGACTGGTTTCATGAACACAAACTCCTTTAGTTTTTGTTTGTCTGGGAAACTCTTTCTGTGCTTCTATTCTAAATGATAGATAGCCTTACTGGATAGAATATTTTTGGTTGTTGGGTTTTGCATTCAGCATGATGAATATACTATGCCACTGCCTTCTGGCCTGCCAAGTCTCTGTGGAGAGAGCTGCTACTAACCTTATTTGTCTTCCCTATGAATTCTTTTATTTTGCTGCTTTTAAGATTTTTCTTTACCACTGTATTTGGCAAATTTAACTACTATGTGTCTTGGTGTTGGCCTGCTTTTGTTGATTTTTATGGGAACTCTCTGTGCTTCCTGTATTTGGAAGTTTGTTTCCTTCCCCAGATTAGGGAAGTTTCTCAGCTATTAGTTCCTCAAGTAAACCTTCTGCCCCCTTTTCCCTCTTTGTCTTCTGGTACTCCTATGATACGAATGTTATTATGCTTTATGGCATCACTGAGTTCTCTAAGTCTACTTTCATGTCCAAGATTTTTGTTTCCCTCTTTTGATCAACCTTATTGTTTTCAATAATTCTATTTGCTCTGTCACTTATTCAATTCCTTGCTTCTTCCATTTTTGTGGTCACTGCTCCAGTTGATTTCAAATCTCAGTTACTGAATTTTTCATTTTGGCTTGATTGTTTTTAAGTTATTTTATCTTTGTAGTAAGGAACTCCTTGGTGCCTTTTCAAGTCCAGATAGTATTCTTATGATTGTTTGCTTTAAATTCTGGATCAGGCATATTACTTATATCAGTTTCAATTAGATCCCTGGCCATGACCTTTTCTTGTTCTTTCCTTTGGGATGAATTCCTTATCTTGGCATTTTGTTTAGATCTTTGTATTCTTCTGTGTTAGGAAAGCCTATAATGTTTCCTGCCTCTGAGAGTAATAGCTTTATGAAGAAGAAGAGGTCATATAATGTTCAGGACCTGGCACTTCAGGAAGTGTCTTTGGTGTATGCTGCACATACTCTGCCCCTGTGTTATGGCTGCTCTCCCTCAGGTCAGTCCTCTGCAGGGTTTCTCCTTGCCTGTAGTGGGGAGTGTTTGTACCTTGGCCAGAGTGTGGTGAGTTTTACCTAGGTATGCTCTGACCTGCCTGTTAAAAAAGACCTGAATCTATTTCCACTAGAGCTCATGCTTTGCAGAACTCTATGGTCAGTAGATGGGGTGCATGCAGGGGGGTTGCACTGGTCTTCTGGCAGAGGGACCCGCCATGCTGGTTCTCAGGCACACTTTCTCTAGAAAAGCAGTACCAGCAGAGCTCAGGGAGGTGGGAGTTGGCGTATACAGGTTAGGCAGCTAGTGTTGGCCCTGTGCTGTTTACTAAAGTTAGTTTATGCTGAGGGGAAAGGAAGGGAAAGGGCACCAGCCCACTCCTTTGTCCCTGGAGAGAGCAATTCAGGCTTGCTGTTGCCGGGAAAGCCCTCCCAAAAGAGCAGATACTTCCCTTTGTGTGTTATAGGTGTTTTTCAGACCGCTATTTTCACATTATCTGTCTTCAAGTTAGTGCCTGCCTGGACAAGTGCAGTGGACTTTTTGCTCTGTCCCGACTGAGTTTTAAAATTCCAAACTTTAGGGAGCTAGTGTGTCAGGGATCTGTGCTGGTCTTCTGGGGGACAATCTCACTGCACTGGGATTGGTATGGGTTTGACCCAGAAAGGCACTTGCACAAGAGCTCAGAAGTGTAGAATTTGGAGCAAAACACACTAAGCAGCCAGTGTCTGAGTTAGCTGCCCTCAACAAGTGTCTCTGCACCTATGCTGAGGGGAGGGAGAGGGAATTGGTGCCTGCTGGCTCCTTTTGTCCCCAGACAGGCAATGCCACCTCTCTCAGATACACTCTAAGAAGGGGTAAACTGTCTCTCCCAGTACATTTGAGGTGATCCACAGATTGAACCCTCTGCCTCTGGGTTACCTGCCTGCCCACTCTACAGTAATGCTGCAGTACCCTCAAGGCTTTACACCATCCATGTCATGGACCTCTAAAACTCTAGTCTTTGAGCGCCACTGGTTGCAAATACTCATGAAAATCAGCCTCTCTTGTTTTCCCACCCAGTGGCTTTGGGGAAGTGTTTTCCTTGTGTGATCCCCTATGTGCTCTTCTCTCTCCCCATGTCTCCACAACTAGGGCTCTCTCCTCTCTATAGCACCTGTGATCTGTTTCTCCCCAAAACCATGTCTCCACACCTCCTACCTTCCACAATGTGTCCTCCTGTCTCCTTCTATTTGTAAAGTTTTTTTCTGCTTTCCTTAGTTCGATTTCTTAGGTATTCATAATGATTTGACATTTATCTAACTGTGTTCAAGGGATGAGGCAAGCCTAGGGTCTTCCTACTACTCTGCCATTTTAGCTCCTCCCCACTCTATACTGTTTTCAAAAGACTCACTTGATGCCTTAAAGTTCTTTATAAACTTAAATTTAATTTTTGTTGACTTGCTGACATTTTTATTTTGGTATGTTAAAGTCAAAGACTGTCCTCCCTGATCAATTGGAACATTTTATCAATAATCTAATTCATATATATAATCACATGTAGATTCTCTTTTAATTCCTATATGGATCTATGGATTTGGATGTTACTGAAGCTGTTAAAACCATCCATGAATTCTTCCTGTCTAAAGGCTTCTTGTATTCACTCTCATTTACAATGTTAATACAACCTATTTTTAAACATTCAGACTATGAAAAATCTTTCTATTTAGAAGCATTTCCTCTGTGAATTACAACTATTTTGAATCTTCAGATCATATGCTAATTTAAATCTTTTCTTTCTATAAATTTAGAGCTCATACCTTTAATGATGCCCAAGGAATTTAGTCATTTTGTGGAGCAAAAAATGTTCTGAAGAGTTGATGTCTTCATTGACTTGAGGCACTCATAACTCCAAGAATATAAATCTAAGATTCTTAGTCTTATCTTATAATCAATATTGTTGGAAATTAAGGAAAAACTCTACCTGTCAGAAACTATTTTGGAAACAGTTTTCTCATGTGGAAAATAAATGTAGCTATCTGTGAACATAGCCATGCATGTGGTATATTAGAAATTAACTACTAATCAGTTTCTAGGCTTATAGAATATTGTATTCCTTTCTAGCTACTGAATGAAGCCACTAAAATAGCTGGTTATGTTTACATTTCAAAAGAAAATATTTATAGGTTATAAAAACTTCCCTTATGAAGTGACTCCTGTATGTCTGTATGTGTTGTCTTTTGTAGCAAATCCATTCTCGGGTCTATGCTATTCAGCATGACATTACAGAGTGAGCCTCCCATAGAAATGATAGCTCCAGGAGTATGGGATATAAGCCAGCCATCCCCAGTGACCCTACAGGTAAGTGTCAGACTATGAGATTAAAATATGTATGGCAAGAAAAAAAAAGTATTCATGTAAACTATTGGTTGATGAGTAGCTTGTCAATTATAGAAACAATTTTCTTCTAGGATCACACATTTTAATAGTCTTCTCTTTCTCTAACCTGCTGGGATTCATAAAACCTCTGGTGCTTTTATTTTGTATCCAGTACTCTCAAAGCACTTTTCTCCCAGCTTACATAATAGCAATTTCAAGCCATTCTCCACCAAACATGATCATAAAGGAAAGGGATGGAGCATTGCCATTATTATATTCATTATGTGTATTCATTTTCCTGTCCATTGTCTGAAAACAGTCATTGGTGTATATTATTAACTTGATACCTTACACCTGTCTCTGCATTGTGTCATGTTTCCTTAAAATACTTCAAGTTTGTGTTTCCTGTATGACTAGTGATTAGCTCAGCAGTGGGGGAGAAACTTCAAACAAAATCTATCCAACATACTTTTTTTTTTCTTAAGGTCTCTCTTCTTTCTGTGATTTGTAATCATGAATAAGAGGTGGCTAATGATTCTGAGCTTTGGTCCTTACTGCTGAGAGCTCCTTGTGTGTTCATCATTATAAGTGATCATATTGGTCTGATACATGAAGCATGGCCACTCCCATATATGGAAGTGCAGGGAATGTGAACTTTCCATATCTATAAGGAAAAACTGAGAACTGCTATATCTTTGGCTTCTATCTACTAACGTGCTGGTAGCACCTAAATCAATTAAAACTGCCTCTTGATATTGTCAGATGTCCTCTAGGGATAAAAGTTGCCCTCAGTTGAGCATAGTTGCTCTAAAGAAAGATAGTGGAGCCTCTAAGCTCTTAAGTTTCTAGGCTCAGGGTGAGGGACAATGTTTAGCAAGATGGATAGCAAGATGCTGAAACTGGAAGAGAAAAATAATACCAATAAAAATGTGGCTTCCACTCTGAAATAAGCCCTCACCAAGAAGTAACCAAAGGTCTATTTCCAATTTACAGACATGATGATGAATAAGTGTTTGCTCGATCTTGGCACAACATCATAGACACTCAACATATGATGGCTTATTGATTAGTAGATGTCCCATTGTAACAGGAAAACTACCTTCTTTTAAGAGGACAATGCATTTTTTTATCAGACTATTCCTTGCCAGATTCAAACTACCTCAGCTTAATGAGAATCTTCCAAGTCTGATCATTACCAGAGCTTTGAGGATATAAAGTTATGATTAGAAGGGTCTTTATCAGGAGTAGTGGGGGTGGAAGAAGAAGGGAGACTAACAGATGATTCTTCTCAGATGAGAGGAATAGCTCCTTTAGAACACAGATCCTGGCAAGTGGAATATACGGACAAGTTTCAAGTATTCAATAGCAGCATAGATTTTCAAGTAGACATCTGGAGCCATAACTAAATTTATCTTACATAAAAAAAGGAGAGGCATGTAAATCACTCAAAAGTATGCAAAAAGTTATATCAATAAATTTTTATAAAATAATTTCAAATGGTATAGACATACAAGGAAACTTCTCAGGATATTTTTAATTAATGATGAAATATACAAAATAAAATAGGAGTTATTAAGGTATTAAAGTTAAAACCCTTAAGGACCAAAATCACTTTAATTATACACAGCTAAATTTAGAGCAGAATCTTTCAACCTAAAGATTATAGTGAGGAAATTAGAGTTCTGCAACCAGTGTTTGTGTTAAGGAATCAAGATGGGTCTCAGGGAAAAGACATCAGGCTCAGAGTTAGAAAATCTAGATTATAGTCTTAGCTCTTTAACAAAAAACTTCATGACCTTGAACAAATCACCAAACCTATTTTCACCTCTGTACAATGAAAGGGTTACACTATGCCTATCCAACTTCTTTAAGATTGTACTTTTCTGATCGTCTTTATTAGACAGTTACTGCCACATGGTAGCCACCCTAGTATGATAAGGGATGTGATATGGCACAGAACCCGAATCCCTCAAGTCCATCATTGTTTTGGAGAGGAGGGGGTTCTATGGCTGATGCACAGACCAGAAGCAGTGAATGGTGTGAAGTAGATCTGAGTTCAGAAATGGAGACAGATTATTGCATGATTCCATTTACCTGGATCAACTTCCTACCTCTCCCTGTATACAATGTAGTACAGTGGCTCTATCACAATTTAAGAATCAAAAGCAGAGTTTTAATCAATGTTGCACTTGCTCTATTCTATATTCCTCTACTACCCCATCCCCCTATTCATGTCTACATTCACTATTTTCTGGTTTACTTGTTATTCCTAGTTGGCCTATCCAGTGGTTTCACTTCTCTTCATACTAGCCCTCTCTGCAACTTTTGGCACTCTCTCTTCCCCATTACAGAATACTCTTCTCTCATTATCCTTTCTGTTTCCTTCCCAGGCTCCCTTTCTGCTAATCCTCTCTGTTGACAAGTTCTCAAAGGTTCCATCTGCTACCCAATGCTATTCTCAGTATATATACTCTCCCTGGAAAAATTTCTTAAAAAGCTTTCTTGAGATAAAATTCACATACCATATAACCTTCCCATTTAAAGTGTGCAATATAGTATTTTGAGGTTTTTTTTAGTTTTTTCAAAGATACGTACAATTATCATCAACATCAATTTTAGAGCATTTCATCACTTTAAATAGAAATCCCATAACTTCAGCTATCACCTCCTATTCCTCCATTTTCTCCAACTCTAAGAAACTACTAATCTACTTTTTGTCATTATAGATTTTCCTATTCTGCACATTTCATATAGATCAAATAATATAATACTTGGTCTATTGTGACTGGCTTCTTTCACTTAGCATAATGTTTCAAAGTTCATCTATATTGGAGCATATATCAGTATTCATTCCTTTTTTGTTGTTGAATAATATTATATTGTATGGACATACTACACTTCATTTATCCATTCATCAGTTGATTGCATTTAGATTGTTTCTACCTTTTGACTATTAAGATAGCACTACTGTGAACATTCATGTACAAATTTGTGTGTAGACAATATGTTTTCATTTATCTTGGATATATATATATATATATATATATATATATATACACACACATATACATATACATATACAATACACATACACATACATAGCACTGGAATTGCTAGCTCTTATTCATTACTAAGGTTTTGTTCACAGTATGTATCCAGGTTCATTTCTTAGTCTATCTCTAGTTCAGGTTCTTTCACACCACAAGCTTCAGGCAAATATGGCCATATACCTGCTAAAACTCCCAACTGGATATTCCATAGACAGCTTCAAAGACAACATATCCCAAACTGAGCTCACCTTCCTCTCCAAATTGCTTTCACCCCCTGAATTATTTATGTTTATGTCCCCCATATACCCTCACTTGTTTCATTTGCCTCCTCCTTGTTTATCCCTACTCAATCAGTATATACTATATCCTGCCAATTTATCGCCCATATGTTCCCTAAGTGTATCCTCTCAATTTGCCACATCTGCCCTAGTTCAGAAATTCCCTCCTAGGTTACAACAGTTTAGCTGGTTTCCTTGCCTTTAGCTTTGTCATTCTCTCATTCAGAATCCATATGTGATCCTTCTAAAACTTAAATTTGAACCTGCTACTCTTATATTTATACTCTTCAATAACTGAACACTACCTAGAGAATTAAGTCATGCTTTACAGTATGACCCCCTCCCCCCCCCCACTCACACACATTGTTTTCTTACCATTCCTTGTCTGACACTTCAAGCTCCAGCAACTTTGAAAATGTTATTGTTTCTGACATGCACTGTCCTGCTTTTAGCTTATGTGCATTTACAAATACGGTTTCCTCTTGCAGTGTGCCCTCCCTCTTCCTTTCACCATCCACTGCCCACCCCTCCTCTGACTTTGTGTAATTAATATTCATCTTTTAGAATCCACAGGCTCTCCCATAGGAATATCTCCCACATGCTTTCCTCTGTTTCTACCCCAAGTGGGGTTAAGTGCCCTTCCTCTGTGTTCACATAATAACCAATAAGATTTTTTTCAACACATGGGCCACATATTTCTTTCTCATTGACTTGTTTTTCCTATTGACTTCTTGATTTCTGAAAGCATTGAGTGTTTTATCCCCAGAATCCAGCATAGTACCTGATATCTAGTATTTCTAAAATTGATGCTGTGCATCTATACCTCTGATCACTATTATAACCCAATCTACAGATGTTTCTAAACTTAACACTTTGGTCCACTTATTAGAATCCACATACCGGAGTGTATGGTTTTTCCTTTTATGTAAGTGGCCTTCTTCTTCTTTTTTCTAAGTTTATTTATTTATTTTGAGAAAGAGAGACAGAAGCATGAGTGGGGAAGGGGCAGAGAGAGAGAGAGAGAGAGAGAGAGAGAGAGTCCCAAGCAGGCTCTGCACTGTCACTACAGGGAGTCTGATGCTGGGCTCAATCTACATAAGATCATGACCTAAGCCAAAATCAAGTCAGACACTTAACTGGTGGAGCCACCCAGGCACCCCTAAGTGGCCTTCTTCTTAAACCAGTTCTTCCTTACTCACTCACCCAAAGTATTTTACTTTACCTAACATTTTATTACAGGCTTACTTTTCATTATCAACAATGTTAGGGGGAGGCAACATTCTTATTATTGATATGAGTCCTTTGAACACAGTACATTTGCATCCTAATGTATCAGAGATTTGTTTTGTTTTGTTTTTTCTTTACCATCTCTGCTGAAGTGTCTTATGGGTCCCTCTTTTACAACTCCTTCCTTAAGACTTACCAAAACTGCCATCCAGTTGGTAGGTATGCTTTCTTGCCCCTGAACTACTATAGCCCTTCTGGTCTAACAGTTGTATGCCTTATAAAATCCAAAATACATCTACAGTCTAGAGAGTAGTTCTTAGAACAAGCTGACAGAATCATGGGGCCCCACGCTAGGCCCATGGGCACCTATGGCCATGGACGCTAGGGACATTCACAGAAGCTCCTTCAAGGCATTCCAAGTCATGAAATCATAGTAGGAACCATGGTGGTCAAGTGTAAATGAAGAAGGATGAGGAGAGGAAGTGAAACAAGATGGATAAACCAAACACAAGAAACCAATATCCAAATATATAAGGAGGTGTGAATTAGAGGGTTGATGATCAGGTCTGAATATTTTCCCATACCCCAGAAGAAAGAGCCTCATAATTTTTTGTTGTTATTGTTCTTGAAATCAGGAGTTTATCCTCAATGCTTGAGGCAGGAATGTAACAAATAGGTATCATGGCACATGCAATGGAGACATTTGAGATCTCCGGGATTACTCCATTAAAAATAATTTTGAGACCAAAGGCAGGCTTAATTAATCATAATCACAGAAGAAGACCAGAGTCTTCTTAATTAGGCTTTAAGTTCTCTGAAGGTGAGGATACTTTTTATATCCTCCATAATCCGTGGTACCCAAAAAAAATTCTAGAGCAAATATAATGACATACACTTTAGGGGAACTTCACTTCTGTGAAAAATTAGAACAAATGTCATCTGAGAGAAATTCTAATCTTTTCTATCAATGGCTCAAGAACCAGTAATTTTATCTTCATAACATATGAGATAATGCAATTTGTATAAGGTGTCACTCATATATCAGAAATTTCAAATTTGTAAGTGAAATATATCAAATAATTTATTATATATTTGTGCAAAGGGATATTTCTATATTTTCATCCAATGGCTTTAGTTTCCTCACCCACCCTGCCCTCTACTTAAAACCAACATGAAATGGAACTAGCTCATCAAATACTATTTCCAGTATTTTTTTAAGTTTATTTATTTATTTTGAGAGAGAGAGAGAGAGAGAGAGAGCGCATGTGAGCAGGGGAGAGGCAGAGAGAGAGGGAGAGTGAGAATTCCAAGGCTCCATGCTGTCAGTACCGAGCCTGACATGGGGCTCGATCTCACAAACCATGAGATCATGACCTGAGCTGAAATCAAGAGTCAGACACTTAACTGACTAAACCACCCAGGTGCCCTGATTTCTAGTATATTTATTTCATGTGTTTAAACATATTTGGGCATGCAAAGAGTAACTTGTAGCCTGCTAATATTAGAGTTACTTCTCTCTAAGACACCCAAATTAATCTTTTTTTTCAAGAGGCAGAATTTATTATAATATTATTTTTCTGTGACTTAGTTCTTTTATCATGTTGGAGTAATAAGTGGTACAGTATAACAAAAATTATGCCAAAAACTAATGTAGCAACAAATTGTAGAGGTTATAAAATTGCTAAAACTTTTTTCTAGTAAATAACCCAAATAGATTCAACTGTATTTCAAACTGTATCCTACAGTCTACCTTATAGTGTTCCTCAATTTTCTCTGAGATCCCAAACGAATGTAGTTCAGCAAAGAAAAATTATTTACATTTTTCAATATGAAAAAAATGTATTAAAACATTAAACACACATATGGAGCACTAAAATATCTAGCTCATTTACATAATTTGAAACTGTATATTTTGTTAACTGTTTTTTTTATTTACTAGAATCATATTTTCACTGAAACATGATCTAATGGAAAGCATATTCTGCCCCAAAAAAGGCCTGAATTCTAGCCCTATCTATAAAGCTAAATGATAGAGCCAGAGCAAAAATACTCTATTTGGTTATGCACTTGCAAAACAGATCTTTACCAGAGATTTCATGTCTACAGAGTCGTTCATAGCCCTGTAGATTCCTGAGGAAGAAACCAACATAAAGTAATTATTTTTCTATTCCCAGGTGTTTACATGAAAATCTATAATTACCATTTGCAATTTTTATCATTTAATAATAGAAACACATTTTGATACTGAAATGTAGAAAGGATAATTTCAGCATTAAACAAAAACATAATATTTAAATTTATGAAACCTCAAATATTCTTATTATTTTTCTCATTTTTCCTCACACAAAATTACAGATTACTAATTTATACCATTTATATAAATAATGGAGTATTTTCCAAATACCATGTCTATTTTAATACCAAGTTCAAACCCTAATGATTCTTTTAAAAATATTTTTAAGTAATAAAGAGCACAGACACATAGGAATTTTCCTTTAGTTTCTACAAACCTAAGATAGAGATTAAATTAATGGTGCATTTTGAGGTATTCAATACATGACAAATCTTTTTTTTTATTTCAGATTGCTTTTCCAGCTACTGAGTGGGAGTATATGAAACTTGATTCTGAAGAGAATAGAAGTAAACCAGAAGAACCACCAAAAGAGTGTTTAAAACATATTTCCAGACTTTCACAGAAACAGTCTCCCTTACTGTAAGTGACCCAGGTCTTGTGAGTGAATTTTGCCTGATGTTCATAATACCAACAACCATATTGGAAGCACTGGTATCTTTAAAGAGTGAACCTTCTAACAAAACTCCTTTCATTTTCTAAAGTGACACCTGTTGGATGATCAATTAATGTTTAGGAGCTAAATTAGAATTTTTATGTTTTTTAAAGATTTTTCTCCCATGGCATTTAGCAACTTTAACTTTAGTCAAAGGATGAATAAAAAGATTGGCAATCATTTAGTTTGGTACAACAAAGCAGAGACTGATTAGATATATTTCAGTGTTTAACAATGATAAACCATTGCTCAACCATCCTTCAACTGAGTAGAAAGTTGTTTTAGTAGATTGGAAAAAGCAACATTTAATTTTTATGCATATTTAAAAAGAATAGATATAAATCATGTTTTAATAGTACTAAATTAGTGGCTAATGCGTACTTAAATTTTGTCAAGCACTCATTCTCTGAAAAATGATATCAAATCCCAGGAAGAACTATAAGAGAACTAGTGATATTGGTATTTTCTACTTGGTAACATCTAATCCATCACTGATGGTGCTCATTAATAGCATGCAAAAGCATAAAACTTAAGAAGTAACTTTTTAAGTATATACTGTGATGATATATAATGTGATAAAGCTTTTTATTCCAAGAATAAGAAATTGTTTAAATATTTTTAACAAGAGAGTAATGTGATCTAAATAATCTTTTTGAGTGATCTTTGTACCGCAAGTTGAAGAATGTATTGTAGAGAAAGAAAGAATGGAAGCAGTAGAGCAAGAAGGTTGATATAATTTTTTAAAGCAAGAGGTCATGGTGGTTAAGACTAGGGTGATGACAACGGACATTGGTAGAAATGGCTAGATTTGGGAGACATGTTTTGCAAGTTGAGAAGACATGACTTGATGAGTAATAGCAATTAGGGGATAAGCCAACCGAGAAAGCAAGAAATCAAGTTAAGTCAATAGAGGATCCAAAGTTTTGAAAAATTGAATGGGCAGATGTTAGAGTCATTTTCTGGAGAAGGAATAAGTTTGGGCCATTTCAGACTGAAGTGTTCAGTATGATCAAGAGTTCTGTTTTGGAGAATCTTATTGCTGCCCTGATTTCTAATTTCACTTTGTAATACTCTTTTCCTCAAGCCAGTGACATCAGTCTCCATGTACTTCCCGTCTCAGGGCCTTTTCATTTGTTGTTCCCTTTACCTGAAATATTCCTTCTTCAGTTCTCCACACAACTGAGTCATCTCATTCTGTAGGTCAGGTGTGCACTGAACTGTGATCTTCTCAAAGAGTTCTTTGACTCCCCTATCTAGTGACCTTTTTCTCTTTACTCTCTACCTTATTACCTTTTATCATCACACATAACACAATCTATTGTCATCTTCTTCATTAATGCATTTTTTCCTTGTCTTCCTCATTAAATTGTAAGAATCGAGAGAGCAAGAAACCCATTTATCTTGTTTGTCACTATATTTCCAGTACTGTACGCTGTGCTTAAAAATACTGCATGTAAGTGGTGCCTGGGTGGATCATTCGGTTAAGCGTCAGCCTTCAGCTCAGGTCATGATCTCACAGTTCGTGGTTTTGAGCCCCGCATCGGGCTCTGTGCTGACAGCTCAGGGCCTGGATCCTGTTTCAGATTCTGTGTGGGTGTCTCTCTCTGCCCCTCCCCTGCTCGTTCTTTGTCTCTGTCTCTCAAAAATAAATAAACATTAAGAAAAATTGTTTTAAATACTACTTGTAAAATAAATGTTATAATGAATAAAGTTCCCTCACATAGTATCTGATATAAAAAGTTACCTTAAGGGTTGTAAATGATGGACATTCTCATAGTCCTTATGATACATTTTGATAATCCATTGTTATACTAAACTACTGTCAACTAGGTGAAGCATCTTTTCCTACCACTTACTCAAAAATATAAAAGATTACATTTAACAAATGTGTCACATATCAGACTAATATATTTTTAATTGGGGATTTTTTAAATATGAAAAAGATGCCATGCTTTGAAATTTTAAATATATTCAAGCAAAAAAACATCAAAGCAACAAATAATGACAGTAACTTCCTTTAAATATTAGGAGTTTGTGTTTTTAAATTTACCCCAGTGAATCTCAACTTGTTTCAGTCCTCAGTTTCTACTTAAATTAATAATTTACACATAAAACAAGCAACATTTTCCTCTGTTTCACTTACTCAAATACAATTATTAACCTCAATACAGGACAATTTTATTCTGGATTCTGAAAAAGAACAGCCTTCAATTTGATAAAACTTGTGTTACAATCAGATTCACTTAAAAAAAAGAATCAGATTTACTTGTTTCAAAATACCACATTTTGTCATTTAGTTGATGACAATTGTTCCTTCTTTCAAATTGATCAAATGTAATCAGAGTCAGGAAGTTCAGACTCAATGAAATTCAATGAAAATATACTTACAATATTTGTAAAAATTTTAATATATATATATATATATTTAAAAGGTTTTGTTTTTATTTATTTTAAGAGAGACAGAGTGTGAGTAGGAGAGGGGTGGAGAAAGAGGGAGAGAGGAAGAACCCAAGCAGACTCCCTCATGGTCAGTGCTCAGAGCCTGACACGAGGCTCAGACCCATGACACCGCAAGATCATGACCTGAGCCAAAAGCAAGAGTCAGAGGCTTAACCTACTGAGCCACCCCAGCACCCCTAAAATAATATATATTCTTGATGACAAGTAAAAAAATGTTTCTAGTATGAAGAAGATTCTAGAAAAAAAGATAGGAAAATATTTGTTTTGAAAGAAATTAATGCTTCCACTTCTAGCCATGAAACGCACCTATCCTCCTAACTTAAAGGAATATGACACAAGAAAATACATATGAAATAACTGATTTCAGAAATTGGACAGGGCTTGAGGTGAGCTCATGAATAAAGTGGTTTTCAGCCTAGAGGCACTTTCTACATTATGGCTCTGGGAGCCATAATCAAAGAAGAGGTCTTGCTGAGATTTAAAAAAGAAAAAAAAAAAGTGGGCAGAGATCAGATTTTAATGATGCTGAGGCAGCTGGAATTTCTAGTGTGTAATAGTAAAGAGAAGGAAGATGTATAGGATAAGAGCTACAGAAATATGTAACTGAGTACTAAGCTACTCATGAGCAGGTAGAGAGTTTGCAGGGCCTGCAAAGGAACCACCACAGGGAGAAGTGAAATAGATACAGATTCCACAGACTGCACAATGCTGGGAGACATAGAAATATTGGCCAATAGAATGAAGAAAGATCCCAGAACACCTCAAGCATTCAATAAAGAAGTCAGAAAGATGCATATTAGGAGTAAGTGTACTTTAGCCCAAGATTAAAAACTATGCTACGCCCAACCTAACATATTATAAAAACAAGTCTCAAAAGGCTGAAGCTCATCTGCTAGTACTTGAACTGCCTACTAAAAAAATTGAAACATTCAACACCCAAAAGATGGCAAAATGCAGACTCTCAAAAATGGAGCATTTTAAATATTTAACATAAAATCAATAATTGCTAGACATAGGAAGACTCCAGAATATATAATCATAGCCTGGGATAGGAGGAAGCAATTAACAGAAACAAATCCAGATATTTTAAAATTAGTAGAAAATGATTTCAACACAACTGTTATAAAGACATCTATGGATTTCCAAAAACAAGATGTATATGGTTGAACAAATGAAATCTCAGTAAAAAAATAGGAAATTTAAAAGCTGGAAAAAACACAATATCTAAATTTTTTAAAAATTACTGGAAAGACTTAATAGATTTCATAATAAAAAAACAACAGTGAGCTTGAAGAGAGGGCAATAGAAAATTAGCCATGTTGAAGTACAGAAAAAAATAATCCTAAAAGGAGTGTTCGATTCTTGTGACCTGTTAGACTGACAATATATGTATTAGACACACAGGAGTGGAGAGAAAGATGAAAGCAAAAAGAAAAGGTGATAATTGTCAAAATTTTACAAATTTGTTTTAAAATTGAAACCACAGAAAAAAAAAAATAAATAAATAAAAATGAAAAATATAAAATTCAACCCACAGATATAAGAAACTTAGCAACTCCCAATCAAGTACACATGCATACCCATATTATAGTCAAATTTCTAAAAACTGAACATATGATAAAAATTTTTAGGGGCACTGGGTGGCCCAGTCAGTTAAGTGTCTGACTGTTGATTTCAGCTCAGGTCATGATTTCATGGTTCATGAGTTGGAGCCCCGTATCAGGCTCCTCACTGCCAGCATGGATTAGATGCTTGGGATTCTCTCTCTCCCTCTCTTTCTGCCCTTCCCCTGTGTGCATGCTCTCTCTCTCTCTCTTTCAAAATAAATACATAAACTTAAAAAAATTTTTTTTAAAGCATTAGAGAAAATGAACAAATTCCATACAGGGAACAACCACAATATGAATTGCATATTTCTCATCAAAAACAATGGAAGCTGAAAGATAGTAGAATATTATCTTACATCTAGGAAGGGCAAAAGAAAATCTATCAACTTAGAATTCTATAACCAGTAAAATTATATTTCAAAAGTGAAGGCAGAATGAAAACATTTTCAGTTAAACACAGCTGAATTTGTTTATGATCAGCTTATCTGTACCATAGAAATCTTAAAGGAAATACTACCAGCTGAAAGAAAATGATAACTAGATGAAGCTCCAACTATAAGAATAAATGAAAATCATCATAAAGGGAAAATAGGTAGGAAATAAAATTACTCTTACTTACATATTTAACAATTTCTTTAAAAAATAATTAATTATATTTTTATAACTATATAAATATATAATGTATTGCTGCATTTATAATATGTAAAATTAAGGGGCACCTGGGTGGCTCAGTTTGTTAAGTGTCTGACTTCCGCTCAGGTCATGATCTCATGGTTCATGGATTTGAGCCCGTGTCCGGCTCTGTGCTGACAGCTCAGAGGCTGGAGCCTGCTTCAGATTCTGTGTCTCCCTCTCTCTCTGCCCCTCCCCCGCTCATGCCCTGTCTCTCTCTCTCTCTCTCTCTCTCTCTCTCTCTTTCTTTCTCTCTCTCTCTTTCTTCTCTCTCTCTCTCTCAAAAATAAATATGACAAAAAATTTAATAATATATAAAATTAAAATGTATAACAACTGTAATAAAAATGAGAAATAGAAGAATGGAAACATACTGTTTTAAGGTTCTTATACATAAGGCAGTATAATATTTATCAACTGTTGGCTGTGATATACTGAAAGATAATACTGAAATCTCTAGAGAACTACACCCCCAAATTTTAAGTGCACATTTACGGGCTAAGAAGAAAACAAAAATGAAATACCAAGAAAAAATTGAAAAGAAGACAGGAAAAAAAAGGGAAAATGGGACAAAGAAATGATTTGAACAACAACAAACTAATAGCAATATGGTAGAATCAAACCAATTATATCCATGTTATGTTAAATATAAATAGAATAAAAACTCTAACTTAAAGCAAGAAATTGTCACCTACATTACAAAAGCAGTATAAAACTTTATTCTGTTTACAGTCATATGTTTTAAATATAAGGATTCACCTACATTAAAATTTTAAAAATGGAAAAAAATATGTAAGGAATTTATGTAATCTTGATAGATTTAGGGAAAAAAACAATTGATAAAATTTAACACTCATTCATAATAAAAACTCATGAAACCAGGAATAGAATGGAACTTTCTCAACTTTAAAATCCTGAGTTAAATCTAGATCAATGGAAAAAATCTAAAGTCAACATCATATTAAATGGTGCAAGAATGAATGTTTTCCCCCTTCCTATGATGGGAAAGCAAGGATATCTATCTAAGTATTTCTCCTCAATGTTGTATTGGAAGTCCTAGCCAGTGCACTATGGTAAGAAAAATAAATGTGTAAAACTGGGAAAGAAGGAAATAAAACTTCCTCTCGGGGCGCCTGGGTGGCGCAGTCGGTTAAGCGTCCGACTTCAGCCAGGTCACGATCTCGCGGTCCGTGAGTTCGAGCCCCGCGTCAGGCTCTGGGCTGATGGCTCAGAGCCTGGAGCCTGTTTCCGATTCTGTGTCTCCCTCTCTCTCTGCCCCTCCCCCGTTCATGCTCTGTCTCTCTCTGTCCCAAAAATAAATAAAAAACGTTGAAAAAAAAAATTAAAAAAAAAAAAAACTTCCTCTCTTTTCAGATGACATGATTAAGTAAAATCATAGCATTCAACATCAATGTACAAAATGCAATTGTATTTCAGTGAAAAACAGAAAAATTTTGTTTTAAAGTTCAATTTACATCAAAACCTCTACACTAAAAAGTATAAAACTTTTCTAAGAGAAATGAAAGAAAAGGTTATATCATATCATTGATTAGAATACTCCCTATTGTTAAGATGACAATTCTAATTCTCCCCAAATTAGTGATATAGATGCCACTATGCACCCATTAAAATGATAGTATCTTGAAATGGGAAAAATCAAGTGTTGGCAAGAATGTGGTATAATTGGAACTATCATACTCGGCATATAATAATGTACAATTTTACAAACATTTTCAGAAAATAGTTTTTTTTAAAGGTAGACAGACACCTGACATAAAACCCAGTCATCCCCCTCCTAGGAACTTCCTAGGAGAAATGAAAAATCAATCTAATACATGCACACGAATGTTTATAGCAGCTTTACTCATAATATCCCCAAGCAGGAAATTCAAATGTCTATCAGATAGGAGAATGGATAAGCAAACTGTGGTGTATTCATATAAAAGAATAATACTCATTAATTAAAATTTCTGGACTACTAATACACTCAATAATATGGATAACTTTAAAACATTATACTGAATGAGAGAGGCTATAAATAAAAGCATTTACTCTATGATTTAATATTTATGAAGTTCTAAAGTAGGCAATATTAATCCAGAGTGAAAGAAATCCTACCAGTGCTTGCTTCTGTTTGTTTGCTTGAGAAAACTTTATCTTGAAAGGAATGTGGTTTTCATTCAGTACATGCATTTGTTAAAATTTATTGAACTGCGTGTGTGCATTCCTTTTGATGTAAATTATGCTTCAATAAAAGAAAGCAAAACAAATATGTCTTGTTCAATATTGGGGAAAAACAAACTTAATCAGAGCAAAATAATTTGTTTCAATAATAATTTAGTAATAACTTTGTCATGGCATTTTTTCTTCTGAGGACTGTCTGGTGGGGAAGGTAGTGACAAAACAGGACAGGAACCCAAAACATACTTTAAAAATCTCTATAATCCATCCCTTTTATTTTGTAGATTAAGATGGCTTTTAAAAATGTAGAGAAATGTAAGCCTTTAAGATATTTTAATATTTCTCATTATCCTTATTGGAAGTTTTAGCTAACTTAAGCTAAGCAGCATTGTCAGTTTGGAGGAGACAGTGTTCAAAAGCTGTCATTGTCATGTGAGAAATGCTGTCCTCCAGTTGAACTGTGGTTCTGAATGCTTCTGCTGAAGTGTGAGCAAAACATGATAAACTGTCAGCAAGTCAATGGCCCTAGTCCTAGATTTCGATCTTCTGTTTGGAACCATTCTCCAGGGGGAAACACTTGGGCATTTAAATAAATCCTATTCACTGGCATTTTAACTCCAAACTTCCAGCTAAATATGAGAATTTAAAGCCCAAATCCAGGGACGAATTGAGTTTCTTTGTTTTCAAAGTTTAGAGCAGAGTTTTCTGAACTCTGATGAAACTTGCTTTGAGATGAAGGAATATCATCTTTAAAAGATGACATTTCTTCACGGGCCCATTTGGGTCTAAATTAATTTGTAAAGAAGGTAAGAGATTACCTCTGTTCTAAGTAGTACACGTTGCAGGATTCAGATAAAACTTGGTCAGCCCTAAAGGAGGCATAGATTTTGTTAACCAAAATGACATTGTTGTTGTTGTTGTTGTTTTTTAAGTGACAAAGATAAGAGGAAGAAAAAATAAATATGAATTATCTGAAGTCTATTTTATTTTTCTATAAAAGAACAAAGTTAGGGAAGTAAGCTAATAAACTCTCAAATTGTTCCAAGAAAGTAAAGAACTTGTTTTCCAAAGTAAAGTAAAATAAAAGTCAAAGCACTGAGTAAAATTTTGTTCTGTAACATTTTTTAGTGGAGCAAACTCCAACAAATTACAGTTTCCAATCTGGTTTTGCAGACTCTCTGAGGAAAAGAGAAGATACTTATGGTTTTATCGTTTCTACTGCAATAATGAAAACTGCTCCCTTCCTTTGGTCTTGGGCAGTGCCCCTGGATGGGATGAAAGAACTGTTTCAGAAATGCATACCATTTTGAGAAGATGGAAATTTTCTTGCCCTTTGGAAGCACTTGGACTTCTGACTTCTGGGTAAGAATTGCAAAAACAATCATGGTATTACTGATGAGAAAATTTGAAGAGAAAAAAATAGGACTATATGATTAATTCAATAGCTATTCTGGTTGTTCCCAATTTCAATAGCTATAGATATTAAATTTAGACAAATGTAAACTATGAATACAAATTTTAAACAAATCTAAGCTATAATTGTGTCTCCAGTGCTAAACTGTAAGTATAATTAATGGTCACAGTCTCTTGTGTGAAGATTACATGAAGATTACATTACTCTTACAGAAATAACAACAAAATTAAATAGGGAAAAATTAAATTCTCTACTCTGACCCCTCTCAAAAGAAAAAAAGTCCTGAATAACTGGGACCATATCTTTTACTATTGAAGTATACAAAGTGTGGCAAAATATCCCACATATAGTAGGTGTACAATTAATATGCCAATGATAATGATAAGAATAAATTATAATAATATATAAATATATGTTATGTATTCTCCAGATAGTCTCTCAGAATAAAATACACAAGGATGCAATCAGGGGTGGAGGAATGATGTCTTTTTATAGTTAGGGATAAATGTATGGGAACAAGTGTGGAAGCTGGCTCTAGTTTGGGGAAACAGCTCTTTTTTGGCTTCTATTCTATATTAAAAGCCAAGACGAGCTTTTTTAAATCTGTCTTGATAGCATCAGTTCAGTGATGCCATAAAGAAAGTCTGTAATCTCTAGAATCAGAGAAGAGTTGTGGCGACCAGTTCTATTCTGATTTCTCTCTCAAGGTCCTACAGAGGAGAAATGTGGAAGAGAGAGTGACGCAAAAGACTTTTCAAACTGATATAGTTAGATTTATGTTAAATTAGTGTACTTTCCAAAACTTCTGGGATGGAAAAGGAGGTGAAAGGGTTTTCTTTTTCTACCACAATGAGATACCACTTCATACTCACTGTAATGGCTATAATCAAAATCAAAAAGACAAATAACAATAAGTGTTGGCAAGGATGTGGAGAAATTGAAAAACTCATGCATTGCTGGTGGGAGTGTAAAACGGTGCAATCATTTTAGAAAACAATTTTCAGTTCCTTAAATATTAAACACTGAGTTACTGTATGACCCAACAATTCCACTATTAAGTATATATCCAAGATAAAATACATGTTCACTCGAAAACTCATATGTGAATGTTCAGAGCAGCAATATTTATAACAACAAAAAAGGAGTAACAACTCACATGGCCAATAACTAATTTGTGGATAAATAAAATGTGGCCCATCCATACAATGTAGTATTATTCAATAATAAAAAAAGGAATGAATACTAATACATGTTAAAACAAGAATAAACCTTGAAAACATTATTCTTAATGAAGGCAGCCCATCACAAAAGACCACATATTATATGATTCCATTTATAAGAAATGTCCAGAATAGGCAAATCTATAGATACAGAAAATAGATTAGTGATTGCGTAGGTCTAGGGGAGGTTGGGGGAAAAGAGGGTTGATTGATAATGAACATGAAGTTTCTTTCTGTGATTATAGTTACACAACTCTGGGAATATGCTAAAAACCATTGAACTGTACACTTTAAGTGAATTGCATGACATTTGAATTATATCTCAATAACACTATTAAAATTTGAAAATAATAATTGTAAAGTTAAAAATAGAGGTATGAATCTCTGTAATATCCAAAGCATAATTTTCTCACCAGACAATATAACAACTTTCTAGTTTCTAAAGCATAAGCCCACTTTATTGGGTGGCAGGGGATTATTATTGTTTTACTAAGACAGATCTTGGTCTATTTTAAAGATATTTAAATGTGTCGATGCTTTTTTTATAAAGTTTATAGACTATTAGAAAAATCTTTTTTTTTTCAATACCCACATTTTTAAACTTTATCAAAGCTTTTTGATCTTTTTTTCTGAGGTAAATAGGTTGTTGCTCTGACATAACAAGAATCAGGAATTCCCATCAAACAGATTTCATTATGTATAAAGTATATACCAGAAATAGGCAGATCACACACGAATATGCTTTCAGTCAACATAATTAGTAGCTATTCCCTCAAGGGGTAAACCAATAATTAGCCAAATGTATATTCAGGTGCAAATGTACAATTAAGGGAAAATTATTTTAGATCCTAAGTGTCCTATGAATGTTAAAAATGACCTAGCTCCTGCAACAGCTGTATGAAAGCTGTAGGTTACAATTTTCATGTCAAAGTAGCTTCATATCCCATCTCTTGAGTTTAGTATTGCATAGCAAAGGACCATGCTGAATATCATGTGAAAGATTACGTGATTCCAATACCAATAAATTTTGATGACTTAAAACTTAATTAACACTGATTATGGTCCCAGTCTCATCAATATATTGCTTGTGTCCTAGAAGCACTTTCAGCTCTGTGGGTTGGATCTCTTCAGAGCTTTTGTTTCACAGCACTGAAATGTTGAGTGGAAGGTACTGACAGCCCTATTTCCTTTTTCACTCTCTGTAAGGTGATAGTTATAAGCCTCCACACACATGGTCTGAGCACGTCCTATAGCTACACCCTTGCCTATAAAAAAAAAAAAATATTCCAATGGTTACTTCAGCAGCAAATATCACCTCTAGGCAGGTAAAAATGCTGAGCACACAATGCAACTGTCTCATGGCTTTCTAGCACTCGAAGAAGCTCATAACTGTTATCAGGACCCCTGTTCCAACCAACACATAGAGCCTCATGTAGAATTACTCTGGTGACCCCTTCTCTGATAAGAAATTCTTCATGGTGCCTCCAAACCAAAACCATAGTCCAAAAGCAAAGACAGCCAACCCCATCAGCCAGGAGAGAA
This sequence comes from Panthera pardus, assembly GCF_024362965.1. NCBI lineage: Eukaryota > Metazoa > Chordata > Mammalia > Carnivora > Felidae > Panthera > Panthera pardus. The sequence goes on along the minus strand of NW_026526991.1, from coordinate 89,883,241 downwards.
GGTTGAAACCAAGCAGTAAATACTTGATGTACCACGGGCACCTCAGGGGGGCACCCCACGCTGCTCACCGCTGTGACAGCACTCTGAGTTCCCAACCCCATGCTGGCTCTGGGAGTCATGGGAGCCTCTTATAAAAATCTTTATCAGAATGAAGCCTTTAATATTGCTTAGTTGCTTGTAAAATAAAAGGATTAATATTGCTTGTAAAATGAAAGAATTCACTAAATAGACTTCAATATTCTCTGATCCCTGATAAATAAGCATAATTCTGGGGGTGCCTGGGTGGCTCAGTTGGTTAAACCTCTGACTTCAGCTCACGTCATGATCTCATAGTTCATGAGTTCTAGCACCACATTGGGCTCTTGCTGACAGCTCAGAGCCTGGAGCCTGCTTCGGATTCTGTGTCTCCCTCTCTCTCTGCACCTTCCCTACTTGAACTCTGTCTCTCTCTCTCTCTCTCAAAAAAAAATAACATTTAAAAAAAAAGCATAATTCTGCTTATAGTGAGCCTTCTCTACCTGAACAGAAGCTGAAAATCTATTTGACTCAATGTTTTATTTTTTTTTTTTGATGTTTATTTATTTTTGAGAGAGAGAGCTTGTGCTCTGAGAGTGCACATGAGCTGAGGAGGGGCAGAGAGAGAGACAGAGGATCGGAAGTGGGCTCCATGCTGACAGCAGGGAGCTGGATATGGGACTTAAACTCACCAACTGTAAGATCATGACCTGAGCGGAAATAGAAAGTCAGATGCTTAACTGACTGAGCCACCCAGGCACCACCTCAGTGTTTTAAAAATAAAGATCAAATCTTTACTTAGTGCTACTTAGTACCATCTAATTTTAATATCCACAATAACCCTATGAGGCAAATCTGATTATTATTCCAATTGTACCTATGAGGAAACTGAGGCTTATAGAGATTAAGTTGTCCAATGTTACACTATTAAATTGAGGAGTTCAAGTTAAATCCAGAGATTTAGAGCTTGAATTATTTTTAATTTTTTTTACTTTTTAATTTACATCCAAGTTTGTTAGCATATAGTACAATAAGGATTTTATGAGTAGAATCCAGTGATTCATCCCCTACATATAACACCCAGTGCTCATCCAAACAAGTGTTTTCCCTAATGCCTCTTGCCCATTTAGCCCATTCCCCCACTCACAACCCCTCCAGTAACCCTCACATTGTTCTCTATATTTAAGTCTCTTATGTTTTATCCCCCTCCCTGTTTTTATATTATTTTTGCTTCCCTCCCCTTATGTTCATCTGTTTTGTATCTTAAATTCCACATATGGGTGAAGTCATATGATATTTGTCTTTCTCTGACTGACTAATTTCACTTAGTATAATACACTCTAGTTCCATCCATGTTGTTGCAAATGACAAGATTTCATTCTTTTTGACTGCCGAGTAATACCCTGTTGTATATATATACCATGTCTTCTATACATATTCATCTGTCAGTGGACATTTGGGCTCTTTCCATACTTTGGCTATTGTTGATAGTGCTGCTATAAACATTGGGTTTAGAGCTTGAAATCTTAACCACTATTCTTATAACCTTTCTACATACATACTCTAGGCTACTTACATATTAATTTTTTGATATTTATTTATTTTTGACAGAGAGAGAGAGACAGAGCATGAACAGGGGAGGGGCAGAGAGAGAGAGGGAGACACAGAATCCGAAACAGGCTCCAGGCTCTGAGCTGTCAGCACAGAGCCCCACGGAGGGCTCAAACTCAGGAACTGTGAGATCATGACCTGAGCCAAAGTTGGACGCTTAACTGATTGAGCCACCCAGGTGCCCCAAGGCTATTTACATATTAAATATGCAAATAAAACTATCTTAAAATAGTCTTATTATAGTAAATAGCAGTACTTAACCATCTTGTCATGCTTGGGTGTTTCTACTTCACTGTGTAATTTCTTTTTTTCCAAACAATCAGATATTTAGAGATTATAGGGACTGGTTTCAAAGTAAAGTGTTGTTTATTGAGCATCATTCAGGAAACTTATTAGAAACTTGATTTATATGAACATTGGACAGTTCCTTATCATGCACCAAAGAAGGTCACTGGAAAGGTTAAAATATTTCCATTGCACTCATTCTATGACTCCCACTCTCTTTAACTGAACTACTAAAAAAAAACTTGAGGACAAGCTGTTTCCAAAAATGAACCTTTCAACTTCTCTAAATTCAAAAGCTGACTTTTCTGAGAACAAACAGTTTGTGCTTGTTAAGTGACTTGTCAGAGTGAGGTCTTCAGAGATCTGTATTTTTTCTCCTTTGAATAGTTTATTTTTCCAATGGTTTAACCTCTTGAGAACTGGTGTGCTCCATTTCTAGCTCAGAAAAATTTTTAATATTTCTGTTTGTTTAATCCCATCCAAAGATTCACCATCTCCTTTTGGTTTATTTTTAGCAAGAGACATGTTGAGATTTAATTTACCTAGCGTAGGCCATAGGGTGTTAATATTTCCACTACCGAGTGCCAGCAGTATGCTCACTGGGTACTGATATTTCCATTAGAGAAGGCAGTGCTGTCAGAATACCAGAGACCAAGGGCGAAGGTCTGTGGTTCTTGGCAGATGGTTGCTATTTTCTTGAACTCTGATGCACAGGCATAACTATTCAACTGCTAATAGCAAGCAGAAATTACCCAAGGAATTAAAAGACAGTTCAAGGAAAGTATTCATTTAAAAATAGCAACTCTGAACTGGCATCAGAGGATTACATCAGAAACTTAAATAAAAATTTGACAAGGTACCAGAACTTGCCATCCCACATGATGTAAAATTATTATTTTGCGGGAAGAAGAACAATGCTTAACAGGCAGTGCCTTAGCTTCCAAAATCAGTTTCCTTGGAAAAATGTTTCATAAACATGTTTGCACAAAGCCATTACATATTTTATTGTAGAGATTAATTTATAATAAAGACATTTTTGACTAGCATTGCAAATTGGTACTATGGAATATGGAAGAGAGAGGCAGTTATAACTTCCACATTAGACTAAATAGTTAAGTGATTGATAATGATGTATCTTTCCCATTTATAGATTGACACACATATGTGTACTTGGAAATTGACCTGCAGTGAATCAAGGAGACTGAATAGTAAGACATAGTGGCTATCCCTAAAAAACAATAAGAGAAAAATACTTATGCTAAAGACTGCCCCACAATATACTCCATACTATAATCAAAGTATTAAGTGCTATATGTGCCCAAAGGAGAGAGAAGCAAATTCTTTCTGAAAAAGTAAGGAAATCTTCACAAAGGAATTGAAAGCTGAGTTGAAATATTCATAGTAATTTACTGAGTGGAGAAGACAGGAAATGGCCTTTCTGGAAGAAAGGCTAACATATGGACAGTTATGGAGTTTCAGAGAATAGTGAGTAATCTTATGTCATATTAGAAGGGAATTGTACTGTGAGACAAGACTGAAAAGGATAGGTTAGTTAGGATGTTTTAGGTCTCATGAGCCAGGTAGTTACTACTGACGCATTTCTGCAGGCCATGGAATTTTGTGAAGAATGGAAGTCATAGAATCAGATTTATATTATACAAGGATAATTCTGGCACCAATGTGAAGGATGAACTAAAAAAAGACAATGAGAGCAAGGATATTAGATAGATGTCAAGTATTGAAATAGTGCATTTGAAAAATGATCTGGGCCTGAAAAATAGTGGAGTTCCCCAGAGCAGATCTGAGAAACATTTCAGAGGAAAGTGAAAAAAAGAGAAGAGATAAGGAAGAATTTGAGCTTTCCGTTTTGGGCAAATGATAGAAAACTATATTGTTAATCAAGACAAGGGTTACAGAAAAAAGAAAATTTAGGTGGTGTAAGATATAGAGTTCTGTTTTGGACATGTTGCATGGTTAGAAACCTGTGGGACAGGGGCGCCTGGGTGGCTTAGTCAGTTAAGCGCCGACTCTGGCTCAGGTCATGATCTCACAGTCTGTGGATTCGAGCCCCACATCAGGCTCTGTGCTGACAGCTTACAGCCTGGAGCCTGCTTCAGATTCTGTGTGTGTCTCGTTCTCTCTGCCCCTACCCCACTCGAGCTCTCTCTCTCTCTCTCTCTCCCAAAAAATAAAAACACATTAAAACAAAACAAAACAAAAACCTGTGGGACACCTAGGAGAAGGTGACCAGTATACAGTTGTATATTCAGATCTGAAGCCTAGCAGAGAAACCAAAGCTTGAAAAATAATATATGAATTATTGGCTTGAAAGCAGTAATTGAAGCCAAGAAGTAGAGGCACTGCATGTATGTATGTGGAGGAAGTAAAGAAAGAGGCAAAGATGGAGCCCCGGAGAGTAGCAACATTTTAAGAGCAGCATAAAGCAAGCAAAGCTGGAAAAGGCAACAGGAAGAATGACCAAGAAGTCGGAGGAGAGCGAGAAAGGGGTAGTAATTTAGAATTCATAAAAAAAGGTTTTCAAAGTCTTCAAAGAAGGGTTAAATAAAATTAAGTCTAAAACCAAATCAATGGATTGAAAAATGAGCAGTCACTGATGGTATTAGTGAGAGCAGTTTTAATACTGTAGTAAAATTGGATGCCATACTTCAAGATCCTAAAGAGCAAATGGAAGAAATAAATTAGATAATTGTGACTCTTGAAATAAGACTGATGGGAAAGGCTTTGAGGTTTGGGATTTGTATGCTTGTTCAAATAAAATAGCTTCAAGCATGTTTACAAATTGAGTTGAAGGATGCATGAAGGGAAGATCCAAAAGTAGAGGGATGGGTGAAGTAGCAAAATGAGATGGTACCAACAGCCACTAGCCTGGAATAAAAGTACAAATGGTAATTTTATCCGAGGAAAGGAAGAGAGTAACTTCTTCCCCTCAGGTGGGAGGCAAGGAAAAATATGAATACAATTATAGATAAGTATGAATGCAGAAGAGAAAAATGTGGAAGTTTCAATATTTTCTCTATGAAGGAAGAGTCAATATTCTTCTGATATACTTAGAATGAGAAATGTGGTATAGCATAAACCCAATATACCTTGTATAAATATCTTGTCTTTGTGCACTTTTAGAAAGTTTCTGGTGTTGCTTCCAAATTTCACAGTTGACAGCAAAAACTTTGAAATCAGACGAATCTAGCTCTACTGCTTCGTAGAGCTTATTACCTGAATGACCTTGGACAAATTTCCTTATCTATAAAGCAGGGATAATAACATTATGTACCTATTATGATAAGGTACTTATGAGACCATTCAATAAAATTCTACCAATCATCTTTATCATTACTATCCTCTTCATCATAATTACATCGTTTAGAGTTTTCAGAGTCTTTCAATACCAAACTGTAAATATCAATAAATCCATGGGAATAATTTCATTTCAATTAAGTTTCAATAAGTTAAATTTACTTCTTAAAATGTGTATGATGAAAGAATTAGCAGCTTAATAATAAATAATTCACAACTGAATGACATAGCTTACAAAGCATTTTCACGTTACATGATTTGTTCTACAAAACAACTTTTTTTTTTTTATTTTTTTTATTTTTTAATATATGAAATTTACTGTCAAATTGGTTTCCATACAACACCCAGTGCTCATCCCAAAAGGTGCCCTCCTCAATACCCATCACCCACCCTGCCCTCCCTCCCACCCCCCATCAACCCTCAGTTTGTTCTCAGCAAAACAACTTCTTTAATATTATTAGCAACATTTACAATTACCCTGATTTTATTGATCCCCATTTTACAGAAGAAGAAATTGAAGCCAAATTTGTCTGCTCATTTACTCAATGGATATTTACTGATGGCTTATTCATGTAAGGCACTTCATTTGGCCCTACAACTAGCATAATGCACAAAAAAGAAATATAATCCTGCCTTTATGGAGCTGCCATCTACTGGAGGTGGAGAGAAATAGGTCACGCCATATTATAAATGTAAAATGGCAGGTGTTCTAACAGCTCTGAATGAAAGGTACATGGTTCTATGAAAGCATGTAACAAAGGAACCAAACCTTTTCTACAAAGTGGGAAAAGTCTTCCCTGAGGAAGTTTGAGCTCAGATCCAAAGGATGAGTGGGAATGAATTGATGAAAGGGAAGAATAAGAAAAGAGTTTCTGGGAAGAGGGGATCCATGAAAGGGCCCTGGGGCAGAAACTTAATTCAGGAAGCTGAAAGAGAGCCAGCATTCCTGGAGTCCAGGGAAGAAATGTATATTGTAAGATTAGCAGATATGTTAAGATAGAGCGAGAACTGGTGTTCTAAGGACATCTAAACAGGACCATGTTGAGCAAGTTGATCTTTATTCTAGTAGCATTGGGAAAGGACAAATGGTTCTAAGTGAGGGAATATTTTGAACAGATTTGCATCTTTTAAAGATCACTCTGGCTTCTGAGCGAAGCATAAATTTGGTGAGAGAAGCGAAAGTAAATGAGGCAAGACAGTTAGGAAGCTATAGAAGTAGTCCAAGTGTCAGAGGATAGGAAGTCAGCCTTACAAGGGTGGTAGTGGTGATGTAATAAAATGAACGGAATCAGAACATTTAGGAGTAAAAGTGAGAAGATAGGGGAAGGGCAGTGAAAAAAGGAGGATGTCAAGGATTACTTCTAGGTTTCTTTATAATGCAAGTAGGTAGAAAATGGAAACATTTGCTAAGAGGGAGCACTCTGGGTAACAAATAGATTATAGATTAACCTTCCCATTCAGGTTGGGATAGATTAGCTTTGAGATGTCCTTGAGATAGCCAGTGATGGTTCAAGGGAAAATCTAAGTGAGAGAATACAATTTGGAAATCATCCACAGAAGGATGGGAATTAAGTCAAGGGTATAGATAAATTTGCTTAAAAAGAGAGAGAAAGTGTAAGCTAGGAAAACAAGATCCTTCATATTTAAGCTCAAAATCCCTCATTCTTTTCCATAACATCATGCTGCTTTTGCATGTAATGTTAAATCCATCCAAACACAAAATTTCTACATGGTGCCTTCATTACACCAGTTGCTTTATGCAGTGCTTTTCTAAGCTTGTCTGTAAGTAAAATCAAAGTGTAAACATATAGAACAAAATCAATAACTACTCTTTAAGTATAAATAAGTGATTAATTAATACCATAAATATACAGTTAAGTCCCAATTTCTATATGCAAATCCATAGACTATCCATCAGGAAATATCTCTGCACAGTTCCAAATATCTTTGGATCTAGGATTCATACTTATGCCTACTGGGTCATGACTGGGACAATATCCCCATCCAGTTAGATAAATTATACTTCTCCCTATTATGCATCTCTATTGATCCATTTAGAATGCACTAAGTAAAATAAATATTTTCAGGCCTGTCTTGTGGATTTCATGTAAGTATATATGACAATACCTAGTCAAAAGATAAAAAGGTCGTGCTAGAAGTACTATAGAAAGCCTCCTGGCCTAGTGTTCTGGGTATTTGGATTCCAGTTTTAGCGCCACTAACAAATGGCCTTGAGCAAACAGCTCAAACTCTGACTTTTAGATTCTTCATCTGTATAATTAGGAGATTGAACCAGGTCTCCAAGTTTCCTTGAATTCTAATATTCTGCAATCATGTGAAAATCCTTGAACGGACATGAATTATTCAGTGGGTAGAGATTTACAATCATCTTAAAGAATCCTTATTCCCCACTTTCTCTAGAAAGAAATTTCTTCTGTCACATCTGATCATTTTTAGTACTAGAAAAATAGCAAATACATTCATATTGACATTTTCTTCCAAGATGATGCTGAGTGTGTCATCAGACTCAAAACCTGCTGGAGAAACTGTTCTGTACTTCTGATAGTTTTCTAATTCTAACCTGACATTGCAGCTTTTAACTGTGAATAGCCTCATGGCATTCTGCATGAATTCTTACTATGTATTCTGAAGTCTGACATTTCTGTTACACTTAAATTTGATCTCAGATTTCTTTGCTTTTCATTTTACCCAAAGTTGATTTTTTTAAAGGTTGGCATTTGTTACGTCACATTTGGCTTTTACCCATCACTTCAAGAATTCTTTGAGCCAGATATTGACCTTGTATCATTTTTCAAACTAGAAAAAGAAGAACAAAAGAGAAAAACAAGATACGGGGAGAAAATGAGAAAGGAATAGAAGTCACAAAATAACTAGTCAGATGGAAGAAGTTGAAAGGTGTATTTTTCTGTTAAAATTTCACTTCATGATGTCACTGTCCCTTTTGAAGATTGTCCGGATCCTTGGTGATGTTCCTATAGCCCTCTGACAAGGGTTGTAAATGATTGAGGGAAGAGAGGAGGAATGATGTTTCCCAAAATCTGAGTGTTGGTCACATGACTTCAAAGCCAATTTGTCATTCAGGGAAAAGATAAGTTGATGTACTTCTGTCTTCAAAAGAGACCACAGGTACTGATTCCTTGACTTATGGGCCCACAACAATAACTCATGCCAAAACTATGTTCTCAAAATTAGGTTTGCAATCCCCGAAGTGCTTACAGGGGTGTTGCAAGGTCAAGATTATTTCCATAATAATTCTAATATGTCCCTTGCCTTTGTCACATGCATTCATTCATGGGTGTAGAGTGTTTTCTGACATGCAGTATTACAACAGATTTAATACAGAAACAGATAGGGGAATCTAGCTGTCTTCTATTAAGCCAGACATTACAGATACTTACAAAAATCTAAAACAGTATCACTCTTCTCTCTAAATATTTTCTTTATTTTTGAAAACATAGCGATTTTTCATAGGAATATATTGTTTATGTTAACATGTAAAGGGGTTATTGATGTTACTTTAAATGAATTGATAAATATTTCTTAAATGCCCTGGTTTTGTTTCTGATATGGAAATTCTTGATAGATATAACTCACATAAATGAGAACTCTTTGGTATCTTCCATAATTTTTAAGAGTGCTGAAAAGGTCTTGAGACCCAAAACAGGAGAACCCTAAACACTGGTCAGTTTCTACTTCCAGCTTGAACTAAAGAGTTATTACATATTTGATACTCTTCCTTTCCTGCCCACATAAGGATTACCCTTCCAACTTAATCCTCTGCTTGACTATAAACCTTGTGTTTACACTGTTGGCAAAATACAGATTTGATATTTCCCTAAAGTTCCTTTGAAAATATTTATCTTGAAGTTGCTTTCATTTTACCTAATTTTTTCACCTTTGAGTTTTTAACCATGTCTTAGATTCCTTTTATTAACTTTTATAATCCTAGTCTTCAAGGAGTATTTTTTCTTTGTGTTTAAATGAACTCATTGGACAATGGACCATGTGCAATTTTTAAATGCTTCCTTAACAATTATTGTGCAGAGTTATATTTATCTTAGCTGTGGTATTATGTCCTTTTACAGAGGGCAGAGGCTCAATTGTTAGCTCCATTTAGAGGAAACTAAACACTCAATAGATAGAATCACTGCTCATGAAACTCATATCAAACTGAATAGTAAGCCAGTCTGATGTTTTGCTTTTGATCAAAATTGGTTTTGCTCCCCTATTCAGACATGCTTGGAAAGTAAATTAAGTAACCTAAAGTTACTTAAATGAAGAATTAAAAAATGATGAATAACCTTAAAGAGGTGATTACTTCACATGAATTCCTGTTACACCTAATTTTAAAAATTCATAATAAATGAAAATTCCTTTCACTTTACATGATCTCCTCTCCAACAAGTAATAGAATTTTACTGACCTTGTATCTTTTTAATATCTCAAATCTGATAGATCACCATTTATTACATTGTAAATGGTCTATTTTCTGTATGAATATAAGCAAGTTTCTTACAAATTTAAATAAATAAGGACCTAGTTAATATCAGCCTGATGAATCTTCTAATGATACTTTTGTTTCTTCCCCAGACTCAAGGTATCATATCCGTGCCTCAAGTAATTAGTAGTCCCAAGGTTAGCAGAATCACTAGAGAGTGGACCCTGCTTTATTATTGGCAGGCATTATGTATACTTTTCAAGCAAATCAGGTCATTGGAAAGTACAATAGCCTGGCTTGTGGAAAATTCAAAATAAGTTGTAGTTCTTCTGTCACATGTGACATTTCAGTCTGTAAATATCACATGACAGTCAGAAAATATGGGTAGCCCTCACCTCATTGAGGAAATGTGTTACTGAGCATGAAATGCCAATAACTATATCCCATGAGAATGTTTAAACAATTTCAGACATCACAGGCAAGAAATGCCAAGATTTGTGGAACATATTTATCCATTGATCTTTGCCTGAGTTCGGGGCCCTGAAAAGGTATCAAGCATAAATTCTGTAGAGGCAGAGATCCCTGTTTGGACCTATTATACTAAAGAAAATTTTAAATCAGCACAAAAAGTATACTTGTTCTTTTACACAATGATGTTTACTCTTAAAGGGACATATGATTTTGAGTTTTTTTCTAGTACTGATAATGAACTTGTACTTATTCAAATATATTCATAATTATTTAAATGAGCCTTAATTTTAAAAAATCCTTATATTTTAGTAACCAATGTAACTTTACGTAAAGTTTGAAAAACTTTAAAAAAAATAAGCTTAAAAAAAGAAAACTAAAGTCATCTGTGAAATTTAGTATTAATATTCAGGTATTTGGTATTAACTTTTTTATTTTTCTCATCTTTTTGTCAAGCCTATGGAGAAATATGCACACTTTTATGTACATGCTGGTATTATACTGCATACATTTTTCATAATATTTTCATATCATTAAATATTCTTTGAATATTTTTAGACTACATATATTCTACCATATGGTCATAGCTTAGTTAACTTTTTATTCTTAGACATTTGTGTTATTTCCAATTACACATATCCTTATACATAGCTCTGATTATTTTTTTAGGATAAATTCTCAAAAGTAAATAGTTAGATCAAGGAATAGTCACATTAAAAATTTTTTTAATACATTCTGCTATATACTGCCAGCAATGTATGAAGGGGCACATTTCCCAGGAGCTCCACTAACACTGCCAACATCTCTTTTAATGTGGCCAACTCTTCCTAAAATAAGCAAATGAAAGTTATATTTGGATATGCTTTACTGTTGTTTGGCCTTAGTTACATCTCGGGATGTCATGTGGTTAGCTTCTTAGCAATTTCTCCTCCAATTTCTTTCTAAACTAAATGCAACAGTAGTGAATAAAAAGATCCATTCCTTTCCATTAATGTGTAAAAATGTTCTTTCCAGCATTTTTACATATTAATACAAATATATAATTTTTCTTTTTGAGTGTATAGATGTTGCTAGGGTTTGTTCTATTCCTGAAAAAGTCTGAAAAAAAAAATACATCCTTCTTCTTTATTACCTTCAGATTTGTTTTTTTCTCACTCTTTTGAGAGAAAACAAATTAAAACACCCCTGGAATTGTATAAGTGGTATTTTTGAGTTAAATCTATTGCTACCAATGTAAATTATTTCAGAGAACAGCAAGATAAATGGGCTCAATAGTATGATTTTTCTCATTATTATCATCACAATCAGTGCATTTTTATTAATGACCCAACACGTATGGAGCATGGTGCTAAATCCTAAGAATTAAAAAGAGAGTATAGAACAATTCTTATCTTCAGTTGATTTATTCACTAGTTGAGAATGATGGCACATATATAAAAACGATAAATTCTAATAAACACTAGCATATCCTAATTGCCCAATGGAGTCAGCCAGTCAATGCCCTTAGAGTTCAGAGAAGTGATTAGTAAACATTGGGGTAGTAACCTTTAAAAGCATTTGACCACATTTTGAAGGAACTCAAACTCTGAGAAGAGAAGCTGTTCCTTCCACGTGGGGGTTACAGTGCTCACAAAGGTGAGAATGCACATGACATTTTCAGAATAAAAATAATCAGTGAGTCAGCCAGAGCAGTTTATTCAGTATTACAGTAGGAGAAAAATCTCATGTTTGGCTAGCTTTGGCTATCTAGATAAGCAGTATGGACCTAAGAGAGGCCCATTGGAAATAGAAAACCATTTAAAGTTTTATAACAAGTGAATTTAGAAATAATTTAGGGAGGAGGCACCTGGGTGGCTCAGTCGGTTGAGCATCCAACTTGGGTTCAGGTCATGATCTGGCAGTTTGTGAGTTCAAGCACCACATCTATCTCTGGCTCATTGCTGTCAGCCTGTCAACGCAGAGCCTGCTTCTGATCCTCTATCCCCCTCTCTCTGCCCCTCCCCTGCTTGTGCTCTCCCCAAAAGAAAAGGATATTTTAAAAAGAAATAATTGAGGGAAATTTTTAAGGTATTACTATGAAAAATATTAATACCAGCATGGGATAATTATGGCCTAGACTAGCTAGATGCAGAAGAAACTAAAAACAGGCGTAATGCTAGAGCCATTAGGATAGAAAAGCCCACTGAACTTGGCAACTGATTAGATATAAAGATAAGAGACTACTAGGAGCTTATTATTCAACTGTGCTTGTATCAGGGATTTATAATGAATGAGCCTGCCCTCAACCAAGTACATAATATAGAATCCCACTGAGAAGAGTGTGATAAACTCTACAGGAGGCTACAAAGTAGCTGAAACAGCTTTCCAGGTAAATCAGCCCTTGAGTTTTGACTTCAGAGATCAGTTGAATTTTGCCAGATGGGAAAGGGGGGGGGGGGGAATTCGATGAAGAGGGCAAAAGAGGGGAAAATATGACTCGAAATTTTAAATTTTTTTTTTCAACGTTTTTTATTTTATTTTTGGGACAGAGAGAGACAGAGCATGAACGGGGGAGGGGCAGAGAGAGAGGGAGACACAGAATCGGAAACAGGCTCCAGGCTCCGAGCCATCAGCCCAGAGCCTGACGCGGGGCTCGAACTCATGGACCGCGAGATCGTGACCTGGCTGAAGTCGGACTCTTAACCGACTGCGCCACCCAGGCGCCCCTATATGACTCGAAATTTTAGATCTACATGATTGGAGAAAGATAATAACACAAACCATGATAGAAAAGTCTAGCAGCAGAGATGTTTTAGTTGCAAAGATAATTCAGTTTAAACATTCTTCAAAAAAAAAATATGTACAGGATGTTCACCAGTCTGGAGGCATTTGGGACACCTCCATGAACGAAACAGGCAAAAATTTTCTGCTTTCATGGAGTTTACATTCCAGTATATGGAAATAAATATACAGTTAGAGGTATAGTGTTCACCAAAGAATTTTGTTTCATTGTGATGTTTGTTTCTTTATTTCTTTCTGTTTTCATTCGTACCAATAATATAAAATACACACAAAAGAAAGAAAGCATGGGTGACTAGTATCTGACTTAAGTCATCACTTAGGCTGCAAAATGTTCCAGGTAACTCTTTCCTCTAAGACTTCAAACTGTCCTCAAACTGACCTTGATGTCTACAAGCTTCAGACAAACGGCTTAGTAATTGAGAGCAATAAATTTGAATCAATCACATTTAGTTAGGAGAAAGTAGTGTAAGTGTGCTAAAACAAGCTGACCTTCTTCTAGCTTTGCATTTTTATTGCACCCTTTCTGCTCTTCACCTGCACTTGATGTTATGGTGGGATCTTCTGACCTTAGCAGTACTTCAGAAGATGTGTCTGGACTACAGTTCTTACTAGGTCTTACTGCTAGATTGCTCAAAGGGAGAAAATTATAGGAAAAATATTTGCAGGTCAGAAATAAGGGTTTTGAGTGACTAACCTTGGAAGTGAAATTTTTGTTGCAATTAAAATGCTCAGTTTAACTTAAGAAAAACTATGTAAAACATTACATTTATGCATTACATTTCAAGCTGCTATCAAGGACAGTTGAGAGATATTAAGTAATACCAATTTTTTTCTTGACACTGTAGCTGCATAGTATTCATTTCACCCTTCAGTAACCTAATATGCTGAAAAGAGACTGGACATTAAAGACTTTAAAAGTTTCCTGATCTCCATAGTATTGGGAGCCAATCTTCAGAACTCTCTCCTGATTGGTTGAAAGCATTCAGTTTGTTTCCATACAAAAAGATTTTTGGCTTTTGTTTATTTATTTATGTACTTGTTTTTTCAATCAGTTACTGTAAGTCGTTCCTTCAAGTTTTATTTTTTTTTGATGTTTTTACTTATTTTTGAGACAGAGAGAGACAGAGCATGAGCAGGGGAGGGGCAGAGAGAGAGGGAGACACAGAATCTGAAGCAGGCTCCAGGCTCTGAGTTGTTGGCACAGAGCCTGATGCGGGGCTCGAACTCACAAGCTGTGAGATCATGACCTGAGCTGAAGTCGGACGCCCAACTGACTGAGCCACCGAGGTGCCCCGTTCCTTCAAGTTTTAAATTATGCATATTGATTTTTTTCTGAAAACATATTTATTTAAAATTAATTTTTCTCACCAAAGCCCCAGTTATATCTAATCATGTCAAAGCAGTATGTCAAAATCACGTCAAAACAGTATGATGCCAAAAGTTATCTCTAGGCACTTCCCAGGAGCTTGGAGATAATTGAATCTAATTCTTCTGATGGAACAAGATGATGGCAGTCTGAGGAGCCCATCTGAGGATTAATTGTTTCTGGAATAGATTTTCAAATGCTAAATACTTTCATAAATTTAGTTCAGTAACAAACATTTATTAAGTGTCTAATGGGTGCTTAATCTTACAACAGACATATGAAGTCCAAAATTGAATAAGGCAGTTACCCTCAAGAACTTCATATTCTAGTAATATTTAGTCTTATTAAATTATTGTTGTTTATTTATTGTAAGGTACTTTAGATTTCTGGTTTTTCATTATGACCTAGCCAAAACTCATTTAAATATATTATATCCCATTTTTAATTATATAAGCTATCAGGTCTCCAACTGGTAATAATTTTCTTAGCAAAATGTACGGCAAAGAATTTCAAGATTTTAGCTATCCTACAATCCTTTATAGACGAGAAAGCTAACAATTCTGACTTAAACCCAAGTTTCCAAGGAAATCTAGTTGAAAGGGCATTTTACTTCAGTTCATATGAGAGTAGAGAATGTGGAAAAATAATTTGGTGCTAATTATCTTCTTAATTGATTGTGAGATTATTATTTTATCTTACGTGCTGGGGTGGAATTCATTCTCTCTTCTCCCTGACATTTCTCATGGATTATTCCATACTATTAATAGCTTAATAGATCTATATACTTTGTATTAGTTTTCCAGATCAAGAAATTCGTAAAGTGGCAGTTCAACAATTAGACAACCTCTTGAATGATGAACTACTGGAATATCTCCCACAGCTAGTTCAGGTAAGAACCACAGAGTTGCCAAAGGATTCCAGGATTTTAACCAATAATTTTTTGAAAAGAGTTTCCAGGACACCTGGATGGCTCAGTTGGTTAAGTGCCTGACTTCGGCTCAGGTCATGATCTCATGGTTCGTGATTTCGAGCCCAGCATTGGGCTCTGTGCTGACAGCTCAGAGCCTGAGCCTCCTTCAGATTCTGTGTCTCCTTCTCTCTCTGCCCTTTCCCCGCTCATGCTCTGTCTCCCTCTCAAAAAAGGAATAAACATTTAAAAAAAATTTTAAAAAGTTTCCACAACAGACGACATAAAAGTGATATTGTAATTTGGCAAGCCAGGAGCTAAACTATAGCTCATGTGTCAACATGGGTAACATAGAAATTCTTTAGCCCAAATTGGTAGTTACAAAAAAGGTATATAAAAGCCAAAAAAGAAATTTTTTAAAAAACAACTTCACTTATTAATTAGAACTGGAGGGGGGGGGGTAGAAATGCTGGTGATGAAATCTTTTCATCTATGTAGAACAATTAAAAATTAATCAAATAAATGTTATGTGAAAAACAGTCTTTTACTCATAACATATGTGTTTCTTGCCTTTGCCTTAGGATGTTCTAATATTGATTATGAACCTATAAAAGTAGTTTAATAAGATAATACTATAATTCTGCCAACAGATAACTGCATTTTAGCCACAACATTAAATATCACAATGTTGGAGTAATTTTAGAAAGTAATATAAATTTATATAGAAATATGAGCAAATACTGATTTAATCTGAATATTTTGAACTATAAACAACTATACATCTTACAAATGACCATGTAATACCCAAACTACAAACAATATTTTTTTTTCCAAGTTGACTATGAAATAAGGGCTGAATAGGTAGTTCAAATATAATGGTCTTGATGTTTTTCATTTTTGTTTCATTTTTGTAACTCAGATGTGTTCTTATCTGAAAGGTCTGGTTGTAATTGCAAGCTATTTTAAATGCCAAGTGCCTCAGCTTCTGAACATTTAGGACAGAAAACTTTGAAAGTAATAGGGAAAACCTCTATCAGTGACTTGAATACCATATTGCTTTGCACACGGAATATATACTCCTCTGAAGGACTCCTAGGGAGAGAGCTGGTTTAGAAATAGTTGTACCATAGAGTTACTTCTACCAATCCTTATAGTTGTGATTTTTCTATACTTACCAGGATAGTGTGGTGAAAATAAAAATTAATCTAACTTGTAGGAACACTATTTATCTCATGGCTCATGAGTATGGGCAACATGCTCTATCTTACCCTAAACAAAAAAAATAAAATAACCTTTTACAAAATTTTTTGAAATGACAGTCTGAATCAATACACTTGGCATCAGGAATATTGCTGAGAGCCATAAACCTGCAAGTCTAAATTCATAAGACAAGGTGCACACAGAATCCAACAGCAAATACATAGAAGTACAATTAGGAAGCACTGAGTTACTCTCTAATTAAAAATGAAGATTATAGGGGCACATTGGTTAAGTGTCTGACTTCGACTCAGGTCATGATCTCACAGTTCATGGGTTCGAGCCCTGCATCAGGCTCTGCAGTGTGTGGAACCTGCTGGGGATTATTCTCTCCTCTTTGCTCTCTGTTCCTCCCCTGCTTGTGCTCTCTCTTCTCTCTCTCTGTCTCTCTCTCTCTCTCAATAAATAAATACATACATACATACATACATAAGTAAAAACTTACAAAAATTTAAAAAAAAATAAAAATAAAAAAATAAAAATGAAGATTATAGGGGCAACCGGGTAGCTCAGTCAGTTGAGCATCCAACTTCAGCTCAGGGCATTATCTCGCAGTTTGTGAGTTTGAGCCCCACATCCAGCTCGCTGCTGTCAGCCTGTCATCGAAGAGCCCGCTTCCTGTCATTGTAGAGCTAGCTTCCCATCCTCTGTCCCCTTCTCTGCCCCTCCCCCGCTTGCACTCTCCCAAAAGTAAATAAATATTTGAAAAAAAGTGAAATTTATAAAATGATTTGAGGTGGAAAGAAATGGCTAGAAAAATAAAATTAGGAAGAATTTTCAAAACATTTATTATAGAATTTGCCATTAAACTTCCACATTCTCTCCTGCCTTCAAAAGTTTAAAAACATAAAAACTCTTGGGCACCTGGGTGGCTCAGTCGGTTAAGCGTCTGACTTCGGCTCAGGTCATGATCTCATGGTTCGTGAATTTGAGCCCCGCATAGGGCTCTGTGCTGACAGCTCGGAGCCTGGAGCCTGTTTGGATTCAGTCTCCCTCTCTCTCTGCCCCTCCCCTGTTCACACTCTGTCTCCCTCTGTCTCAAGAATAAATAAACATTAAAAAAAATTCAAAAACATAAAAACTTTTGAAACAAAAAATTCTACCCCATTCGTTATTTTCTTGAAGTGTGTTATTTTATGTATTATCTTGTGAGCATTATGCAGGATATATTAAAGCAATAAGATAAAACTGTAAGACCATAACAAAAACGGGACATATTGTTCATAGACAGAAAGCAATTAAGACACAGACCCAGAAGTTACTGCAAACCACAGGTCAACACCATGTGGGTAGGTTCCAAGAACATTTCATAATAATGCAGTGTGCACCAGAAATATTGCCTGCCTCCCTCCTATTTGTAATTGGGAAATCTAAAAAGAAAAGCATGGAAGTAAATTCCAAGACACCTCTCTTGCTCATGTGCTTATATGATATACGATTTGGTCATAAACACAACTTATGACCTAGTCAGCCCAGTATTAGCAAGTAAGTGAAAGAAAGCCATAGTTGCAGTTTAAGACAACATACATTATGGTCTTTATACATTCAGACAGCATCAAGAGTTTATGCAAATTTGCTGAAATCATCTTTGGCACTCTTATACCTTAGGAATTTATAAACTTTCTCATCCTTGAGTATGGTCAGCATATGGAGGTATTTCTTCCGGTGTGTATCTGAATGCATGTTGTGCCCACTTTCATCTGTTGTCTGTACTATAGTATAGGACCTGGCTTAAATTCTGCACTATAGTATGTAATCTGGCTTAAATTCTGTGTATGAGTGTCTGTGTGTGTGTGTGTGACTTAAATGGCTATAGAGCAGCTAAAGATAGAAGCCTTGCCTCTTAAGCAGGGATGGAAACTTTTATCAAGAGAGCCTGGTTTTCACTTTCACAACATATTTGAATTTCTAGGATGATGATGGGGCCCAGGTACTGTACTGCGTACTGATAGTGAGGTCCCTGCAGAGTACAGGTGGAAGTCTGAATTAGGTCCACAGGATATTAGGGGCTGCCATTGCTGTCTGTATTTTCCACCAGGTTGGGAATCCTAGAAACTCCTAAAGAGCTGTTCAGAGTGGAGATGAGGGAAAGGATTGGGGGATGGGTGGCTTAGGGTGGCAACAATCAGCTTTGAAACCTCTAAGTAACGTGTCAAGTTCTGCAGGTTAATACTGACATATCCATTGGTGATTTCAGCTAAGGCTTTGAATATGGATTAATTTCATTCCCCAAAGAAGACAAATATCTATTGTTTAATAGTGACATTTTTATATCTAGGACACTAATCATGATATTATTTACTTTTGTGGGTTCCAGGATTCTCCTAGGCATGGTTGAACTCCATCAACCAACCATCTGCTCTATTTATTATCCTGTGATACTAAAGCATAAATAAGAAAGAGACTACACAAATCCAAATTGTGTGATGTGTGTTTTATGTTATTATACACCAGCTAATAAGGTTATCAAATATGATATTAACATTTTGTTAGGATGTTTATGCTGTTTCCCCTTGTCTTTTCTTAAGCCTCTTAAGTCCCTTTGTAGTCTGCTATAATTTTGCTGCTGAGAAGAGAAGTAAGTAATTATATCTCTTACTTCAGGCTGCCAAGTTTGAATGGAACCTTGAAAGTCCTCTAGTACAACTCCTATTGCACCGTTCATTGCAAAGCATCCAGATTGCCCATCGTCTTTACTGGTAAGATTAACTAAAATAGGACAAGATGACTTTTTTTTTAATTGTCAATTTCTCTCCATAGAGCTTTGGAAGAAGTGGAAGATTTCTTCCCTTGTCATTGATATAAACCTCTACTTAAAACTCTGCCAAAGTTGAGTGTTTGTCAAGGTTATTTTTATTTATGAGTATAATTTAACTGTCATTGTCTTCAAATTCTCCCCTTTGTACAGTTGCTTCTGTTTACATCCAATCAGAATTTTAAATCTGGATGATAGCTTTCCTGTAGTTTTAAATCACCTGTGCTATTTGTGGTCATATCTATTCATTGAAGATTTCAGTATAAAATCTACTTATGAGATAGTGGATGTTTGGGAAGAATATGTGCTTTAAAAGTAATTTTTGTACCATTCAGTGGTAAATAGTGAAGGCTAACATATACTTGGTGTTGCAAATCCCTAGGGTACTCAACTTTTCTCCAAACATAAATTTTGAATGTTGTTAGTGGAGAAATAAAACTTAAGAGATATTATCCTCCATTATCTTCTTCCATTATCACCTATTCTTGATCCTATTGAACACGATGTTCATTGGATGCCATACTTCCTACTTTTATTACTAAACTTGTGGACTCACCTTCATAGTAAAACTTTTAATTACAAATATCAATGATCCACAAATTAAATAGACCTATCTTTTGTCCTCACATATGTATGGCAGGCATCATTTACTAGCTTCAATTGCTAGTGAAGAACTTTAATTAGTAGAAAAAAAGTCTAACTTTTGAGTATGTTTTTCTGCTTCGAGGAATGTTACCCATATTGACACCACTCTTCCCATGAAAATAACTCAAGCATTTCATAGCAAAGTAGAGATACAAGAAACTATCAACCACCAGTGTTTATTCTGATGTTCATTTTTATTTTAAATACCTAATATAAAAAGCAGAACATTTTCCTCTACTATGTCAGTAGAGTGAGGCATCACACACATGACCAGCACTGGGCCAGTCACTGAATAGACTCTTAGATCAAGCTCTAAATGAAGTCTTACGCTCCTCAGTTTTTCAATCAGCTGCTACCTAGCTAGGGGAAGTTAAGTAGATACACTTGGTGGTCCTCTGCTCTCATAGTAAAACTAGAACTCAGTCAAACTCAGTGGTTATTTCCTTTAAAACTTCACTTATTTTTTGTGCTTTTCACTTTTTTTGACATGTGTTTATGAAAATTAAAGCATGTTAAAAAGTGACATGACCTGATAATGATCTTGATTTAAATATTTGAACCAAAATATAATATGTATTTAAAATATAATTCAAAAAGATATCTTTAAAAAGTAGAATAAAATATTAAGGACTTCTCTACTAGAGTAATGATTGTTGTAATACATGTGCCCCCAAAGTAAGTCCTTCATTTGCTAAAGTAGCATGAAAATTGGAGTCATTTGAAAGGCAACAGTGAATGCAAACAAAGTTGTAAATCAGTGTCATACTTGGAAGTTCACAATAAATTTAATTATGTCACTCTTTCCAAAGAATTGTGAGGAAGGTCTTTCTCTGTATAATTCTCACCCTAATGAAGAAAAGAAAGACAAAAAACAAAGCCCATTTCACCTCTCACTGATTCAAAAAGAGAGTAATATAGAAGGAATAGAAAAGAACATAAATTACAAATGAAATGTTTATTCTTGAGTGCTTAATTTGTAAGAATATGGGAAGAGGAAAATGAAAACAAGGAGGGAGATTTTAAAATCCCTACATCCTTTTAAACCTTAAATTTAAAAAGTATCAGGAAAAATATCCTAAGCATGAAATAATATTAATCATATTTAAAACATGGCCTGGAGTTTAAAAAAATACCTTGCACCTAGCATCAAGCTTAGGGAATATTTGTATATAGAATGTTTGAGTTAAAGTGTTAAAGATGCAGCTCAGACCCTCCATGATACACTTAAACAAATAAATCCATACAATTTAATGATTTTATTTTTCACTTGGATGAGCTCTCACTTCCTCAGATTCAGCATGTTCAACATGGAACTCAACACCTTGCCCTGCTCACCCAGGGCTTGGATCTTCCCTGTTCCTCACTAACATGTCCAATTGTTTACCAAGCCCTGTAACTCCGTATCTCTTACATAGCTCTATCACCTGACCTAAGATGAGCATTTCTCTGTTTAAGGTAAAGATTTTAAAATATATGTTGTTTTTGTTTTTTAATTAGAGAATCAGTATGCTATAGGATCTGTCGTAAATTGCGCAGCAACGCTGCCATCTTTCATACTCTTAAGTCTGACTGAATAAGCCCCGAGAGAGAGAACCAGTTTGAATCCAAATCTGTGTGGTGGGGAACCATTTTATAACATGGATCCCTTATAAATTGTTACTTAAGTCACATGTTACAAAAATCTGAAAGTGTTCCCTTCAAAGTATAGGGAAAGCCTGAGGTGAAGCTCCCATTTTCAAACTCTAAGTGCAGCAATTTTGTTTCTATACAGTACTCATACTAATCTTTGCTAGTATGGTACATGGTGTTTGAAAATATTCAATAAATTATTATTGAATGAATTAATGGGATTAACTTGCCTGGGTCCAGCTGTGCACATGCAGACTTGTGACAGAAGGGGGCAGAAGAGGGCTGCTTGAGGAGTCAGTCAGACTTGATGTCAAACCAGAGCTGGCAAGGAAGGCTAGGGCAATTTCAGGGGATTGATGCCTATCACTAGTAAAGTCAAGACTGGATTGAAGGGAGAGTGTGAGCGGAAGTCACGAATTAGGGCTCAAAGAACAAGTTGTTTCAGCAGTGTCTGCTGGTCCTGAATGACTTAAGACAATGGTATTTCTGGCACCACAAGGGGTTCCCAAGACAGCAACGGCATTGAAGGATCAAATCCTATGAGCTTTAATCTGCCACTCATAAAATTGAAATGATGCAAAATCTACCCATTCATTTTCTAAACACTCAGTCCTAAACTTTTCTCCTCTAGAATTTTGGGGTAATTTCTCAAAGGAGGAAATACTCTAAATAAAGCAAAATAACGTGGAGATGTTGCATCATGTGATTTGAAGTCACACATGTCCCTCTCACCCCATCTCCTAAATATATCACGCCTGATACCTGAAATTTTATCATTAGTGAGTCATTCCTTTAGGTTAAGTATTGTTCCCTCCCAGAAGTTTTCTTCTAATGTGTATGTATATATGTGTATATATGTTCAGATCATAGTGCTTGTGATGAATTAGGTTAGCATTTGTTCATTTATGTGACAAACATTGAGATACTAGACACCGTTGAACTATTAAGGATAAAACAGAACAGTCCTTGCCTAGACAAGCTCACAGGCTATGTGGTGGGAAGAAACTAGAAGGAGAGATCTGACAACAAATTCTGTCCACCTTACAGTAATCCATCCAAAATGTAACGACAAGGTAGAGAGACAGGGCTGGCCATCAAGTAAATAAAAAAGCCTAAACGTGCACTCCCATTCTGTCAGAGTTAAATATCGATACAGGCATACAAATGTATACACAAAGGAGGTAAGTGCTCTCTACTTTGGTATCTGAAACACTCCCCGAAGAAAGAGTAAAGAGCTGTACTTTACGGAGTTATCACAGTGTAATAGAGCATGCATAATACAGAATCAATAGAAGGTTTTAAAGCCTCAGTCCTTTACTTTCTAGAATCATTACATTACTACTAATTCACCTTTTACTTTTACAATGTAATGAATAATAAATTATTGCTTTACTTTTTTTTATAAGGTAGAGATATGGCTTGCTGTCGTTTAATATTGATCTCTTATAATTGTCTTTCATGTATTGTTCTCAGAAAAGTATACACAGGATAAAATCTCTCCAATAAAGCAATTTGCTAAGCTAACAATAGCTATTCTTTACCTCAACCAACCTGAAAAAAAGTGATGGATATTTTTAAGAAAGTTTACGTTTTATGTTATAATCTGTAAAATGCATTAGCATAATTTTCTAGTTAAGGCACAATAAAGGAACAGCTGGGTTTTTTTTTTCTATTTTATTTCTATTTTATGTTAAGTCTTATATAGTTCTTTAAATAAAAAGATTTTAAAAACAGAATGTAATTTTAAATTATCTTATATCATTTGTGTTATATATTATTATTATTTTAATGTTTATTTTTGAGAGAGAGAGAGAGCACAAGCGGGGGAGGGACAGAGAATGAAAGGGAGACACAGAATCTGAAACAGGCTCCAGGCTCTGAGCTGTCGGCACAGAGCCCGATGTGGTGTTTGAACTCTGGAACGGCGAGATCATGATGTAAGCCGAGGTCGGACACTGAACCAACTGAGCCACCCAGGTGCCCCATTTGTGTTATTTTTTTTTAATTAAATACATATGAAAATAGAATTTTAGAATCTTAAACAAAGTTCTATCTCAAATCAATACAATAGCCAGGAATAAAGGTCAACCTTAAATTTATCCATAGTTTAAATTGTTTCCCCTTCAAATTCTTCTATTTTGTTTTTTTTAAAAAGTCAAGAGCTATAAAAATGAACATTTTGTGCATACATACTGACCTCAAATGTTGTAACTTAGACAAGATCTGGCCTTTGGGAACTGAACTTTCTAATCCACTCTCCAACAATTTTCAGTAGAATAGACACTGCCATTGTATCACTGCTTCCTTAGATAGTAATCTGGTGTCCCTATAATAATATCAGTCTTCCTCTGTCATCGTTAATGCTAAAGATTTGGGGCAAGTCCTTGAAAAACAACACTATGCTGCTTAATTTTCACTGTTTCCCAATCAGACTGCAGCCTTAATTTAGCTAACAAAATATATGGTCAACAAAAAGGCATTCTGTTTAGTAATTGTCTTTGTCTTTTAATAATATTTGAATTTGGCTTCCAAAATAAATAGACTAATAAATATTCATAGAGTTATAGGATTTGGGAGTCGAATGGAACCTTAGAAATCAACTGCTATAGCAGTTTTTTTTTACCCAGTAAAGGATTTCAACAAGTGATTCTTCCAATTACAATTATCTAGCTAGCTAAAGAATTGAGATTAAAATATCTTTTTTTAATGACATCTAATACCCAATTCAGGTCTCTTGGCAATTCAATATCTACTTTCAAAGAAAGTACAACTCAAAGAATTCATAAAATGTTTGTTTGTCTTTCTATCCATAATTAGGTACTCATTAAAATACTAAAGGAGTGGCTTTTCCTTAACTTTAAAGCAAAACTGAAAAGAAAACAATATCGTAAATTGAGATCTCTATATCTAATACTCAGAAGTTTTAGGTATGAGCATGACTCACAAGTACTATCAATTATAATATTAATTAATAAGTGTGTGTAGTAAGCTCCAAAAACACTGTATACTTGAAGGAGTTTTGAAGGAAACAGTAGGTTTTTCCCAGAATTTTTCTTATGTGGTTCCTGATTCATACCTAAAACATTAAATCTGTTCTCTTAGTTTTACTATGAAGCCATGAGTGATAAGAAAACAATTTCTGAATAATTTTCTTAGTCTCAGTTTGTACTTATTGTTTAATACATACTATATAAAAGCAGGACTTTATATTATAAAAAACCAAGACTCAGTTTTTTCAAAAACACTATTTACTTAAGCAACCAGCAATATGCTAATGCAATTCAAATCATCCCATTTCATCAAGTTAAATGAGTTAGAAAATAAATTCCCATGCTCCAGTCCAGAACTTGGCAATAATAAAATATAAGCAAAATTCATCTTTAGTTTCCTTCTAAGTAAAAAACCCAGTAAGCAATTAGACATAGAAGCCTAAAAAGCAGGAGAAAGATCTGGACTGGTAACAGAATGGGAATGTAGTAGCACATTGATAGTACTTGCCGGGCTTCCATCTTATGGTTCAGTTGTCCCCCGAGTTTGGAGTTCTCACTCAGATTCCCTGTACCTATATCCAGAGTTTTTAAAAAAGAGAGAAAACCAGAGCATCATATCAAAAGTATTTTCAGGTGCCAGGTCTAGAGGCATGCCACTTTTGCCTACATTTCATAGGCCAAAATCAGTAACAAGGCTCTACCTACATGCAAGAGAATATAAGAAAGTGGACCAAGTATCTAGCTATGTACAGAAGCAAAATGCTGCTTGATCTGGTAAACCCACAGCATTGTCTGCCATGGAGGTGAAACAATGTGGATGACTCAAGAAATTTGTCCATCAAGAAATTTGGCCAAGAGAAAGAGGACATGGAAGGAAAACCAGTATGCACCCTCATATATATTAATTGGCTTTCTTTTCAAAAACTAAGATTAATCTCAACAGACAAAAAAGACTATTGCCTAACTACCTGATTAAGAATCATCATTTTGGCAGACATCCTCTAAAAATGTCTTTTGTCCAACAATTCTCTATTTCCAAGTTGATTTAACATATGGGTATATTTTTAAACCATTTTATCTAGACAGATCATTATTAAGTTTTTTATGTAGCTATGCTGGGTAACTGGTGTCTCAGCCCAAGAGGTCCAAAACTGAATTAAATATCCCTATGCTCCCTTTCTTTTTCAATCCTTGCCCACACTGTGTCCAAACCTCGTTTTTTATATTCAGTATCCTGGTTAACAGCCACTACCAAGATATCCAACACAGAACAATTATCCAATCACCTTCCTCATTTAATTAGTCCTTAAGACCTAACTATTGCTTCTCCTAACAATGTCTTAAATTTGTCTCTTTTTCATTTCTATGCCTAGCACCTTAGCTCAAGCCTTTTTACCAAGCTCAAGTCCAGTATTACCTACTTGGACTATTGCAAGTAGAAGGCCTTCTAATTTTTGTTTGTTTTTTTCCTCCTCCCCCTCCTTTCCCTCCTCCTCCTCCTCCTCCTCCCCCTCCTCCTCTTCTTCTTCTTCTTCTTCTTCTTCTTCTTCTTCTTCTTCTTCTTCTTCTCCTTCTTCTTCTTCTTCTTCTTCTCTTCTTCCTCTTCCTCCTCCCCTTCTCCTTCTTCTCCTTCTCTTTCTCCTCCTCCTCCTCCTCCTCCTCCTCTTCCTCCTTCTCCTCCCCTCCTCCTCCCTCTCCTCCTGTTCTTACCTATCTCCAGCCCATCCATACTCCACATGGCTCTTGGTATAATCTCTATGTAATACAATTTGATCCAGAACTCATAAAGTAGGGTATCGTTCCAGGGTAACACACAGATAGCTAGCATAATTCTGTAATTCCAACTAAATATGACCTTGAAATACATTTTCATAATTTCTGCTCTGCCTACTTTCTACCCCCATTTTGTATGGTTTTCTACATCCAAACATAGACTTCTAGTTGTTACTCAAATTTTCCGAGATCTTTCATGCCTTGATTGCTTTATACATGGCATTTCTCTTCTTGAAATGCAGTTGTCCTGTTGTTACACAGAGTCCTTTAGGACTCAGCTCAACTTTTTATCCTCTTTGAGGATGTCTCAGCCCTTGTACCCACTACCGATATAGTTCTTAGCATATTATATATTTTGCTTACTTCACCATTTACCTTTTCTTTAAAATATTTTGGGCTGCAAGTAACATAAAATGCTGATTTAACTGGCTTTAACAATATGAAAAATTAATTATCTCATATAACAAGAAGTTCATTAGTTGAGTGGTTCCAGAGTTTTTTATTGCAGCAGCTAACCAATTTTATCATAAACCCAGTTTCTTCGCATATTTTTGTTTCTCATTTCCAATGTGTTTACTTGTTTTTAGTCCAGATCATGGTTACAAGGAGACTGCCACAGGTGACACCATGTAGCAAAAGAAAAGGGGCCGATTCTTCCTCAATAAAAAAAATTTTCTTATAAACTTCATAGCAGAGTTGAGTTCCTTTAAGATTTGCCAGAATTGGGTCACATGTTATCCTGAGCCAATCACCTGATTAGATGGCAAGCAGGTAAACTGACTTAATTGGTTTAGAATATTTATAATATACCTCTAAACTCATCATCTTCCCTGAAGATTTTGATATCTGAACAAAATCTGATTCTTTTTCAGTTATGAAGGGAAGACTAGGTTTAGTTTAGATAAAACCCTATGTTCTCTTTCTGGATTGTGAGAGCCTACCTTAATCATCCATCCTTAACAGCAAACGTTGCACATAGCATATGTAATTGGTATTTAATAAACACTGTTGAATGAATTTAAAAATTATTATGCCACATACATTTATACTGCCTACAGGTTAACTTTTCTTGACTACTGTACTTAAAACAGCATATAATTATGTCATATTACACTAAATGAGTCATATTATAGTAAAATCATATTATATTAAATGTATAAGTTGACCATTGGTACTCTAATAATCACTTTTGCTCTTTTTTAAAAAAAAATGAACTTCCCTAGCTCTCTGTAATTGGGGGAAGTTGAGTTACATGACTTACCGATAAATATGATCCTTTGGAATAAGAGTTTTTGAAGAGCTATCACATGTTGACCAATGATTGGGTCTACAGTGTGAAGTGCTTTATATTGACTTAACTGCTGTTTCTTGAAACCCTGATTAAAAATAAAAAGTTATACCTAGTGATTTGATAAGAAGTGTTTTATGGGGAAATCTTAAGTTAGTAAAAAGCCACTTACTATCTTTTTAAAATATAATTTTCTATGTTGAGACTGTATGAGTTTTGGGAAATTACTGAGCAGTTTCTGCTTTTTGCTGGTTCCTGTCCTATTTTGGTTGGTTGGTTAGTTGCTTTTTTTTTTTTTTTTTTTTTTTTTTTTTGGACTGGGAAGATTGATAGTTTTTTGCTGTTGTTTTGTTTGTATCAGCTGGTGGGTAAGTCCTTTATTTTCAGGCTCTATTTTATTTTCTATGTTTGTTCATCAAAAGATCATTCTTTGGAAAGGTTGAATGGAGGTTTTTCTCGCTTTTCTTTTAACTCGATTTTCTATTTCATTTGTATTGTTGTTGTTACAAGAGAAAGACAATTATTTTGCTTTTCCTTGTCTAAAGAACTTCACATGTATTGCTTTTAGTGCAACAAAATCCAGACTTGGATATTTTAATCAAATACTTGTCACGTTTAATAACTTAGAATTCTTGCTTTTGTTTTGACATGTATGATTCATTTTTGACCAGTGACAAGTGAACAGCTTGCACAAATAATGCTTGTCTTTGCTAGAATCTGCCCGAAACACTAACCACTCTTGACAGATATGCCACATAATTATATGTTGCTTAGGTCTAGTCATCTGAAATTGTTAAAAGGAGGAACCTTAATGTACATGTCACTTTCTTTTTAAATTGGGCACTGTGTACTGATGTTTCCTAAGGTGGCATGAATGTCATTAATTTACCAAAATGGTGGGACTTTTATTATTTTATTCCAAGTAAAATTTACTATCACTTTTAGAGAGGATGCTGCTCAATAAACTGCTAACATAAATTGATTGAGGATTCTGAAATCTCACAACACTTAATTTACAGCTTCAGTAACTAAATGTTGTGAGAGTAATTTGAACAGATGCAAGAAAGTGCATGAGTATATTGAGGAAAGAGAGAGTTTTATGTTAGTCATCTACTCTTTCATTCATCTATTCTCTGATTCATCTATTTCATTCATCTACTATTTCATTCATCTATTCTCTAATTGAGTTCCTATTATATACATAATTTATGGCTCTTTTGTGAAAGAGATAGAAAATATAAGCAAATGCTAATAAACATGGTTTAAGCAACGTGTTTTTTTTAAGCTTCCTAGCTATTTTAGGCAATTACCACAGATATTAGAGTCTATTTTTCAACTCTGCTGTCTCAACAAGTTAATTTTAAACATTACACTCAGTGATTTTCAAATCCTCTTTGAGTTGTAAACCCAAGTTCAGCATATTCTTTCACAATTATTTGTTCTTGGAAATAGTTGTGTTAATCGTCCAGGGAACCCCTTTCCAGGACCAAGGAACTTCAGGAACTGAATTGAGGATAAGATAGTGACTTGGATAATCTTTGGAATATTTTACTATTCTTTCTATGCTATAAAGACCAGAATACTAAAGTTTATCAACTCTAATGTGGCTGTGACTTATAAAGTATCACTAAGAATTCTAACCATCTAACTCTGTGTCTTCAGTGTTCCTATCATGACAGGTAGAAATAATATAGTTAATGCTAGATACTATGCTAGTCACTTTTTCATATTATTTCACCGATTCTCAACACCTCCAACATGTCCATCTTTCAGAGGAATAAATTAGTACTTAAAGAGGCTAAGTGTACAATGCTATTAAGTAGAATAGCCAAAATTTGTCCCTGTGCCCTATATACTATGACCTTCCACCTGCTTAAATATTATGAAGGGTATATCAAAAAACAATAAAAAGCAGAATAATGCTTTTGGCGGGGGGAGAAACATACTTGAGTAGAAATTCCAACTCAGGTGTCTATTCGCTGTATAGCCTTAGAAAAATTACTTAACCTCCTGATCTTTTTAATAATCTGTAAAAGAACTATAATTATGCCTAACAGAGTTATTGTTAACTTAAACTGAGATCATGTTTATTAAGATCTTTAATATATATTTGGTATATCCAAAGGATATATATTTTTAATCAATTAGAAAGCATAAGAAGTATCCAAAAAATCCCAGTTCCCAAGGTCGTATCACAAATTAATAATTACATGGAATTTAGATCTTGGATTCTTGACATTTGACTCCTCATTCCTACCACTGTTCTTTCTTTGTTTTGTTCCAATTCAAATTCAAAATTAAAGTTTAATAATAGAATCTGAAATGGGTGGAAGTGGGAGCAGAAAAGTCACTGTATAAACTAGTTTAGAGACTTGTTGAGCAAAGTATCATGAAACATTCTAAGTGTCAGAAAAGGTTGAAAATATGTGCATTTAGTTTCAGAGAAATTTGACAAAGGAATCTAGCAACATTCACAGATTGCCTGTTGATACATGTTTTTACATTTCAACAGCCACCTTCTGTCTCACTCACATCACTCACTTGTCTGCTAGCACAATTCAGAAGAAGAAAATCTGTGTAAAAATTTTCATTAGTTCTTTAGTTATTTTAAAGGATTATGGCTATGAACTACAAATGCAAAATTGTACTCATGCAAGAAGTTGGGAACTTAAAAGACAAAGAACTTAAAGAACCCCTTTGGGGACCACACATTTTGTAGTATGCTTCAAGTAAAAAATATTCTTATTGAAAAAAAATAACTTTAATTGAGGGTACTCATTTAAAATAAAGCATATCAGAAGGGAGGTGGGTAGGGGAAAAGTGAAGTAGGTGAAGGGGATTAAGAGTACACTTATGATGAGCACTGAGTATGATGTATAGAACTGTTGAATCACCATATTGTACACCTGTAACTAATAGAATAATGCATGTTAACTATACTGGAATTGAAATAAAAAAAAAAACCTTATTACAGATAAATAAATAAATAAATAAATAAGCAAGCAAACAAACTCCTTACCACAGGAAGAGAATGGATCTTGTGTTGCTAAACCTACCACACTAGGAAAGCGTTGTAGACCATCTAAGAAGAAAATAGAAACTCACTGAAACATCTCATGAACCAGGACAGAATTCATGATTCGTGATTGGTGGCTATCTTGGATTTTTCCATTATTAAGCTAGATTTTTAAATTTTGAATGATGTATCCCTTTGGTATAAAATACTTGTAATAAACCTTATTACTGAGCTTGTGAATACAGTGAGATAATTTTTTCTTTAGGTATAATGATAAACCTGACTTTTATACAAGTTTCACTTCCAAGGTCACACCTGGCAATTCCTGCCCATCTGACAATTTGTTAATGACAAATGATGATTGTATAGTTCTCCTTTCTCTTTCCTTTACCTAGGATATGTAGAGATGGTTATCTTCAAGAAGTCATTTGTTGTTTCTGTACATATATTATATTTAGGCCCAATTGGTGTCCCAACCTCTGGATAGCACTGTACCCACCAGTTTTGGTGTTTTGTATTGAGGCAACTAGTGATCCCAGCTATGGGATCTGGTTCTGGTTAATTGACTTAAAATTCCTGAATCTCTTTTCCTCATGAATGAGGAAATGGAATAAAATGCTTACCAAAATACCTACCGTGAGACCTGACACCTATAGCTACTCAGTACATATACATTGAATAAATCAATAATTGGAAGAATTGAAATTTTTCTGAGTGAAGTGACATAAAATTATGCAATATGCCTTGTGCAGTTCCTAGTCTTAACAGATGTTTCTCCTTCTGTTTTCTCTCTTTATCTTTCTTCTTTTTATTTTTTAATCAAATGATGGCACTTTATTTGTTGGAGTATAGTTTAAGAATGTTTTAATTAGCACTCCCCAACTTAAGTAAGTTATCAGATAAGTGGGCATAAATCTATAATTCTGTGATCGAATTCATGTACATTTCATCTAAGTGTAAATGGAAAAACCATGTAAGTGGGAAAAGTTCTGGGACACACTTCTAGTATTTCTCACCATCCCACATCTTGCCACCATTCTGGACAGTTTCATTTCTAAATGGAAGGATGAATCAGCTAAAAAAATGCCTCAAGAGCACTTTACATCCTATTTTACCAATAAATTTTAGCTCCTTCACACTTCAACAACTACTTTCCATGGCTTCATATTAAATCTTTTCATCACTAGGAATGGCTCTTCATTTGGAGTTTCAAACTCAGAAATATAATCTATTAGCCCTTTCACATTTTGACTTTATTGTACATGCATGCTCAATCTAGAGCTCAATGCCAACTTTTACGAAAGTTAAGTTAGCAAGTTTCCTAACTATTCATTTATGTATCTTAACTAATTTCTTCCATCTCCCTCTATATCTACCAAATCACTTATAAAATCTCATGAGTCAGTACTCTCCATCTCCACTTAAACCTTTAGCTCAGAACATCATGATTTCCTGATTAATACTACTATTATTTATTATTTCATCTGCCCAATTCAATGATTCTGCAGTGCTCATAAGATCAAGATCAAATTCATTAGTCTTATTCTATATAAAATATCCAATGGAATAAATTTTATTTTATTATCAGTGTCAGAAAAATTTGTGTTTCTCCAAAGCAACCAGTTTGTTTTTAATATATGAAAATGTTGGCTTTCTTAACTCACAGAATAATAGTTTACAGTTTAGAATCTACTTCACTGTGCCTAAATGCAAACTCTGGTTCTATTATTTATTAGGTGTCTGACTTTTGCAAAGTGCTTAGCGTTTATAAGACCAGTTTTCTCAGGCATTAAAATGAGGATAATAATAACATTTATTTTTAGAAGATTGTTGTGAGAATTAATGTAATGTGTAAGATTTGAGACCGTAGAGTTACATAGCCATGTGACTCAGAGAATCCAACCAGGTGTCAGGCTTACACCTGCAAGTTGTGATCCTATCTCAGAGGAAGAGTTTACTCATTCAACAAAAATTGTTAAGTACATTCCATGTTGTGGTCTTCAGGGATATAGCAAGGGATAAAACAAAAATCCCTATCCTTCCTTGTATAGCTTTTAAGAGAAACAAGATATAAGATGTTGATAAAAGCTATGGAGAAAAATGAAACAATTAGGAAATATGATAAATATGAGGGATGGGGAGGTGCAATTTTAAGACAGAAGGCCAAGGAAAGTCCTCATTAAAAAGGTGGCATTTGGGAAAAGACCTCAGTGAGGTCCATCTGAATGGATGGTTAGGTATCTAAGAAAGAGAATATGAGGAAGAGGAAATAGCATATTCAAAGGCATGGAGGTGTGTATTTAGGGTGTTAGAGAGAAACCAATGTAGTTTTCTGAGGCTACAATGAAGTCAGTATAGCTGAATTAACCTGAGCAAGGGGTAAAATAATAGGAAATGAAGTCAGAGGGGAAAGGGAGAAAGGGGAGGACAGGTTATGTAAAAATTTCTATGCCGTTATTAGAATTTTGGGCTTTAATTTAAGTAAGATGGGAAGTCATTAGAGAGTTCTGGGAAGGTAAAAGTCGTGATTTGGTTTATGTTTTAATAGAACCACTCTGGCTGCTGTGTTGAGGATCAACTGAAGAAGAACAATGGCAGGAACGAGATAACCAGTTAGGAGGCCTAATGGAATAATCCAGCTAAAATGTTATAGTAGCTCAGGGCAGTGTATGGTAGCAGAAGGAGTGAAAAATCATTAAATTCTGGGTTTATCCATAAAAGTAAAGTGAATGGAATTTTCTGATGGATTGCTGAGGGGCATAAGAGAAACAATTAAATGATGATACCAAGACTGATGCCCAAACAATTGAAAGAATAGATTTTCAGGAGGGCATGTTTCTAGAGGTGGGAAAAAGATACCAAAAGATCAGTTTGGATCTATGAAAATCTGGAATAACTACTACTGAACATCTTTATCTGGACTACAGAATAAAAAGGAAGGAATTATCATACCAACACAAAATGGGGCTTAAAAGCATAAGAGTAGGTGATATCATAGAAGAATGAGAACAGAGAGAAAGAAAAAAAAGTCCAAGTATTGGAGTAAAGCCAACATTTAAAAGCCAAAGAGATAAGGCAGAAACAGAAAATAAGACTAAA
Organism: Panthera pardus; assembly: GCF_024362965.1. Classification (NCBI taxonomy): domain Eukaryota; kingdom Metazoa; phylum Chordata; class Mammalia; order Carnivora; family Felidae; genus Panthera; species Panthera pardus. The sequence goes on along the minus strand of NW_026526991.1, from coordinate 89,849,582 downwards.
AACAAGCAGTCAGAGATCTAAAAGATGAACCAAGAAAGTATTGAATCCCAAAAACTAAAGAAAGGTTAAAAGTAATATGATTAACTTTGTCAAATGCTGCTAATAGGTCATGTAATATTGAGATCTGAGTAGCACCATGAAGATCACTGGAAGTCATTGAAAAAGCAATTTCAGTGGAGTGGAGGTGAAAGTCTGGTAGGAATAAACTCAAGAAACAGAGACATGTCAGAGACAGTAACTTTTGGAGTTATGCTGGAAAAGGAAAGACATACGGGGTAGTGGCTGAAGAAGAAAATGGAATCATGACAGAAGTTTTGTTTTGTTTTTTGTTTTTTGTTTGTTGGTTGGTTTGTTTAGGATGGGAGAAATAACAGCTTTTTTGTATGTTGGTGGAAAAAAATAGAGAGGGTAACATTGATAAGACCAAAGAAAATAGGAAAATTTCTCATGCAAAGGTGTTGAGTAATGATAGGATTAGGTTCTATGGCAAAAGAGGATTGGCACAGAGTCCAGGAATAGTAACAGGAAGAAATGAAAAATAGACGGGAATAGGTAGGTGGAGAGACATCATGGTAATTGCTTGTGTAGTGAAGGAAACAAAATCATCTTCTAAACGGGGCAGAAGGTGTTGGGAGTTTGAGGACAGTGGACTCACTTGAAATTACTGCTTATAAATTTAAAGTAGGGCCAACTAGAAAGATGTGTGCTTTTCCTCTTGCCCAAAAAATAGGTGGAGAGTTGGATTTAACCAGGATTGTTGTTTACCATAGCATATCATGAAACAAGGGAAGCAAGAGAACTGAAGGTACTTGCAAAGGATAGACAATATAATGATTTATAATTTATGGTGATAAACCATGAAACTTGTATAAGGACAAAAGTGAGGACATAAGTTGGGAGGAGAGTTAAAAGAACTGATGAATTACAGAGGTCTGCATAGACAAAAAGATTTTAAGCATTAGGATTACTAGAAGCAGTGAACTAGAAAAATAGGAGGTGGTGGGTGGAGAATGAGATGCCTGAAATTGAAATGAAAGAGAATTTGCAAACACTGATAATAATGAGGTCAAGTATATAACATGAGTTTGACTGATATTAAAGATAACATCATGAAAAAAGAGGTGAAGGAATTGAGAGTCCAGGATACTGAGAAACTCATCTCATGGATAATGAAATCACCAAAAATTGTGATGTAAATGATGTTGGAGAGAGTGACAAGTGACCCTGTTAACTAAAATCTTCAAGTAATTAGGGCAAGAATTTATGTGAATCAGAATTTCTCTTAAGTTCAGTGGTTATGGAGCCAGAAGGAAAGTCCTTTAAATATTTTAAGATCCAGAGAAAAGTAAAACTTATTTAAGTGACACAGCAGCATGCAGACAGATAAGGAGCTGGGAGGTCAGGAATGAGGGGATATAGCAGAATGTCAGTGTCAGGCTGGAAAATTATGTAAGTTCTAATGTGAATCTAAGGAACATGGGTTGAAAGATTCCCACAGTTGGAAGCTGTTGACCTAGAAATTACAAAATAGGTCTCAACTGGTCAGCATCCTACCCAGGAATCCACTCTGGTGCTTAGAAAACTTAATCAAAGCCAAGAAAGCAACACAAAAATTGCTTAGAAAGCTAGTTCCAAGATTGTTTGGAAGATAGCATGTTTGCTTTTTTAATGACAAAGCGTTTTCATTTTTTATTATAAATATGTTCAAACATTTATAAAAATAGAGAAAATGGTACCATTACCACGTACCCCGCTATACACACATATTACCACCAAGTTGCAACATTATCAGGATTGGGTACATTTGAGAAGGTATTATTTATTTTTCAGATTTATAATTAGGTGTAGAAATATTTGAGAGAATTAAACTGTAGTAGTTATTACTATATTTGTATGTATGCCACCTTAGTTTTTTTTTTTTTTAATATTTAAGAGAATCTGGCCTTTAGAATAACAGATTAACCAAGTAATCAAATAGCTTTGTCATTTAGGTTGAAATGGTACTGCATTTATAAGTCATATGAAACAGTTTTGTAAACAGTGCACCATATTTATAATATTTACAGTATTATGTAGTAGATATAATAAGAAAATGTTCTCTGTCAAGACAGACCACTGAGTTACTTAAAAAGAAAGTTGAATATACTCAAAATATACTCAACTTATAAATGAAGTTCCAAATGTTTAAGGGTGTTAGGTTTCTAACTCGGAAGGCGGTAACTAAAGACCTTCCCTTCCTGAAGGCCATTGCTAAAATTTGGTACATTTATAAATAATATAAGATATATAAGTTAAACTTAAAAACCTTAAGGAAATTTATGTTTTTTTTAATTTGAAAATTAGTAAAGTGACTTAATTTTTCAAGGAAAAATTTTGAAAAATCTTTTCTACATTCAAAGCTGTTTAAAACTACCAGAAGACTTACAGTGTTAAGAACAGTGGCTGGTATATAGTAAACATTCATTAAATGTCATTACTTCCCTTTGGCTACTTATATACTTGGGGTCAAAAGTTTAGCTGACTTCAGGGGCGCCTGGGTGGCTCAGTCGGTTAGGCGGCCGACTTCAGCTCAGGTCACGATCTTGTGGTCTGTGAGTTCAAGCCCCGTGTCGGGCTCTGGGCTGATGGCTCGGAGCCTGGAGCCTGCTTTGGATTCTGTGTCTCCCTCTCTCTCTGCCCTTCCCCCGTTCATGCTCTGTCTCTCTCTGTCTCAAAAATAAATAAAACGTTAAAAAAAATTAAAAAAAAAAATGTTTAGCTGACTTCTAACAGCCTTGTGGTATGAATTCTGAATACTCACCTGCCTTCCTGGGTCCACCTTTCCTATCTGTACCTTCCTTTTGCATCATTTTTCATATTTAATTTAAATTTTATTTTTCTACATTGTATAAGTAAATACATACATAAATAGAAAACCATATAAGCCCTACACATTTGGTCCTTCCTGTGCTTTTTCATCCTCATTTTCTACTGTTCACTCAATGCACTCATGGTGACACCATACCAACATACGTGCTAGTGCATCTTCCTGCTGTCTAAAGATACTAAAGGGGCACCTGGGTGACTCAGTTGGTTAAGCGTCCAACTTCAGCTCAGATCATAATCTCACGGTTCATGAGTTTGAGCCCCACGTCAGGCTCTGTGCTAACAGCTCAGCCCTTGGAGCCTGCTTTGGATTCTGTGTCTCCCTGTCTCTCTTCCCCTTCCCCCACCTCTCTGTCTCTCTCTCCCATGAATAAACATTTAAAAAATTAAGAAAAATAAAGATACTAAAATCCTCTTTTTCCCTTTTTTCCTGAAAAACTTCTTGGCATCTCTCAATATCCAGTTTAAATATCTTCTCTAAATCTCCATTCTTGGCTAGAGTCAGTTAAGACTCTCTGGATCGCCAAACTTTTTGTTAATATTGCTTATCAAATTGTTCGGGAATTAATTGTTCAGAATCTGTTCTCCTGACTAAGCTTCTGACCTCCTTAAATTCTCCTATAATGATTTCTTTGAGTTTTTCAAGACAAGAGTTGGCAAATATAGAATATAATCACTGCTCTTAATAATTGATTTCTATTACTACTCAGCACTAAATACTATGTATTCTCATATACGTGAGTTGTTTCCCTGTGTCTCAGTTGGTCCTGGACTATCTGGGCTTTAGCATTCAAAGTCTCATGCCGAAGGAGACCCCTTAGTCTTGGGCACAATGGGACTGTTTTTCACTTTACACCACAATCATAAGTAGCATGTATCCAGGGCTTATATTCCTGGTTTCCGGCACTATGTTTAACATTTCATTGAAATTAACTCATTTAATCTGTATGACAGCTCTGCCCCTAGGCACTATTATTATCCCCATTTTACAGATAAGAAAAATGAGACATTAAGGAATGTGCTTAAGGTCACAAAGCTGTTAGTAGAAGAATGAAATTTGAATAGGGCAATCTGACTCCAGAGATCCTACTTTTAACAATCACACTATGTTACCTTTAACAGTCATGGAAATATTATAAGCATTATGAACAACATTAGAGCACCAATACTTTCATTGTGATTTACAATGTGTGTAGTATGTACCAAGATCATCTGCAATTTGGGTTTTCAGGTAAAATACAAAACATAGCCAAATTTGAATTTCATCTCTAATGTAAGTATATCCTACATAATATTTACGACACACACTAAAAATTATTGCTTATCTTAAATTGAAGTTTAATTGGGTGTCCTATACATTCATTTGCTAAATCTGTTAACTCTCTGGCTCCCCTTTCTGCAAAGCAAGGATTAGCTTTATGCATAAAAAAAAAGCCTCTGAAAAGCTACATAACTTGTTCAAGGATAAAAAACACCTTGCGGGGCACCTGGGTGGCTCAGTCGGTTAAGCGTCCGACTTCGGCTCAGGTCATGATCTTGCAGTCCATGAGTTCGAGCCCTGCGTCGGGCTCTGTGCTGACAGTTCAGAACCTGGAGCCTGTTTCAGATTCTGTGTCTCCCTCTCTCTCTGACCCTCCCCTGTTCATGCTCTGTCTCTTTCTGTCTCAAAAATAAATAAACGTTAAAAAATTTTTTTTAAAAAACAAAACACTTCGGGATAGGGTCATAAGCATCTACCTGATACATCTATTGCAATCAATCTATGAATGTTCACTTGTTCAATTGCACTACTGTTCTTTTTGTTGAACTGCTGACCTATGTATTAAATAACCACCTATATCTAAGGCTAGAGTTCAAAATTTTTATTTCCTCAAAATGCTTAGTTGACTTCTTCACTCATTTAATTACTCATTTGCAAAAATACTGTATTGGGGCCTATTTATTTTCTATATTCAGTATTTACAGTAATAGGAGTCCAAGATATTTCAATGATATAGCAAAGAACAAACCAGTGAAGCAGATGATAAAAGCAAAATAAAAGTACGAGAACTGTGTACTGAAGACAGAATTATAGGTGCCCAGCGCAGCAAAGCAGACTCTCCTACTTAAACCCCTGATTAAACTGGTCTTTAAGCTTTGTTTTCTTTTAATCTCTTAGTTCTATATATGCATTTTATTATTCAAATGAAGCCATAAAATGTAAAACTTTAAATAAACAACATTTTAATTCAGTAGTGGGACTGAATACCAGTTTCCATTAAGGAGAAAAAAAAATTACCAAGTATCAGCAGCATCTAAGATCCATACTCTATTAGTTTAAAGATACCGGATTGGAATTTGATGTGTATTATGGCACAACATATTTAAATGAAAGCTATATTGAAATGAGTGCTCACTGTTACTTTGTTTCAACTGATAATATTAACCCCCAAAGTATGAGAAGTAACTGTATTCATGTCACTCAGAAAGATTTAATGATACTCCGTGAGTGGGGAGTGCAGGGGACCAATTTAAAAAAATATAAGAAGTATTATTGACTGTCCTCAAAAAGTTTAAATTTGGGTTAAAAATATAGAATAAGGCAAAACAGAGACAGAATGAACAGAGAATTCTTTCACAGCAAAAGTGACATTATGATTCTAATAAGAAAATGGATCACTAAATCAAAATCTATACGAAATTCTATTCCTGATCTCTCCCATTCTTTAAGTCTAAAAATTATACAGGCCATCTCTAATCATTTAGACACAAGAAAGATCCAAAGATTTCCTTAATATGGGCTGGTAAAGTTTTTATGGAAAACACTTTTGAGTGTAATGACCTTCTTCTCACCACACAAGAGCTGTTTGTTTACACAGTTGCCTCTTGCACAGTCTCAGCTCCTGAAGTATTACATAACTATGCAAATATTCACTTCAGGCCTGACTCCTATTCAGAACTCTCATAGGTACTGAATGTATTTCACTTGATAAGCAACAAATATTAGCTTTCTTCTTGCCCATCAGAGAGTACCAAAGCACTATTCTCTTACAAAATGAATACGGAAATGAATCTATGAACATCTCCCATTCCAATAAAATGTATATGATTCTCCAAACAACAGGAGCCATTTTCCCTGTATTACATTATGTTTGACCTTCAATCCCCCTTCCTGGAATGACCTCCTGAGTCATAATCTTCACCAGTTCCATCACTAGTATGAAGTCTAACTTGAACAACTTCAATCTGAAGGATTTCTAACTCTGCCCAAGTCTTAAATGACATTGTCTTTATCAGTCATTTGGTACAGTGATCCCCTCTTATCTGAGGAAAGTATGTTTGTTCCAAGACCCCCAGGGGATGCATGAAACTGCAGATAGTAACAAACCCTATGTATGCTATGTTTTTTTTCCTTTTCATACATGCCTATGATAGTTAAATTTGTAAATTAGGCACAGTAAGAGATTCACAACAATAACTAATAATAAAATAGAACAATTATAACAATATACTATAAGTTATGTGAATGTGGTCTCTCTGTCTCTCTCAAAATATCTGACTGTACCGTACTCACCCGTCTTTTTGTGATGATGTGACATGATAAAATGCCTGTGTGATGAGATGAAGTGAGGTGAATGATGTTGACGTTGTGACATGCTATTAGGCTACTATTAACCTTCTGACCATACATCAGAAGGAGGGTCATCTGCTTCTGGACTGTGGCTGACCACAAGTAACTGAAACCATGGGAAATGGGAGTGCAGATAAGGCGGAACTGCTACATTTGTGTTTGTGTAGGCAAGCATCTTATGACTTCTCACGCTTACCTAATACATGTAACAAATGCTCGTCAGTATTTTTATTGAGCCTGCATTGTGGTTTTGATATTTTCTAGCTGTATGTAGAATTTAAATTCTCTGAACCTCAGTTTCCATAGTGTAGAATGGGGTCGTGATGACCAGGTTCTGCATACAATAGTCAATCAGTGGTGGTGGTACCATTGCTGCTGCTGAGGACAATGACAAATATGCATCAGTATCAACAACAATGACTATTTTCTCTTTCTGTGTGCTGACCTGATTTAATACTGTATCCAACACAATCTGAATGTTTTTATTTGTTGTTTTTATTAAAAATATTTCTCTGAGTCCATTTGTTTCAGCCAAGACCCAAATAATGCATTCAAATTACGTTCTGAGTTTGATATGTTCATGAACACTCTCCAGCACAGTGATGATTTTTTATAATTTTAGTACATTTGTGATAAAAACTAATAATTATCCATAATTAAAATTATGTGGTACTGTCTAAAATGAGACTACCAAAAATTATTAATGAAACAGAAAGTCCAGAAATATACCCAATTATCTTCAAGAACTTAGATATTTAATAATTTCAAATCATTAGAGGAAACACACATAATTTAATAAGTAGTGCTTAGATAACCAACTGGGGGAAAAACTGACTACATAACTCATACAGGACGTTAAATTCCAAATGTATCAAAGATTTACAAGGAGAGAGGGAGAAATAGACCATAAAAACATTAGAGAAACAAAAGATAGGAGACTATTTTTATAAACAGGAAAAAACTGGGTGGCTCAGTAGGTTAAGCATATGACTTCAACTCAGGTTATGATCTCTCTGTTCGCGGTTTTGAGCCCTGCATCAGTTTCTGTGCTGACAGCTCAGAGCCTGGGGCCTGCTTCAGATTCCGGGTCTCCCTCTCTATCTCTACCCCTCCCCTGCTCATGCTCTGTCTCTCTCTCTCTCTCTCTCTCTCTCACAAAAATAAATAAACATTAAAAATTTTTTTTAAATACAGGAAAAAACTTTAATAAGCCAAGTGTTTTACATATAAAGGTTTTTTTAGTGGCAAATAACTAATTTCCTTAAAGAATTATTTTATAAAATTATTATTATAAAATTATAAAATTATAAAAATATATTATAAAATCCATAAAATTAGTTAAAGAATATTGAGAAGTAACTTAATAAAAGATAAACATATGGGTCCTTAATCACATGAATTGGTGTCCAACCTGAGTCATAATAATGGAAATTATAATATAAATATATACCACTTTAACCTGTCAGATTGGCAACAATAAAAAATTTGGTAGCATTCTTCTGGTGAAAATGTGGAGAAACTGTGGAGAAACTTCTGGAGAAAAATGTGGAGAATCCAAAACTGTAGTTGGAAGTTTAAATATTATGACTTTTATGGAGGTTTATTTATCAGCACAATTTACATTTTTAAATCCGCTAACCTTTTAACAGTCATTTTGCTTTAATTTTACTACTTATTACAAATATAATAGGGCATGTGAAAATGATGCATGTATAATATTCACTGTAGCACTGGTTGTAGGAAACAATCAGAAATAAATTCTCATCAACAGAGAATTGGTGAAGGTTTTGTTAAACCTGTAAAAATAAAATTCTGTATACCTTAGAAAGAAGCCTATATAATGATTTAAAACCATTTCAAGATGTGTTATTACAATTTAAAAGAAACGTAGTGTGTTTACATTATGCTACTATTCTTGTAAAAAAATAAGAAATATATATTTATCTGTTTTCCCTTGATTGCAAATGCATGGGAAATCTTTGTAAGGATAAAAAAAGAAAGTAGTGGTAATGGTTTTGTGGAGAGAGGGAAAATTGGCACAGGGAAAGGAGCATGAGAGTCTTAATTTTCCCCGTAGTCCTGTTTACATCTTTTGGACTTTGTAACATAAATGCATTGCCTGTTCAGAAAGTAAAAGTAGCTAACTAAAAAAACAAAACTGTAATTAGTCATGCTTTCGGGCAACAGACTATATAATCTCCTCGTAGTTTTTTATAAAAAACAAAATTTAGACACTGCCAATCTGCCACTTAATTACTTTATCATATAGAAGGGAATAAACTAGATGATCTCACCAGATATCTTCTGTTTGATTCTCTAGAACCACTCTCTCCTTTCACCCTGCTCCGTGCCCAAGGAAGCTGACCTTCCTGAATAGTATACAGAGCTCCTTTTGTTGTGATTGGATAGGGCCAATGGGTAGCCCCAGCAAGAGATTACAAAGAAACAAGAAAGTGCAGGGTATATTCTTGGGGTATTCCTTGCCTAGGAGGAGCCCAGTAAGACTGTCCCTCAGTTGGCCTTGTCTTCACCGCTCCTTTTAGTCATGGACACTCTCCTAAGTTCCCATAACTCTCCCATACCTCAGACCTAAGAGTGTTAACAAATCCACTGTTATTGTCCCCAACTTACTGCCTATTCATAGCAGTTTGCCTACACCTCACTCATATCTTTTTTAATAGTCTCATTAAATCTTTCCCAAATTATTTAAGTGGGCATAATTTCCTATTTGAACTGTTACAGTGAAGGAAGTAGGTTGTGTTGTTGCTGGTTGTGGTTTTGCTATAACTAATATAGGAAGGAGCAAAAGTAGGGATCTTATCATTGGCATGAATCATGTACAAGAATATCATTGTTAGAGAGTTCTCTAAATCATCAAGATAATATATATGTTAAACAGAGTATGCATAACAAAGTATACTCTATTTAGTGTACTGGTTTTCAAAGGCCAAGCTTTCTTTTTTGCTTCTTTTTAAAATTTTTTATTGTTAGATGTTTTTACTATTTAATAGTATACCTACTATAGAATACAGGGTATAAAGAGTTCAGTGAAATTTCTTCATTTAGAAGGGATGAAAACAGGGGCGCCTAGGTGGCTCAGTTGGTTGAGTATCAATCAGACTCTTGATTTTGCCTCAGGTCATGAACACTCAATTGTGAGATCAGGCTCTGCACTGGGCATGTAACCTGCTTATGATTCTCTCCTTCTTCCTCTGTCTCTCTCAAGGAAAGAAGGAAGGAAGGGAGAGAGGAAGACATAGTGATATCTCCTTGTAGATAGAGACCTTAATTTTTTTTAGTCTCTTTCCACGACTCCATGGTGCTTCACGTTTGGTTCAGTCATTAAATGCTGACACTGAACTACATATTGTAGTAACCATTGCATTATTAATATAAGGATTGTCATTGGTACCCTCACTTGATCCATTGTCAGGTAATCATTTTTCTCTTAAGACTATGTGATGTCGTGAAAGAAGAGTGAATTCTACAACATAGAGTAATTGACAGAGGAGCACTTTTCACTTATGCTTGGTCAAGTAGATTTACATTGTTTTGAATGGCAAAATCAATACAATACTTTGTAATAATATAGGAAGTAACCATGAGGAATTTTTGTCCAGACAGATGTTCAGAGGTTATCCTGTGACAGAACATTTAAGAAAGTTGTCAAATTTAAAAATGAGTTATGCATTTTCATTTACAAAATATGAGTTCCAAATTTGCAACCATTCCTGTAATGTCTAGTAGTATTCTATTTGGCAGATATTCTCTTAACACACAGACACACACACACACACACACACACACACACACACACACCTCATTTCATGTGCCCCTTCAAAATAAAGGTAATTTTTAACAGTAGGGAAAAGTAAATATTCTTTTGTACTACAGAGGGAGTAGTTAGAAAATGTGGATTTTCTAAGTGGATAGCTAAGTGGATTTGTTGCCAAAAATTATGTAAAAGCATTACTTGCAAAATCTCTCACGTCTGTATACTTTTAAAACTTGGGGACAGAATTTCCTAACTTGTTACAAAATCTTCCAAATAAAAAATTTAAAGGTACAAAAGTACAACAATTTCCACTACTTTGTAAGAACAACCAATAGCTATCAGGTAATTTAAAAATTTCTAGCAAAATTTTGAAAATGTTTGCTTAGCTATTAAATAATATCATTAAAATTATTATTAAAAATATATCAATGACAGTATAGACTCTGTTGCATTTTCTCCACTTGGATCTCTGCATCTTTGTGAAGATCTTTCACAGGAATGAAGCCAAAGAAACCAAATATGTAAACCAAACTTCTGTACCATAAAATGGTAAACTAAGATCTTAAAATATAATGCAGAATATTCAATAATATAATTCTCACTAAGTAGTAGTAATAATAATGTTGAGAGAGAACAAAAAATGCATTTTGGTTAAAACAGACAAATGCAATTTAATTATTTTTAAATATTAGTTACTCTTTTTCTTTCTTTAAGAGATTTTCCCTTTCTGTATGTTATACAATGTAATTTATTAGTCTGAAAGAATATGCTTATAACTCTTGATAATGCATATATTTCTGAGAGTTGCTCCACAATTTTTTCCTTTGAGGAGTATGTGATGAAAAGTTGGGCAACCAGTGCTTTTAATAACTGACTTGCAGGTCCTGAATGTCAGGGGGAGGCCTTAGGTTCAACATTAAAGTTCAAGGAAACACTCTTATCTTGAGGTTAATGGCAATACTAAACACATTGGAAAGTGCCTGTAGGAATTTTCTTCCAGGTGTTAATTCCGAATAGTAATTTTGAAGCAACAAAGAGAGACCTTCTGTCAGCCTTATTTTGTTCTTTTTAATTAAAATGAGAAAGAGGAAGTAATTTGCTATTGAATAATTTGTATAAGTGAACACGGCTCAATTAGCTTTTAAATGTAAGTTTTAATTAGTGTTCTGACTCAGTGCTTAATTTGAATGTTGTCAGTTATCTGTGATTTAGAGCATTCCACGCCAAAGTTTACTCCTGTTTGTTAGGAAGAGCCAAGAGCTGGCTTAATTCCACCCCACTGCTTAGCATATTATTAACATAAAGCTCCTGGTGGCTTTAAGTGATCTAAGAATGCTGTTGCATACTTATGTGGTACATATCCACTTTTCAAAACGGAATTTTTCTACTAATTTCTTCAAGCAAATGCAAATTAGTAATACTTATTCATTCATTTAATTAATTCAGCAAATATTTAATGAATGCCTACTATGTATTAAACACTGTCCCATGTGCTAGAGATGCAGCAGTAAACAAAAACTCTGAACCCTCATGGAGCTCACCTGCTAGTGGAAGAGAAATATAATAAACAAGATGAGTAAAATGTATAAAATATTCTGTTGTGATAAATACTAAAAAGAAAATAAAACAGGGAGATGTGTCAGAGAGACAAGGTGCAATTTTAGATGTCATGCCCAGGAACGACCTCTCTGAGATGAAGGCATCAAAGTGAAGGTATTGGAAGGAGCCAGCCATGAAAATACTGTGTGAAGAACATTCTATGCTGAGAAAACAGTGTGCAAAGGTATCAAATTATGATGGCATATTAGGTAAGTGTGAGAAACCAGTATGGTCATGCTAGTGGTGTCGTGTGGTCATACACATAAAGAAAGGAAACAGATCATACAGGTTTTTGTAAGGTGGCTGAGTATCTGAAGGAGAATAGAATCCATTAACAGGATCACACTACCTGCTGTTTTGTGAATAGCATTAAGAGGGCAAAGGCAAAAGCAGAAATGTCATATATTCCAGGAGGTTATTGCAATAATCAAATGAAAAATTATATTGCATTATATGAAGGTGGTAGCTGTGAGATGGTAAGATTATATCCCAATTTTGAATTTTAGAAGTCAGAATTTTTTTTTCTGTTCTAAATGTGAAGGTACAGCTGACAGACTACTGTTGAATTGTATGTGAGGTGTATTCATTATCTAATGCTGCCTAACACTCCAAAATCATTGGTGGCTTAAAAGCCGCATATTTATTATCTCACTGTTTCTGTGGGTCAGGAATTCAGGCACAGCTCAGCTGGGTCCTTTGCTTCAGGGTTTTTCACTCAACAGGACGTAATCAAGGTGTCAACCTGGGATCCATAGTTACTTCAAGATTCAGCTGCAATAGGATTTATTTCCAAATTCACTCAGTGATTGTTGACAAGATTCAGTTCCTTGTCAGGAAGCCCTTTTTATCAGAGAAAAAGAAAAGCCACAGGAAATACCAAGAAGACTAAAGTCAGTCTTTTATAACATAATCACAGAAGTGACACACATCACCATTGTCATATTCTAGTGGTTAGAAGTCACCAGATTCAGCCCATGCTCGATGGAGGAGATTCCACAAGAGCATGAACACCAGGAGGCAGGATCATGGTAGGTCATGTCAACAGATGCTTCGCACCTGAAGTATGAAGGGGCAAAAAAAGAGCTAGGAAGACTCTAATGTGAATAACAGTGAATAGAATCATCTTATTTGATTAAGTCTCTTTTGATGTTCAAATTTTAATTTTTCTTCCTTGAATCACAGAATTTGAGTTGCAATAGATTTTAAGTTCCAAATCTTCATGATACTTTCTTTTAAGAGATTTCTGCCTCCACTCATAATCTGTCAGTGACCTTTGTCTTATGCCATTTCTTCTTGTTTGTTTGTTTTTTTCACCATTCTGAAGTGCCCAGAAGTGACCAAGATATATTTACTAAACTTGATAATGTGCCCATTATTGGGTTACAAGGCAGTAACACAGAGTCCTTGCCCTCAAGAAGAACTCAGCAAAAGCACTTGTTTACTAGTCAGAATTCAATAAGAGACTTAAATCTAGACACAAGTTTAAGAATAAATTAAATTTATTTTCAATAAATCAAATTTCAAAAATGTGTCCAAGGCCATGTTGCTAGTAAATGGCAGAGCTGGATTTGAGACTGTGCATGTCTTGTTTTACAGTCCATCCTCTTTACACAACAGTTTTCAGTTTCTAAGAATTATGTATTCCTGAGAGCCAAAACCCTTGAAAACCACCAAAAAGTGGTTACTTGCAAAGCATTCTAATGTAAAATGAGAATAAGATTGAAGCCTAGAAAAAATGAGCAATCTCCAGGATGAACTGGAGTAGAGAAATTGGCTGGAAGGATACAAGACCAAAATGGAGCTGTGGAAAGTGGGGATAAAGATATGCATATTATATTGTACTTTGGGGTTTGTGCATGAAAAATTATCAGATAGATGTGAATGTGAGCTTGATATCAGCAGAGTATAGTTACATGCTTTTGTTTGAGCCTGCAAAGTTACATATTACCTCTTTCTTTCTGAATCTCCTTTTATTTATGATAGTAACTGAGAAAGTAGAAAAATGAATATGCATACAGCATATTCCTGCATAATCCCTTCAATACAGAAAAATGATTTCACAATCCTTTTTTAGTGACCATCAGGAAATTATACTGTTATGTGGACTAACAATTATACAGCCCATTTTTTAGGGCCACTATCACTGGACTCAGTTCTGTGTGAGCCTATTTCTACCTGTCTAAACCACATCATTGATTTTGGAAGATGTATGTGTGTTCATCATGTTCCAAAAAACTTCCCTAGGGCTTTCTGTTGCAACTCTCCAGCAAGTAAATGTTCCCAAACTCTCCCTTGTAATGTAATAATCTGTGCTGATTTAAAAACTTTTCAATTTCTATAAAATAAGAATCAGATGTACTGATTTTTTCAAATGAAAGACCGTAACTTTCATTCCAGACTGTCTTTCAATCAGTACGAATCTAATAATACTCATGGGAGAGTTAGCTGCCAATTTGGGGGCTTTCTATACATAGTAAACATGAAAAATTATGAAGTAGATGCGTACATGGACCTACAGTCGTATTAATCATGTTTGTAGTAAGTTAAACCTAATCAGAAAATTAGCATTATTTAACTAGAATCTAAATGTTATTTAATATGATCTTTTTCTCAAAATTAAAAAAAAAACTATACCATCTACTTCTTCATTCTTTTTTAATATTAACAATTTATTTTACATGAATCTTTAAAAAATAAGATTCAAACGTCTGAAATTTTATGGGTTAGCCCCTGCTATTCTTATTTACTACCATCATCATATCCACCATTACTTAGGTTAGTTTTATAGACATGAAAGGATGGGAAATTTTAGGGATAGATCTTCCAAGTGTTTTTAATTTCCAAGAGTGGACTGATCATTTTAATATATTAGATAACTTAAGGAATGAAAGGAATATTAACATGAATCAATACCTGCCCAGGCATACTGTATTATTTAGAGAAAAAATATTTCCATACCCCAAACAATTTGCCTGTATGATGAGCCATGGAGTAAATAAAAAAGAATAAGTGGGTTGTGTGATTAATTATGTTACATCAAATTCCTAGCACTGTACCCGGCACCTGTAGATGTTCATTAGATATGTTACGTAAATGTTAAATTAATCTTTCAAGTAGATCAGTGACAGAAGTGCTCAGTCACTGAATTCTAAGATGGCCCCAGCGACCCTCATCCTTGTGAGATCTCCCGCCCTTCAGTGGGAAGAACTTGTGAATATAATGAGCCATCATTACCGCAATGCTACAGTATGTTACATTATATGGCAAAAGAGAGATTATCCTGAGCAGCCCTGACTAGTCAGCTGAGCCAATGTAAGCAGAGACTTGCCTGCAGCTAGCAGAAGAGCAAGAAGTCACTAAAACAGTTCAAAGTGTGAGAGGGAATCAATGCAAGAAGATACTCTGTGCTGACTTTAAAGATGGAAGCAGTCATGTAGTAAGAAATGATAATGAACTCTAGTTGCTAAGGGGGTCTCTTGTCCAGTAGCTAGCAAGGAAACATAGACCTCATTCCTACAACTATAAGGAACTGAATTTTGCCAACAATCTGAATGAGCTCAGAAGTGAATTTTTCCCCAGAGCCTCCAGATGAATACCCAGTCTGGCTAATACCTTGATTTTAGCCTTAAAATCTGCTTAGCCTGAGCAGATTACCCAACCATGCTATGCTTGGGCCGCTAACCTACAGAACTATGAGCTAATAAGTGGCTATTGTTTTAAGCCACTGATTTTGTAGCCTATCAGCTGTCATCCTCATTAAAATCTGAGAAGAAAACTTCTTGGGGAAAGAGAGTTTTAAGAAGTTTATAACCTGAAAACTCTCAGCCATTTTTAAAAAATGTGTAACTGTTCCTCAAATAATCCCTCAATATTATAATAGAGAGCTCCATAAATAATTGTATATAAAAAAGCAGATGTTTGGCACGTCAGTCCAGTATGAATCATTTTAGCTACTCACCTAATTCTAAGGCATTTAGAAAAAGGAAAAGAAACTAGCCTATATGAGGAACAAATTAACAGTGTTGCCTATGTTAGGAAGCAGTTATTTTGGTTGAAAACTTTCTTTCAGTACAAAAAATCCTCAAGGATATGTTCACAGTAGAGGATGAAAGATTCACTTCTACTGTCTAGATACTGATCCCTGTGAATATGCAGACTGCTTTACTTCTTTATATTATATAGTTAGTGTTTTCCTATTAGGAAACATTAAATTCTAATTTTCCTATGTGGATTTATATCGGAAAGACATTAGTTGTAGTGAGGTTCATATCTAGTCTGTTGAGTGCTTAACCTGTGTCTACATTGAACTGTTTCATAAAATATACTCAATATAACTAAGTCTATGGTGTATAAAGAACCACTACTATTATGCTACATCAAATGCTATCCTGAAGCTCTCTGAACCTCAGGCTGCCAAGGGACAGTTTCTTTCCTTTTAATGAATTTTTGTTCACTGGCCTATTTCTTTGGGCAGCATGGCATAGTGGTTAAGAATAGTGGCCCTAGATTCAGGTAAATGTGAATTTGAATCTGATACTGAGTAGTTGTGTGATTGTAAAATGTTTCTTCATTTCTCTGAGACTTAGTTGCTTAATATTCAAAACAGTATGATTAAAAATATTGCCTCATAAGATGTTAATTAGTACTGAGATCATGCTTATAAAGCACTTAGCATAATGCCTAGAACAATTAAACCACTCAATATATGTCAGTTTTAGCTATTATTTGTTGTTTTATATCAAAATTAGAAAATACAAATCAGCAAAAAAAAAAAAAAAAAAAAAAAAAAAAACCACTTTTTAAAAAATTTCACTGATCCTAGCATTCAAGTTTAGCAGTGTCATCTAGTGGTTAGGCACACAGGCCCTGCACATTAATTGCCAGGGTAGAATTTCAGATCTCTCACTCACTATTTAGGTCACTTTGAAAAAATTCAACTTTGGGGGTGCCTGGGTGGCTCTGTCAGTTAAGCGTTGGACTCTTGGTTTTGCTCAAGTCATGATCTCGTGGCTTCGTGAGCTTGAGCCCTACATTGGACTCTGCTCTGGCAGTGTGGAGCCTGCTTGGGATTCTCAATCTCTCTCTCTCTCTCTCTCTCTCTCTCTCTCTCTCTCTCTCTCTCTCCCTGTCTCTCTCTCTCTGCCCCTCCCCCACTCACGCTGTCTCTCTCTCAAAATAAATAAGCTTAAACAAATAATTTCTTAAAAAAAGAAAAAAGACAAAAGAAAAAATTCAACTTTGGGGGCCTGAATTTCCTCAGATATAGAATAGAGAGGAATAATAATACTTACTCTGTAAGTTTAATGTGAAGATCAAATGAGTTAATGTATGTAAATGCTTAGAACAGATCCTGTAGTTCAGTTGTAATATATTCATAGTAAACTCTGATGACAAGTTTCTTCTAAATTGTGTGTGTATGTGTAGGCATGTGTATAATCCGTGTATATTATAGACATATAATATGTATTGTATATAATACAAAAATGTATTACATTGTAGATACTGTGTTATACATAGCTTTATAAAAAAGAATTTTACCTTGAGCGTCTTTCCAAAAAGTAATGCACTTTCATAGTATCGCTTTCTCAACTGACCAATATTCTATTGTTAATTAATGTGATTACTTACTATAATATCATGATTTATTATTATGTGATTAACTAACCCCTTATTGGATATTCAGATTGTTTTCAACATTTTTTTATTACCTTCATATTGAGATGAACTTCCTTGTAATTAAATACTTACATAGGTCCTTTGTTATTTCTTTGGACTATTTTCTAAGAGTGGGATTGCTGGAATGGAGAATGTAAATGTATGCTTCTTTTGATCTACATTGCTCTTTCTTAAGGTTGTAGGGATTTACACCCTCTCTGGCATGCATAAGAGTGGCTGTTTCCTGTACTCTCACCCTCACTTGCACTCTAACTGGATTTGATAATAATGTCTAACTGTTGAGTTCATTGAATTACAAATGAGATTGGACATGGTTTTGTTATCTTTCTTTAGTATTTTTTTTAATTTTTTAACATTTATTTATTTTTAAGAGAGAGAGATAGAGCCTGAGCGAGAGAGGGATAGAGGGAGGAGACACAGAATCCAAAGAAGGCTCCAGGCTGTGAGGTGTCAGCACAGAGCCTGACACAGGGTTCAAACTCATGAA
Organism: Panthera pardus; assembly: GCF_024362965.1. NCBI lineage: Eukaryota > Metazoa > Chordata > Mammalia > Carnivora > Felidae > Panthera > Panthera pardus. The sequence continues at coordinate 89,831,570 of NW_026526991.1, read as the reverse complement.
CTGTGAGATCATAACCCGAGCCGAAGTCAGACACTCAACTGACTGAGCCACCAAGGTGCCCCTAGTATTTCTTAATTTAATGGCATATTTATTTTAAGAGGGTTATTATATAATTTGCATTGCAAAGAATTCCATTTCTCAGTAAAGGCCCAACAGCAAATGTATTAGTTTACTAGTGCTGCTGTAACAAATTACCACCAACTTAGTTCTGGACATCAAAAGTCAGAAAATGGGTCTTAAGGAGCTAAAATCAAGGTATTAGCAGAGCTGCATTCTTTCTGGAGGCTCTAGGAGAGAGTCGAATTTGCTGTTTTGTTTTCAGTTTCTAGAGGCTGCCCACATTCATTCCTTGGCTCATAGTCCTCTTCCACCAGTGGAATTGCTCTGCTTTCTGTCTCCATCACTTCTCTTCACTCAGACCCTCCAGCCTCCCTCTTATAAGGCGACTGTATTACATTGGACCCATCCAGATAGTCCAGGACACTCTCCACCTCAAAATTCTTACTTAATCATATCTGTAAGTCCCTTACCACATAAGGTAATATATTGATAGGTTTTGGGGATTAGGGCACAGACATACTGGGGGGAAGGGGTATATTACTTGGCTTACCACAATAAGTTACTTTCATTTCTTTCCAGGGTAGCCTTTACCTTAATCTACAACATCGTTAGCTAATTCTTTAAAAAGGTTAAAGAGATTTAATTCTAATATTAAACTTTACAAATGGTCCACAGAATATTGGACACTCAGATACTACTTAAATTAAAATAGTCCTTTTGCAAAAGATAGATAATGCACTTGGAGCACCACACACACACACACACACATTGTGATTTTCCCTTATATGGATATTGCATGCATATTGTGGCTGATATCAGAATAAAGTATAGTGAGATCAAGTAAGTAGTCCTTGTCCCTCTCACTTCCTCATGTTTTCATTATCTTGACTACCTTGATTCAGGCCTATTTTTGTAGATCACTGACAGGGGATAAGCCAAAAGGTGTTGAAGATTCTGAAATCCGAACCAATGCCCATGAGAAAGCTGAATGAGACATATTTTTAACCTGTGAGAAAATCCAAAACTTTAGGGCCAACTTTACAAGAGAAGAAGTTTTAAATGTGGACCCTCTAGGTTTATTCCAAGCAATGTCAAGTTTTTTTGCTAACTGGATTTCTAGCTCAGGAATTTCTTCTCACTGATTAAATTGGCCTTATTTCAACACATAATATTGGCTGCTTTCTAAAGACCAACTTGCTTACCAACAATATAATCTAGTCTCTGTGTTACTAATAAAACTAAATTATCCAGTGTTTTCAATGGTTTGGAAAAGCTTTATTTTAATGCTGTCATTTATGAAATGTAGTGTTCATTTGGCATATTATCACTGCTTATATAAGAATACCACAGCCTTAGGGCTCCTGGGTGGCTCAGTCGGTTAAACATCTGACTTCAGCCTAGGTCATGAGCTCACCGTTCCCAAGTTCGAACCCTGCGCCGGGCTCTGTGCTGACAGCTCAGAGCCTGAACTTGTTTCAGATTCTGTCTCTCTCTCTCTCTCTCTGCCCTTCCCCCACTCAAACTCTGTCTTTCTCTCAAAAATAAATAAACATTAAAAAAATAAAGAATACCACAGTTTTTATCACTGTGTTTAAAGATACAGTTTTTCTGTAAAGCATAGGAAAATTAAGGAATTGATAAGGATATATTTGATTTTGACTCAGTTTAATTATTGTTAATAATCACTCTCATCAACATGGCTGTGATCTGATTTCTGTCATTCTTTCAGTCATAAGATTTGCTTGGGCTATTCATTGACATGGTATATCTCACACACCAAAACTTTGTAGCATACAGAAGAGTTTCTTTCACCATGTGATTTTCAAGCATACTTATGGTAAAGCACACCAGCTTTTAACAACATATTGAAGGGAAATTAAATATAAAGGCAGCAAGAGATCAAAACATTATCTCCCCTCGACAATGATAGCTCAGCAGTTGAATAAAATTCTGCAAATAGAAATTGTTAGCCACCTCTCCACCTTTCCTCTTTAATGCCTCAAATCAAGTTTCTCCTGTCACAAATAAACTTGGCATAGGCGACATGGAGGATTCCTGCTAAATGTTTACACAAAGGGAAGAATGCTCCCTAATTAACCACCAGTGGACTGCACAGGTGATTATGTGTTGATTATGTTTCTGATGCAGGTGTTCATAATTTCAATGGAATTTAATGAGCATGGGTAGTTTAGTAGTTTTTATTCTATATTAGTAGAATATGGCAATTAAGATGGTGTTTGTGTTTGTGATCACAGAAGCATAGAATGTGAAAATGGAAGAGACCTTATATGTCTCCATTACCTTTCTCTCATTTTACAAGTGAGGAAACTGAAACTCAGAGATCCAGTGTCCTCCTACCCTAAATCCCTTTGGGTTAGCACTAAATAAGTGTATTGATGGCCTCAGAGCTGGCAATAGACACATCTACAGAGATCATAAAAGCTCTTTACTTCTCCACTCTGCCCATTACTTTTTATCTCTCTTCCTCCCTTCCCACTTGCAGGTTTTCAGTGCTTCCCCTCTTCTTTATACAAAGTCAGCCAAAGCTCTGATCTCAGACTTTCACACTTCACTGTATACTTGATTCCATTATTACCTTCCTGAGAATTATTTACATTACTGAATCATAAACTATTGAATGATGAAATGAATTGTCTGGCATTAGTGAATAAATGAGGTAGTAAAACTTGAAAATTGGCTACCTCTTAAGTGTAAATGTGGCCCCATATGCCTTTACATAGTGTTACATTTAAAAAGAGAGAGAGAGTTGTCCTCAGACACCTAGAGTGCATCAGTATTCTTTGGTGTCCCACAAATATTTTGTATAGATTTGATTTTTAATTGTTTTTATTAACTAGGTAAGCAAAGGAAATATAAAACAGGTCTAAATTATAAATGGCAATACAACAGACACCCACACATGCATCATCAAGTAGGATACCTCAAAATACGAATTTTGACACCTCTGTGTAACCTATCCAAATCACATACATTTAATCTTCTTTATCAGAAGAAAGAATGACTTGAATGACTTTTAAGTTTATTATTCAAATTCACTTATGCTTCTCTGTGATTTTACCACTCACCTTTGTACTGTTACAAAAATATATCATTTCATTTTATGCATTTTAACACTCTGTAAATGAAATCATGGTGTATGCCTTCTACAAATTACTTTTTTGGTACAATATTATGATCTTGAAATTTATGTGTTTGTAATTCTAGTTTATTAAATTTCAGTGCTTTGTAGTACTCTTATATAAGTGTATCACAACTTATTTATATTCTACTGTGGATGCCAGGAATATTTATTGTAAATATTGATACATTTAGATTTATTTTTATGATTTTGTGTTTTTTAGGTAATTTTATCTTGTTTCTCTTATTTTTACTTTCTTTTGAATGATTTATTTATTCCATTATCTCTCCTTTACTAGTCTGACATTTTTAAGCTCTGTCTAATCTTGTAATAACTGCACTAGAAATTATAACATCTATACTTAATCAGAATATAAAATTGAAAAATAAGGAACTTTATTCATTTTTTTCATCCATTCAGAGCATGGATACAGCTCCTAGAATATCTCAGTAAAACACACAAAAACCCTGACCTATTGGAACTACAGTTTGATTCTGTGAAAATTTACATCTTAGTGACCTTAGCACACTTTATCTCTGAATAACTTGCCTGAATACTATTGCTGTTATGTATTATAGCTCTATTTTGTTTTATATACCTCTATAATATATTGTTATTATTTGTATGTTTAGTGAACATTTATGTATATTTTTCACTTTCTTTGTTCATTGTTCCTTCTTGCATCTTAGACTTTTCATCTGGAATCATTTTTTTTTTTCTATCTAAAGGGCATTCTTTGTGGAGATGGGCGGGTGCAAACTCTGGCCACTTTTATCTTCTAAAATAACTTTAGTTCACCTTCATTTTTTTAAAGATATTGCTGTATGTTCATATAGCTCTAGGTTGACAATTGTTTTCTCTCAGCAGGTTTGAATACATTCTACTACCTTCTGACTTTGACTGTGGTTATTGAGAAATCATTCATCATCTTAGTTGTTTCTTTCTCAATATTTGTTTTTCTTTCTGACCATTTTTAAATACTTTTCTTTATCGTTAGATTTACTATGATGTGTGTAGACGTTAACTTGTTTTATTTATCTTGCTCAGAACTTTGGCCTTCTGACTTTAAGGATTAATGTTTTTCATCAGTTCTGGAGATTTCTCAGCTTTTATTTCTTCAAATATTGACTTTCCGCCATTATTTCTCTACTTTCTTCCTGAAACCCAATTAAGTGTTTATAACATTCTATTTTATTTGTCTTTTGTATTGCTTTTCTATGTTTTTTTATTTTTTTTTTTTATCTCCCTGATAAAAACAATTTTTTTGGACAATTTTTTCAAATCTGTCTTCCTGTTCATTAATTCTCTCTTCAGCCATTTCTAATATTTTGCAGTGTGTGTGTGTAGAAAGAGAGAAAGTTTTTAATTTATATTAATCACATTTTTATTTCCAATAAAAATTATTTATCTTACTCTAGTGTCTCTCTCCTGTTCATCCTTTTTATTCTTTCTTTGAATTCTTTACACATGTGAAATATAAATATTTTTGTTGCATGTTTGATAATTTTAACAGATGAAATCTATATGGGCCTGATTCCTTCATCTTTTATTGCTCCCAATTATGATTCATGGTTCCCTGTTTCTTTATGTAAATTTGGGTATTAAGAGCTCATATTTTCTGGAAACATATCTGTGAGCATTCTCATCCATTGGTATGAGGACTGCTTCAGTAGAAGGTAGATTCCTTCAAGAGGATTTGCTTTTGCTTCTACCAGGTGGCTGATAGCTCTCTCAATTCAGAATTATGTTAACTAAGTTATTTGCTTAAGGATTTTTTTGAGCACTGGGGTACTATGTGTATAAGATATAAACCCAGGTAGAGTCAGAAGAATTCTCCACTCAGCACCGAAGTTTCAGGAAGTTAATTTTCCTTGTGCTCTAGAAGTTGTCTATCTGATTTTAGTTCACTCCTACACTAAAGGCCTATCCCTTTGGGCTCCAAGATTTCGTACAGATTTCTTATTAAATGTCCTGTTCTTAGGGCACAATACTTGTTTCTTATCCCCCATGGGAAAAACAAAACTCCAGGTTGCTTGAGTTCACAAATGTGAGCCAGAATTTGGTTTCGGAGTCTTGTTTACCTCTCTGCATTTCTGTCTTCTCTTAATTTCTTTGATATCTGAGTAATCTTTTCTTTCACCTGTCTCATTCAGTGCATTTCATGCGTTTAAAAATAAATATTTTAAATTGTAATCCAGCATTTGTTTTTTTTTTTCTGCAGGAAACTTGGTTAGAACATTTAAACTGTTATACCACTGGAAACAAGTTAACAGTCAATTTAAAATATATTTTCAAAACTGTTGTAAGAAGCAATATGCCTATCCCAATTCATCGTTTACTATGTATCTCCAATGTTTAACACAGTGCCTTAATTTTAGTAATCTCTCAAAAAAATTACATATGTACACAGAGACACACTAAGAGCATGGGATAAGCATTGTTTTTTGAATATTTATTAGGTGGAGGGCACTCTAATGTGTTTCACATGGATTAGCTCATGTAGACCTCACCAAAACTGTATGCTTTCCTAAAGAAAATTCACATCCTATAGAATCATTTACTAAAGGAGTAGGAATTATGGGGGGAAAGTCTTGGACCAGACTATTCAAAATTTCTATCAGCATTATTATTGGGGCACTAGCCAAAATAATAACAATCTCAGTAATAAATGCCATAATAATTTGTAAAGATGTTACATTTCTAATAAAGAAGTAATAAAGTAAATATAAGATTTTAATTTAAAGAGTATAAGATAAAGGTACCTAGATGGAGATGGACCCTTGTATTAGAATCTTTCATGAGAGAGCTTGTGGCTACTTCAAACCAAGAGGACTTAGATAAAACTACTGTTATTCCTCCATGGTTTATTGTGTTCAACTCTTTCCTGTACTTTGCATTCAGCTGCTGCTTCTCAGTGACATATAACATTGTATGCTGGAAACAATTGCGTATGAACCAGTGTGACTTCTGCATTATGCTAACATCACTCCCCATGATAATCTGACATGAGCTAATTCACTTTAAAGAAACATGTGTTATTGTAGAATAGACTATATTAATATCCTTATCTTCCAGATAAGGAAAATGAGACTTAAATTATTAAGTAACTTGCCCAAAGTTATTTAGCTAATAAGTACTGAACCTGGGATTTGAGTAGTGTAATTCCAGACACTCCTAATTACTATATGTCTCTTTAGTATAATAGACCCAAAG